>NC_086042.1:29095084-29695084 GCF_947568885.1 Cydia strobilella | reverse complement strand
GAACTTCCTATGAAGCTTCGGCTGTTTGCACTAGTTTATATGTACGTAATTTTCTCCACAATTTGATCAGTTTGCATTCCGCGAATGTTGCTCGGAGTTATTTCCCTCGGCAATCTAGACTTCCAACAACAGACTTTGCTTCATCAAGGACCATGTGATCACCTCACTGAGGCGCTCTTTTACTTGTCTCTCGTATGCGCTGTCTAGTGATTAGTGGTCTGTGCTTGGCAATAACCGTTAGGGACTCGGTAACGTCTATATATTGCGTCACTTTGTTGGTTTTCTGTGACAGAATTGCAAATTTTGGAAAAGGTTTAAAGGAAGGAAAAAAGTTACTTTCGGCAATTTATGCCTTTTCACCATATACGGCTTTGTGTTTGAAAAATAATGCATATTTTTCCTCTAAAAGTTCAGATGGTGAAAAATAAAATTGTCAATTTTTATAAAAGAATGCGTTGGCCGAGAATCGAACTCGGATCAACTGCTTGGAAGGCAACTATGCTGACCATTACACCACCAACGCATATGATAAACCACATGAAACAAATGAAGTGATATGACTACACAAATGATAAGTATTTGATCAACTGTTTTAGTTTTATTGAAGACCTTGAACTTTTGTCTCAGCAAACGCCGAGGACACAAATGTTTCGACTGCTTGAACCCCGCAATTATATAAGGTGCTGGTCCTAAAGCTAACTCCCTTCTGGTAGCGTTCCCTGGACATTGCAATGAGGCTATGGCTGGTGAGCTGCAGCCCTTGCCTAGGACAGCTGAGACAGGGCTATATAAACTTACCCAGAAAAGACAGAGAAGCCTGCTGGTCTCTGAGTTACAAGTCTTGTCTTGTGGCGTTTCCTTGTAGGGGGGTGATGGTAAGATGCCTTCACCCAAGTCAACTGAGAACAGGAATAGACTTACCCAGGAACGACAGAGAAGCGAGCCAAGAAGCCTGCTGATCTGTGAGCTGGAAGTCCCTTCTGGTAGCGTTTCCAGGTCCTTGAAGCGAGGCGATGGCAGGCGAGCTGTAGCCTTTACCCAGGCCAGCTGAGAATGGAGCTAGGGACACTGCTAATGCTGCTAACACCTGGAACAAAAGTTAATGGTTACTCCTCGGTAAGGCTCACAACAATACGGCGTCTGTTCCATACGCCTCTTCTTTAACATTCGCATGTCCTCGTCTGACATGCCCATATCCCAATACGCATACCCCGGTTTGACGGGTATACAATTCGGTTCCATGAGTCCATCACTCATGGCATACTACTCGTATAAAGTCGATGAAATCAAATCGTCGGCAAACTTCCGCGAAATCATATCGTGAGGGAAATGTAATAATATTATAGAGTATACTCACTTAATTTTTAATGGGTTACTTTAGACTGATGATGTTTTTAAAGCTGGTGATTTTAGTAGAGGTCTTTATTGTTTCTCATAAAGTTTCAAGTCATAATGTATTGTTTGTCCACATTTTCGTTAATAATTTGGTTTTTCTCAGAAACGCGTAACTTTTCAGGATTGCCATAAAACAAACCTAACTTAACCTATCTTTAACTTAACGTTTTCAGAATTATGACTAATGATAATCTGACAATCATTACATTATGACTTTCAATAATTATTAACAAAGTTACCCCGTTTTAGTAAACAGTAAATGTGTATCCCGCTAGGGGTATTTATTTGTGTGATGAGCTCAGATATTTGTTCCGTTAGGTATCTTTTCTATGTATTCTATCTTATTATATCTTTTCTATCTGTGAAACGATTTGATTCGATTTGTATAAGATTAGATTATCCTATCCTATCAAACAAAAGGGGTTCGATTGTCTTACTTTACTTAACTGCGTAACTGGTTGAGCAGGTACTGGCCCCAACTTTACAGACAAACACACTCCGAATCATACGATCACAAGTGTGTGGATTATTACATTTTTACCTCACGCGTAGCCATCCTCGAAATATGCCGTATGTGCTATGATATCTTCATGTAGGTTACACCGTTAAACTAAAATTGTACGTAGTTAATACAACCGATAGGATTCTGGGTCACGTCCGGATACGACAACGATACGATACTCGAGATATATCGATGCGAAACGCTATGCTCGACTAAAAGGTTTTATGTACATATGTAACGTTCTCAGGTATCGATAATTTTCTGAATGTATTTCTATTTTAGCTTGCTGCAGGATGATCTTGAATGTAGTTGTAACGTTGATTAAAGAGAGCTTCTTAATACCACCTGCACCTTTAAATATTTTGCTCTCTTTAGAAAACATGACTTAGGTCGAACAGGTTCTGCCAGAAGTCAGAGGAGACTGCAATGCACATTCTCTGTTCCTGTGGACCACTAATGTCAAAAAGAAGTACCTACTTAGGGCGGCACGTACTGCAACCCTATGAGGTACAGAACATTACGGCCCAAAGAATCTGGAATTTTCTGGATTCAACGGGCATTAGTAATGAGCTTTAAAGGGCCATCACAATAGATCACTGTTTGGTCGACGTGACACTCAAAGGCCCACAACGCCCCAATAATAATAATAATAGGTCGAACTCGTGGACGATCGAACGATGAATCTCGAAGATAGTACCGATACTGAGAAAACCGATTTAGAGATTGTTAAATAAACGTCAATTTCGCAGCTTCTTGTCTGGCTGCGAGCAACTTTGAGACCGGGTAAGACTTTGACAAGTATCTTTCTCTGTAGGCACTTTTTATTCCCTCTAATTTCCTTAACTTCTAGATTGACAACTTTTGTTTCAAAATTTTATGGTAAAACAATGTAATCTCCACGTAATTCCAAAGCTGGGTTTCATAAAAATCTTCTAAAACTAGTTTTTCATTTTAATACCGCGATACGGACTTCTAAAATTGACCAGCCGTCAATAAAATTGATAGCTATTAGCTTCAATATACTCGTAACGATAAATCGGTATTAAGCTAAGTGACAATGAATGTGCGGATTATTGATGTGTCCATTAAGCGGTATTTGCTAAACAATAACACATCAATGTTAATTAATAGCAGTATAGGTAACTTCGCGCGGGTCCTCCACTTTCGACTTAATAAACAGAGACAATGTCTATATGTACAACAATGAGACCGCAGCTAACCATTTTGAATGAGAACTAGAGATTTATCTCTATTTAGAAAAGTATTAGTACGCAGAAGACCATCAGTTCCCTGCGCGTCCAATATAATAATGGTTTCAGGATGTTGTTGGGGCTGTCCCGTTTCTGCAGCGCATCGGGCATGTTTGCGCAAGCTCACACGGATGACTACTATGCCATAATACGCAAGAGAATTGCCTCGTTGCTCTGCAGAGTGCGGGCCAGCTCCAACCCCATCCTGACCACTGTTGCGGGCCGATACGATTCACCTATAATGCGGCATTTTGAATGTGTCATAACCGCTATTAGGTGAGTTGTAAGAATTTTATTGCTGACTGTTTTTGTTTTGTCGTTTTCTGTTTTTTGTGTTCCACTAACACTTAGTTTTTAACCTTAATTGTTACTAACCGTTATGGGCCAGTGTTGTCTTAAATAAATAAATTGAATTGAATTGAATTGAATTAGAAGGTGTCAGATACTATTGGCGCGTTGTTTCACCCGCCACTATTGTTGCCAGCTGTTACAGCTTAAAAATGCAGTACAGTACTGCATTTTTAAGTTTTTTAATGATTTACGAGAAGATGACTATTTAGTCACGAGTACCAGTCTTTTTCTTCTTTAAAATATCAATAAATGTTGCATTAATCACCCAATAAGTATTCATTACAATTACAATTATTTATTAATAAAATTACAATTTTACACATAGTAATTACATTACAATACTATTCTAAATTGACATCATTTTTCATATCCTTACATTAAATTATTAAAATTACAAATATTACAATGCATTCAATGACTATTCATTTATTATGTTTTTTTATATATATTTATATACATCTTATTCATATTTATATGTCACTCCCTAAGGCCTTGGCAGAATAACAGCGTTGGAATTTGCCTCGCTTGCAAATTGCAACAATATGCTGAGTCAGGGGCCTCTTCCCTACTGCACACACTGCTGGACCCGTGTGTAATTTTTATGTTTTAAATGTGTAAATAATTTTATTTTTGTTTTTGTTTTTGCTATTATTTTTATATTCCCTTTTTTAAACATCTTTTTTCTTACATTGTATTGTCCTGTGTATGTGTGCTTTATGGAATAAATTTCTTTCTTCTACCATCCACATCCATTAGCAGTAGCTTAAACTAATCTAGCCGTGGGCACAGAATAAGTAATCCGTGGGCGAGATAGTATCTGCGAGGCCCTTTTCTTTCACTATACCCGAAGCTGCCTCGCGCGAGGCCCCCTTTGGGGCGCGAGGACGAGGCCGCTTCGCCCACACCTAGCTACGCCACTGACCATTAGGCCTATGGGCCTTGTAAAATGTTTACATTGTAAAGTGGGTAAAAGCTTTTTGCATAATTACGCGGTAAAATTTAATTTACTAAGCCTAAGGGGTTTCTTGAGACGGGCTATGTTTAGTAATGAGCCATGGGCCGTTAATATTTTAAAAGGAGATTAGTCTGTCTAAGTTATTAGGGTCATACACATTTTATAGTATGTTTCAACTCGTTCGCGTCTTTCCTGTAGACATGGCATGGTAATTAAACTTAGTTTCTAATCTAAAGTACCTAATGTACCTATCTTACCTAATAAGTATAAGCTTAAGATTTAAGATAATTTAATTTAAGATAATTTTGGTAAACCTTGTACTTAATGGAAGAGCGGAGCCTTCTGGCACAAGTATATTTTTACTTAAAAGAAGGTTCTTGTTTCGATCCTAGTTAAAACAATTTTTCATTTTCATTTTCA
This sequence comes from Cydia strobilella, assembly GCF_947568885.1. Lineage (NCBI taxonomy): Eukaryota > Metazoa > Arthropoda > Insecta > Lepidoptera > Tortricidae > Cydia > Cydia strobilella. Next base: position 29,690,211 of record NC_086042.1, on the reverse strand, counting down.
TTTTCATTTTTTCATGGCAAAGTCAATCTTAAGCTAATTTTCACGCTGGGCTCTTACAGGCTTGATAAATTTTTTTTAGTAATGCAATAATCAAATAAGAAAAACGGGATATAGAAATGTATCAGAGTCGTTAACTTTTATTGTATTTTCCACAGACGGGACGTTTTCTGAAATGTCACACCCACATTGTCGCTTGCCAAGTTAGTCAAGATTTTTTGCCTTTTTTTGTTAATTAACTACAATAAAACCTATCTTAAAATGATAAAACATTATAGTTTTGCTTGGATACTAATATTCTCAGGATGAGCTCTATCATTTTTAGGGTTCCGTACCCAAAGGGTAAAAACGGGACACTATTACTAAGACTCCGCTGTCCGTCTGTCCGTCTGTCTGTCTGTCACCAGGCTGTATCTCATGAACCGTGATAGCTAGACAGTTGAAATTTTCACAGATGATGTATTTCTGTTGCCGCTATAACAACAAATACTAAAAAGTACGGAACCCTCGGTGGGCGAGTCCGACTCGCACTTGTCCGGTTTTTAAATGTCACATGATTCCCTACAGTGCTTCTTATAAAACTTTTTTATTGCATTTATCGCTCAAAAATTCCCTCCCCTGTTCAAAATGTATATGTAATGTTTATGTCACATGCTTGACTTATCTCACGTATGTGAACCAAATTTCAATTCAATTAGTCTTATGGAGCAATATGGCAGACGGACGGACATACACACGAGTGAATCTGTAAAGGATTTGCCACAATGGATGCGTACTGCGTGCAGCGGTCAGGTCAAACTTCAACTTCAAAGGTTGCTTTCAATGTTGTTCATACATAATGCGGGTTTGACCTGACCGCTGACCGCAGAACGCATCCAGTGTGGCAAATCCTTATTGTCTCCTCTTTAGGGTTCCGCACCCAAAGGGTAAAAACGGGACTCTATTACTAAGACTCCGCTGTCCATCTGTCCGTCTGTCTGTCTGTCTGTCTGTCACCAGGCTGTATCTCATGAACCTTCATGAATTTTCACAGATGATGTATTTCTGTTGCCGCTATAACAACAAATACTAAAAGCGGAACCCTCGGCGCGCGAGTCCGACTCGCACTTGGCCTTTTCCTTTCCTGTTACGGAACGCTAAAAACAAACCCTGCCTATTCAAAAGAAGTGGTAAAGCCTAAGCTTTGGCGGATACTTAAAAAATAAAAGGTCAACCTTCGGCGATTATTTTTTGTTTTCCCTGTTCGCCCGAAAAAGGGGCGAATCAGGGAGTCCAGGCATTTTAGGCACGGCTCGTTAAGCCCCCACTAATGAACGGGGCTTCCAGCGATACTGCCGAGGCAATATCACGATTGATGGAAAAAAGTAAAATAAAAAACCGGCCAAGTGCGAGTCGGACTCGCGCACGAATGTTTCCGTACCATTACGGAAAAAAACGGCAAAAAAAAAACACGTTTATTGTATGGGAGCCCCCCTTAAGGGGATCCTATGCCCCAATGACCTTCGATTTGAATCCCTTAGTTTTCTAATGTTTTTTGTAGCTTATCATATTAACAACAACGGATTTTAGCAATATAGTATCCCATATTTACTTCAAAGTTCATTGTTTTCGAAATATTTGGCATCAAAGTTGAACAATTTTAGGCCAAAAAACTGGTTTTCTGGCCATAACTTTTGTGTTAATTAGTTTAAAATTAAAACCTTAGACAAATTTTTAGAGACGTCTAAGACGAACCCAAATATGTAGATTTCGTATAAGTAAGATCTTTCACAGCAATCGAGATACGAAAAAAGTGTTTTTTTAGACAATGTTTAAAACAATCATAAATAAATAAGTATTCATTTTTTTCACAATCCGGTAGACAAAAATGGAGATAAAAGATTGAAGAACCGATAGCCGCTTGTCTTATAATTCTATATGTAGTGCAAAAGTAGGAGATACGATTCAAAACTTGTCAAAAATCGATGAAAACCTCAGGCAGCCCCTTAAATATGTAGTATTTTCTATAAAAAGAGCCATTATAAACGATGCTCCGATATAAATACAATGCCGCGCGACGCTGTGCGGCGTAAGCGCCATCGACAATAAGGTCCCTTTTCATAAAAAATGCCCCATATTTATTTTATTCTGTTTTTAGTTTTGTTGTTATAGCGGCAACATAAAAACATCATCTGTGAAAATTTCAACTGTCTAGCAATCACGGTTCATGAGATACAGCCTGGTGACAGACGGACAGACGGACAGACCGACAAACAGACAGACAGGCAGACAGACAGCGGAGTCTTAGTAATAGGGTCCCGTTTAGGGTTCCATTTAGTTGAATACGTACCTACCTATTTACTGACCTGTAAAACATTATCTTTTATCAATAAATATCTTGTATCTTGTTTTTACCCTTTGGGTACGGAACCCTAAAAACATGTAGGTACCTTAAGTTGAAAAGGCAGCATCAAATACCAACTGATAGCTAAAGTCGCCAAATATACATAGCGAAACTACCTATCTCCCCTCTTTATACCTCACAGATTTAAAATGACGCTGACGCTGACGCTGACGCTTACGCTTACGCTTACTATGAAGGCGAACAACACGCAAACTCGAAGCGGCGCGGCGCGGCGCGGGGTGAATCAATCTTTTGATACCTATAGAAGTATCCTACGTGGGCGATCTCGTTGCGAACGCGAACGCCTTGGGCCCGCCGCGCCGCTTCGCTTCGCGATAGCGAGTGTTCGCCTACGTAAGACCAAAGATAGATATAACTCCGTAATAGATGGAAACAGTCTAAGGAAAAAACGTGCCTAGAAAATCAAGAAAATTTGATTCTCGATCAGAGGGCGCTACTAGCTTTGGCCTACTGTCGTATAGATGGCGTTGACGGTTTCGTTTGTTATTTAACAATTCTAACGCATATCAGTAAAAGAACATGGGTCAAAATCATAAAAATAATTAATGCAAATAAAAAAAATCATTTATCCATATTGTTCGGTACTTTTATATGTACGCACAAATACTACGTATTTTTATTTTCTTATTTCTAAATCGGTTAATACTTAATCGAATAACTAGCATAGTCCAAAACGGGACAAGCCTAAAACGGAACGCTATTCAAAGCGCGCAACACCGAAACTCGAGTGTTGCCATACTCTCTCTACACAACGATCTCGGAACATGTAAACCGCCGTCGCATCGCTCGCTCCGAAGCTTGAGCTCAAACCCCAAAATCAAACCATACCAAGTGTCCAGCACAAATAGAAGATCGTCTGTCGACTCCAGCCTATGAGGTTGCTACATTCATCATCGAAGGAACAGGGGCCCCTGGAGAAAGTCTAACACGTCATCAGGTTAGTCCCAAATTACGGTCTATGCTAGACTATCAACTACATTTCCCCAACATACTAGTGTTTCGAACCGGATTCCACTATCTGGTATCGATTTATGCGTATTATTTGTGCTGTGCATAGTTATTTCAACTAAATTCCATTTTCTTTGTTCGTAAGTTAGCGAGAACCTACCTCCGCTTACAATTACAAATATCGAGTTTCCGACAACGTCGTGCAATATTTCTCAAAAATACCGATACGTACAGTTAGATCTCAACGAGATCATTCTAATTATATATAGTTTCATATGGTTTTGAGCACTTTTAGCGAAATTATATTCGTTTATAATTCTCGGAACTGGGCGGTAGATATACCTACAGCGACGCTCGAGTCACTTGCCTAGTACATACTTCTAGGTCTAAATATAGTTTGTCGCAACTCATTTCTTTATTTTGTACAACGTACATTACATTACATTTAGTATTTACGTACTTAAGTGTATTTTTAAGGTTCAGGTATAACATACCAAAACCAAGTTATCGTTTGCTGTCATAATTACAGTATCGAGTAAACTGTCGCCCGTATTGCGTACGGCACAGAGTTCAGATTTCTTTAGCTCGGGTTCTACCGACGGGAAATATTATCTTTGTAATTAACATTGCATGTTTAATTGCAACTTACTTTTAATTTGCGACAGATTATATAACTATTTTATTAACTAACTAACATTTTTGCTAGTACCTAGCCATTTTAGAGATCTTAAAACTTAACATAACGTATACACTATACATACAAATATATTTACAAGTTTAGTCATCTCTTATCTCGTGATAATATTATTATTTTCCACAGTATAATAACTAAATTTCTTATAAAATGACCGCTATGGAGATTGAACAATTGACATTCGAACGTGATGTAGCGATTAACAATATTCAAAAAATTGTAGACTGTTCGAATAATATAGCAGAATTTCGAGTTCGAGTTAAGGAGTTAGCTTCAATTAAAAAATCATTTTTCCAAGTTCAAGCGAAAATTGAGAAATTATCGGCAAAGAATGAGTCATTCAACCGCGATGATAATTTAGCTGTGAGAAATCAATTCGATTCTCTATACTTTAAGGTCCAAGTTGCCTTGGACACGCTTAAGGAGGAGCGTAAACAAAGCATTACGTCCGTCTGCGGCGGACTTAATGGGGTATCACATGCGAGTTGCTGCGCTCAGCAATCAAATCAATCGCATATTCGCTTACCGCGCTTATCTCTTCAAACATTCACAGGTGTTCTAACTGAATGGAATGCTTTCTATGATTTATTTAAATCACTTGTACATGACAACGTCACCTTAACAAATGTCGAACGCTTCCGGTATTTGTTATTGTTTTTAAAAGATGAACCGTATAATCTTATCAAATCTATTCCTGTTACGGATGCTAATTACGAAAATGCCTTACAGGTATTAATTTCGCGTTATGAAAATAAACGAATTATTTCAACAAAACATTTTGACAACATTTATGACTGTGAATCAGTTAATGAGAAAAATGTTGAATCAAGTTTACGTAACTTGATGAATTGTTATCACGAGAATATTACTGCTTTGAAATCATTGGGTTTACCAGTTGACGACTGGAGTTTCGTACTTTTAAATATTTTGCTACGCAAAATTACACCTAATATTCGTAGGCGTTTCGAATTATCATTAAAAACTTCATGTGAAATTCCTGACGTGACCGAATTACTCGATTTCCTCGATAAGGAATTAGCGGCATCTGAAGTGATGACCGCGTCCGCGCGTACTTTAGGTACTCCCGCGGGGCCTGCGCAGCGCGCGGCGCCCGCGCTCGCTGCGGCTGGCGGAGCGGCCGGCTCGGCCCGCCCAGCTGCGGTGACGTCATCGCGCCATGCTATGGCGGGAAAACGTGCGATGTCGCTTACTCGCGCGCACTCCGATGTGCAATATAAATATAATGCACCGCGCAATAATAACTCTTCGTTTGCGCGTAACTCGCGTACTATGAGCGTCCATGCTACAACTGCGGTGGATTATTTAAATAAATGTAAATGCGCGTATTGTAAGGACAATTCTCATCCTTTATATAAATGTGAGAAGTTTAATGCGCTCGCTCTAAAAGAACGAAAACATTTCGTGGAACAAAATAAACTTTGTACCAATTGTTTATTCATTGGCCACGAACTAAAAGATTGCAAGTCGCGCCATACTTGCCGCGTCTGCACTCAAAGGCACCATTCCTCATTGCATGAAGATGCGCCTACTCCAACCGTCTTACTGACTACGGAGTCTTCTTCTTCCCCTGAGTTGCGCTCAGTAGCGGAAACCTCCTCGCCCACTCCATTACATGGAGCTACGGGGCATCCTTCTAGTAAGAACTGTACGGTCTTACTCACGACTGCGCTTGTAAATTTACGACCCTTGAACCAGGGGCCTTACACGCCGCGGTCCGTTCGCACCCTTGTGGATCAAGGTGCGCAGACCACGCTCATTTCTGAGTCGTGCGTCCAACGTCTCGGCCTGCCGCGGTACTCCGCGCCCACGGGCACCACTCTCACCGGTATTGGTGGCGAAGTCCAACCACGGGGTTACGTGTTGTGCGAGGTCACACCTCACAACAAACCCGAGCCGAAGCTTCACATCGAAGCTTATATCTTAGCTGACTTGACAAGCTACACTGCTTATATTCCTAAATCAATTGGGAATATTCATAAGTTTCAACACCTTCAAAATCTTGATCTAGCGGACCCAGAACTGCGCTCAACGCGGCCTGTTGAACTGATACTGGGATCTGATTATCTTGATAGCATACTGCTACTGGATAATATCAAGGGTCCACCGGGCACACCCGTGGCCATTAACAGCATTTTTGGTTATCTGATAGGTGGTCCAATTTCATATGAAAGTATGAAACGATTAAGTGTCAACTTGAGTACTTGCCAACTTGACATGAAACTTCAAAGGTTCTGGGAGTTGGAATCCATACCAGAACATCCACATCTTACAAAAGATGAATTACGCTGTGAGTCGATCTTCGTCGATACTCACACACGAGATGCAAATGGGAAATATACAGTTTCCCTACCCTTCAAGGAGAATGCTCCGCCCTTGGGCGAGTCTCGTGCTATAGCTCTCTCACGCTTAACTAAACTAGAGGCACGCCTGTCTCGCGACCCTGCCTTGCGTGAGAACTATAATAAATGTATCCAAGAATACTTAGACTTGGGACATATGGAGCCAGTCACTGACTCAGCGAGTCCTGGCACTCCCCCCTACTATCTACCTCACCACGTCGTGGTGAAGAGTTCCACATCCACTACGATTACTGCGAAGAGTACGAAGTATCGTATTGTGTATGACGCTTCATGCAAGACTACATCAGGTCGTTCTCTTAACGATAATCTTCTCACTGGTCAGAAATTGCAGCAAGACATTTCTGATATTTTACTGAAGTACAGACTTCATAAAATAGTCTTTACGGCAGACCTCAAAATGATGTATCGCTACATCGGTCTTTGTAAAGAACACCGTGACTTCCATCGGATTTTTTGGAGATTCTCTCCCCATGATCCCGTAAAGGAATATCGTATGTGCTCTGTCACATTCGGCGTCGCTTCCGCGCCGTTCCTAGCTTTGCGAACACTTCGTCAATTAGCAATTGATGAAGCTGCTAACTTCCCACTTGCCTCGCAAGTACTCCTTAACGAAGTATTCGTTGATGATGTCGTTACTGGAGTTGATACGGTTGAAGATGCTATCACTCTTCAGCATCAACTAACTTCCATTTGTAAAGCAGGAACCTTCGAACTCCGCAAATGGACAGTAACAGTTCTGAGTTTTTATCGCATTTAAGCGATGACGCTTCCATTCATGATGACGCTCTCATTTTGTCAGCACTCGACACTGACGCTTCTGTCAAGGTCTTAGGGCTTAAGTGGAACCCTAAATCCGACGTCTTTTCCTATCAAACGGATGGAGTGGCTAACTCACGCAAATGTACGAAACGTATAATGTTGGCAGAAATCGTTAAGATTTACGATCCCCTCGGATTTCTAAGTCCAGTGACCGTATTCGTGAAGCATTTAATCCAACTTTTATGGGTATCAGGCTCAGGTTGGGATGCTGCCCCTCCTCAGGGTATATGTGACTTGTGGTTTCGGTTCATCGACGAACTGCCGCTACTACAAGACATTGCGTTACCTCGTCACGTGCTTCCTAGCACACATCAAGTGTCACTTCATGGCTTTTCAGACGCATCTGAAAAGGCGTACGCCGCCTGCGTCTACATTCGTGTCGTTGACTCGAACGGTGCCATCAGCACCCACCTTCTCATAGGTAAAACAAAAATTGCGCCTTTGAAACGGCTTACTACCCCTCGATTGGAGCTATGCGGTGCTCATCTATTGTCAAAATTGATAAAAAAGGTCCTCACTGCTTACAGCAGTAGATTGTCTTTCGACCAATTCTACGCTTGGTCCGATTCCACTATAACTCTTGCCTGGTTACGTTCGTCTCCAGACAAGTGGCGGACATACGTATCTAACCGCATCGCGGAGACAACAAGCAACGTGCCTGCCTCTCATTGGAACCACGTTCAATCCGCAGACAACCCCGCAGACCCCGCGTCTCGTGGTGTTCTCCCATCTCAGTTGAACCATCAACTATGGTTCACGGGACCTGCTTGGCTCAGTAAAAATGAGTCTGAGTGGCCCAAGACTAACGTCGTATGCCACACCGACGAAGAACGTCGCAAGCATGTTCTTCTCACACAAACCAATGAACCTAAGAGCTTAGAGTTCATTGAGCGATTCTCATCGCTTCCAAGGATGCTACGCGTCATTTCGTATATGTTACGATTCGTAAATAAATGTCGTAAAGCCAATAGTCCTACGACTAAACATGTCACAGTTCCTGAGACAAAACAAGCTCTCAGTCGAATTATATCACTTGTCCAAAGTGAATGCTTTTCTGAAGACATCTCGCGTCTTAAGGACGACGACAGATGTACAAAACGTCTTCAGAAACTGAAACCTTTCTTGGACGATGCCGGACTCCTCAGGGTCGGCGGCAGAATAAATCGGGCCAACGTACCGTATGATGCCAAGCATCAGATTCTGTTACCCAAGAAACACCATTTCACGAATCTTCTCATTGATTTTTATCATAAAAACACATTTACATGTGGGACCTCAAACTTTGCAGTTTGCTCAGTTACCTACTACTAGGGTTCGATCACTTCGTCCCTTCTTAAATACGTCCATTGATTTTGCGGGACACTTCTTTCTTAAATCAAGTAAACTTCGTAACGCGAAAGTTTATAAATCATACGTATGCGTGTTCGTTTGCCAATCAACGAAAGCAATCCATTTGGAATTAGTTCCCGATCTCTCAACCGAATCTTTTCTGAACGCATTGCGTAGGTTCATATCCCGACGCGGGTATTGCAAAACAATCCGTTCTGATTGCGGACGGAACTTTGTAGGTTGTGACAGGTACCTTTCCGAACTTTACACGTTTCTGCGAAACGAGTCAAATCAGACTGCTATAAACAACCAGCTGACAAACATGCAAACCACCTGGCAGTTTAATCCTCCGTATGCTCCGCATTTTGCCGGTCTCGTCGAACGAGCCGTAGGTAGTCTGAAACGACACTTACATCGTGTCATAGGTACACTAAAACTGACTCAAGACGAATTTAATACTTTGATCTGTCAAATTGAATCGGTTTGTAATTCAAGACCTCTCTGTCAACTTAGTAATGATCCTACTGATCCATTACCCCTTACTCCTGGACATTTCCTCATCGGGGAACCATTAACGTCTTTACCTGAATTTGACTTGTCTAACGACAACCCAAACCGCCTCGCTAGATGGCAGGTTATTCAACAAGCTGTTCAACATTTTTGGAAACGCTGGAGCGTAGAATATTTACACCAGCTACAACCAAGAGGTAAATGGTTCCACGACAATACTAACACACCCCTTCGGGAGGGTTCTGTAGTTGTGTTGATAGACAACACACTGCCACCACTACAATGGCGTCTCGCGCGCGTGCATCAACTGCATCCCGGCGCCGACGGTATTACCAGAGTCGTAACTGTACGCATCGGTAATACTCTTACCAAGCGACCTGTAGTTAAGGTCTGCCCACTGCCTGTTGAATAGGCATCTCTTAGGTATAGCATTACATGTCTTAGCCCTAAGTTAGCATAGTATTCTGTATGATAGTTCTTAAATAAAATAAGCATTATTTTATGGCCGGCGGCATGTTCGGTACTTTTATATGTACGCACAAATACTACGTATTTTTATTTTCTTATTTCTAAATCGGTTAATACTTAATCGAATAACTAGCATAGTCCAAAACGGGACAAGCCTAAAACGGAACGCTATTCAAAGCGCGCAACACCGAAACTCGAGTGTTGCCATACTCTCTCTACACAACGATCTCGGAACATGTAAACCGCCGTCGCATCGCTCGCTCCGAAGCTTGAGCTCAAACCCCAAAATCAAACCATACCAAGTGTCCAGCACAAATAGAAGATCGTCTGTCGACTCCAGCCTATGAGGTTGCTACATTCATCATCGAAGGAACAGGGGCCCCTGGAGAAAGTCTAACACGTCATCAGGTTAGTCCCAAATTACGGTCTATGCTAGACTATCAACTACATTTCCCCAACACATATTTAAATACATTTTATCGTATTTTTATAAATCTTCATTTTTAGTTTTAAAGTGTGTCGACAGATGGCAGTGAATTTACTGTGGTTACAAAACTTACTATGACAGTACCGCTCTAGTATAAGTTACTTTATGGTAAGACGCAGCGCTTACGCTTTAGGCCTCAGAATACGATATGGATTAGATATGGTAGTGTCAAAAGTGACGTTTCTTCAAACAAAAACATTACGCGTTAACGGAAAACGCGTCCGTCACTTCACGATATCGAATGAAAACACTAAGGGGTTATATGCTAATTCATTACGTCGGTTAGGCATGTTTTCGCGTTTTTCACTGTAAATTACTTTTCCCCTCACTAGCTCGGAAAGTTGTCTTTTATCCTTTAAAACAAGCGGGGAAAAACGCATTTTATCCACTAGTGGGGAAAGTAATTTGACCTTGGATGGAGCGTGTTTAAGTAGCTTGACAGATAACAAAACGTAAAACGCTCATAATAATGATTCGTTTGATAGTGGTTTGATATTAATTATCATTAAACAAATGGTTTGAAAATCTAATAAAAAATACCAAATTTAGAATAAATTTTATGTCATAAACCTTAGTTCCATAAGAAACGTTTGTTTTTTAATAATGATGTTAAATATAATTCTGAACGCACAAGTTGAGTCGATGCAATTTCAAAACGCATCATTGACATTTCATACGTCAGAAATGTCAACATTGTCAACAAAATTTTTACTTAAAAACTTCTCACGTAAAAATACAGAATTTCCAGAGTTTTTTGTTATAATATCGTAAAAAAATGAGTGATTTCAGTGATGAAGATGATCTAACGCCTGTGGATGTTGCACTTTCCTCGCTATAGTGAGGTGAAAAGTTTTGTGTTACACACGGGTGCAAATGTATTTTACTTCTCGTGTGTTGAAACACTTGCTACGCTCAGGATTCTATTTTAGAACCACTCGCTTCGCTCGTGGTTCAACTATAGAATCCTTTCGCTTGCTCGTGTTTCAATTCCACACTCGCGGGTAAAATACAACTTTGCACCCTTGTATAACAAATAACTATTATCATCACGAAAGCTGTCATTATGCTTATTTTTGAAATGTAGATGAGAAATTTCGCATAATATGATAGCATGACAACAGAAACGAGCTCCTTCCTTAATGCCTCGTTCACATCTATTCCAGTAGCCGAACTTAAACTATCGTGAGACATATTTCAAAATATTTAGATCAGTACGGTTTCACTCACTATTATTTTTAGTCGCTTTTGAAGACATGTTTCGGATTCTTTGGGATTCCTCAGGCACGAGTGTTCGCGGCGGTTGTACGTCGTGCACAGCCCCGCGCCCCCCGCCTGCCTGAGGAAGGATTCTCAAAGAATCTGAAACATGTCGCCAAAAGCGACTAAAAATAATAGTGAGTGAAACCGTACTGATCTAAATATTCCAGTAGCATTAGGGTGCGTAGCCAATGTGCAAATCGTTAACGCTCCGTTGCGTAGCGTAGTCATCTCTCTATCACTCTTCCATATTAGTGCGACGGTCCGAAGGAGACAGTTGCGTTTCGTTCGCTACGGAGCGTAAGATATTGTAACGTTGGCTACGCAGAACTGGAATACCACTGGAATAATCTGAACCGGCACTGATCATATGTCATATCGATAACATTAATTCGAATCATTTTCATCGTCCAGTGAATTTATGTAGACTATTACCAAAAACAAGAATAGTTGTTTAATATTTAACGTTTAATCCAACACTAAAATGGCTGTTTGCACTTTTCCAGTGGCGCTAGATTGGGAGAGCTTAAAATCAAAAAGTAGACTGTCAATCGAGTCACTGGATTGGAATGCTCACTGGAATGAGTGCTGGGGCCCTATTCGAGATGCACAACTGTCAGTTTCGGCTTCAACATCAGTTCAACAGTGGAATGAATCATTTTTTCATCAACTGTGGAAAGTATCATTTGGTACAACCAAAACTCATTCATTGAAAAAATTATTCAACAAAAATCAACTTTGTTTTCTTACTACTATATGGTTTAAAATGGCTCTGAACTCGTCGTGGTTCGGTTTGGTTTCGTTGTCACCTAACTGTGGATTGCTAATGTCAAATTTACCTATTCGACAACACACGATTTCTTCCATTCAACTGAAGTTCAACACGTAACGTCACTTAACGCATGTCGAATACCGCTCCTGGTTTCGATCACGGACTGGGGGCCGTTTTTTGAATTTCGTGTGGCTTCCTTTATTATATATCCACTACTAGGCATTTAAATTCTACTAATATAAATTGGGAATCTAGTGGTATTGACCACTCGTTATCAATTTCTATTGCTCGTATTTCAAAAATATCAATCTGCAGTTTTCCACAGATTTTCGTGTGACGAAATCGAGCGTTCGAAATTCAAAAATCGGCCCCCTATACGGCTACCATCAGTTTGGCACTGACATAAACGCTATCGAGAACGTAATTTACTTTCTATGCATCTCGCTCGTACTCGCATATTAGTGCGAGCGAGATGCATAGAAAGTGAATTACGTTCTCGATGGCGTTTATGTCAGTGCCAAACTGATGGTAGCCGTACTGGAGTGTTACTGGAATGGGTCTCTATTGTTTGACATAATTATTGAAAGTCATAATGTAATAATTGTCATATTATCATTAGTCATAATTTGGTTTTTCTCAGAAACGCGTAACTTTTCAGGATTGCCATAAAACAAACCTAACCTAACCTATCTATAGGATAACCAGAAAACAGAAAACCGCAGCCAAATAACACTAGACCCTACCAAAGATAGATATAAATCCGTAATAGATGGATACAGTCTAAGGAAAAAACGTGCCTCGAAAATCAAGAAAATTTGATTCTCGTTCAGAGGGCGCTACTAGTTTTGGCCTACAGTCGTATAGATGGCGTTGACGGTTTCGTTTGTTATTTAACAATTTTAACGCATATCAGTGAAAGAATATGGGTCAAAATCATAAAAATAATTAATGCAAATAAAAAAAAACATTTATATATATTTAAATACATTCTATCGTATTTTTATAAAACTTCATTTTTAGTTTTAAAGTGTGTCGACAGATGGCAGTGAATTTACTGGGGTTACAAAATTTACTATGACAGTACCGCTCTAGTATAAGTTACTCTATGACCCTACTAATAGTGTTGTGTTCCTGCCGGTGAGTAAGGCTGCCAGAGCTCGAGGGAGAGGAGTGTTAGGGTCGGCAACGCGCATGTAACTCCTCTGGAGTTGCAGGCGTACATAGGCTGCGGAGACTGCTTAACATCAGGCGGGCCGTATGCTTGTTTGCCACCGACGTAGTATAAAAAAAAAACTTGAGGAAAATCCTGAATTCCGGTTTCAGAATTATGACTAATGATAATATGACAATCATTACATTATGACTTTCAATAATTATGTCAAACAAAGGGATCCCTACTGGGATAGATGTGAACGGGGCATAAGCAAGTGGGTTTTCTTAATAAGATTTCTCGCGGTCCGACGATCTTGCTCGTCATATTTACTTTCAGTTATGCGGCTTCGCCTGAACGCGATATTTTGAAGTTTTCGAATAGTTTTGTATTCAATTTGGTTATGAAGTTTGTTTATTAAATATCATGCTTAATATGTTTTTAATGAAAATGAAAATGAAATGAAATGAAAATGAAAATATTTTATTTCATTAATAAAATGTTACATTACAAGGTAGTAGGTTGGGACTTCCTTTTAAGTATATTATACCTGTATCAGGAAGCCCCGCTCCTCCGTAGCAACAAGTAATTTTTAGTTTAACAAAAGCAGAAAGAAAACTTAAGCTAATACAATTTTATCTACATTAATGGGTTAACAAATCCATTTAAAACCAAATTTCAATTGCTTATGGCAAAAAATGAAAAAAGTCGTACTTGGAAAGTAAAATGTTTTAGCACAGAAATGCATCACCTCCTGTTCTAAAAGGTGTGTACCTTTTAGAACAACAATGACCCTCTTTCAGAGCATGAGAAATTAAAATAACTTTTAGGTTTGAACAAATATCAATCAAGACAACCAACCTTTTAAATAGCCGGTAATAAAGTAAACTATGGAAGCGCTGGTGGCCTAGCGGTAAGAGCGTGCTACTTTCAATCCGGAGGTCGCGGGTTCAAACCCCGGCTCGTACCAATGAGTTTTTCGGAACTTTTCGGTGAAGGAAAACATCGTGAGGAAACCGGACTGATCCTAACAAGGCCTAGTTCCCCCTCTGGGTTGAAAGGTCAGATGGCAGTCGCTTTCGTAAAAACTAGTGCCTACGTCAATTCTTAGGATTAGTTGTCAAGCGGACCCCAGGCTCCCAGGAGCAGTGGTAAAATGCCGGGATAACGCGAGGAAGAAGGAAGGTAATAAACTATAGACAGATATTGAAAATAAAAGGTAGGTACAGGGCCGTAATAAAGTTTTATGAATAAGGGGGTTTAATTATACTGCTATATATGAAATAAAACTATGAAAACGGATTATATCGCGTATATAGAATTTATAATACATCCCGACGTTTCGAACCCTTTACAGCGTTCGTGGTCAACGGGTGACTGAGGAAAACTACAAAATGCAAAAATACCCACATACTAAAAATAATGAACCATAAACTTTAAGGCTGGCTGTACATGCAAAATCGGTTCATAAGGCTAGTTATACACTACAATTATTTTCAAGTAAAGATATATAAATTCAATATACGCGATATAATCCGTTTTCATAGTTTTATTTCATGAGTAACTATCGCGGTAACCGAAGACAATATTATATACTGCAAGCTAATGATATACGATTGAAAATAAATGAAAATAAGACATGTTTTCTTTGTTATTTTCTATCTAGCCAATTTTTACAGTGTTTTTAGGTTTGCCCTTGCAAATAAAGTCTAGTTTCCGTGCATTATTTACTTTATTAGGGACAGAATACTTTTAGTTCGTGATCACAACCAACCTTTGCTGCATTGCTAGAACTGGCGGTGGTTTATTCCCTGATCCCTATAAGACAGGTTTACCTAGTTTAGGGCTCAGGACACTATTCCTAGGCTGTCTAACAATAGAATACTCCTAAAAATGTAATTCTACTATGTAATAAGCTGCATTTTTGATACACAAATAAATCATTTTTAATATTAGATTATTTTAATCCGGGTCACTCACGTATTATAAAATAAAAAATAAAAAAGCCCTTTATTCGATGTAAAAACGGTTACATATAAATTTGAAAAAATAAAACTTAAACTTAAAATTAGTGTTTTAATTACATGAATCCCTAGTGGGCATGAATCTAGTATAACTGGATCGGTCATGAGGAGTGGGGGAAAATGACCGAACGGGATAGTCTTATGTATCTTTCAGTAGGAGTAGCAGAGAAAGCGCTGTTATTGTTTGTCCTTGTCATAGTTTCACTTTTCCACCGCTGCCACAACCGAGATTGTGGCAAACAAATAAGTACGTGACATGTCATGTTTGTTCGTTGCTTGTTTAATTATCGTTGTTTTGTATGAAATTGTGCTTTCTCTTATGAAATATAGTGATGGTTAGCGTTTTGAATGCTTGAACTTTGATAAAATACTGGTGAATTGTTCTGTAATCGGCTGTAATAGCCGCTCTGAGCAAAAATATGAGATCATAACCTTTCACACGTAAGTACGGTATTTAACACCTTCCCCTTAACGCAATATGTGAGAATAACATCGTAAAATTACGTTACACTCAAAGCAATGTAGAATCAAACGATTTCAATAAAAATATCACAATTATTTACGCAAATTAACAAAACATTATTTGTAAAATTATCCGCCCAAATTACGTAGGTAGGTAAGAGTCTGAGGTCAGCCATTTTTAAACTTCTTCTTAATTTAGCTGCATAACAATCATGTTAGGGATACCAGATGAAAATATCATAATTTTATGGGTAATTTTGACCTCGAAGTTTTTTCTTACTCTAATTCCAAAAAATAAATAAACAACGTTGTGAAGATTAAATGTGGTGTACATTAATTGGTGTGATTGCGATTTGTGATTTCTTTAAATTAAAACCCATAATACATTTTATTTTACGTTTTATTTACTAAACATGTTTAGTTTTGTACCACCTGCGCGAATTATAGGAGGTATTTCATTGTTTATACGCCTAAAAAGAACGGCCCATTGACCTTTTATTTAACAATTTTTTAATACCGTCAAACAAGCTAACTTTGCCTCCAGGGTAATCGCCCCAACGTGATATCAAATATTGGGGTAATTTTTACCAATATGGTATCCCCACGTTTATGACGTCATCTATGTCTCTCCCTTACGGGCGCACGCGTATAGCTGGTCTGTGTAATGCTAGGTCTATGCTAGTGGGTAAAGGCCTCCTCCAGTGCTGCCCATTTGTCCCTGTCCTGTGCTAATGACATCCAGTCTGTGCCGGCTGTTCCTTTTATGTCATCTTCCCAACGTGTAAGTCGTCTGCCTTGGCCTCTTTTGCCAAGTGGGCCTCTCCATTTAGTGACTTTCGATGTCCATCTCTTGCCTGTTAGTCTTGCTGTATGGCCTGCCCACTTCCACTTAAGTTTCTTTGCATAACTCAAGGCATCTGTTGCTCTTGTTTTTTCTCTTATTTTAGAGTGTCTTATTTTGTCTATTTTTCTTATATTGAGCATGCTTCTTTCTAACGCGCGTTGGCAAGTGATGATTTTCTTTTGAGCGTTTGCTGTGAATTTCCGGGTCACTCACGTATTATTAAGTCGAATAGCTCGACATGTTTCAGTCCAATTTACGAGGACAGTCTTCACGGAGACATGTCGAGCTATTCGACTTAATAATACGTGAGTGACCCGGTTTAAAATAATCTAATATGTTTGAGTCTCACGGGAGTTTTATAGTTAAAATCATTTTTCATTTTCATTTTCATCTATATATGTAGGTATAACTACCTAGATCTCGGACCTATATGACGTCGAAATACAAAGGTTATAATTTAATGGACATAAATTAGGTACGGATCCATTGTAATGTATTAGGGTTTATGGTATAAGTCTGGTGATATTTTTCAGAAACATTAACACCCATTCACCAATTTAAACTACGTAATACCATAGAGTAACTTATACTAGAGCGGTACTGTCATAGTAAATTTTGTAACCCCAGTAAATTCACTGCCATCTGTCGACACACTGATAATCGTTAAAATTGTTAAATAACAAACGAAACCGTCAACGCCATCTATACGACTGTAGGCCAAAACTAGTAGCGCCCTCTGAACGAGAATCAAATTTTCTTAATTTTCGAGGCACGTTTTTTCCTTAGACTGTATCCATCTATTACGGAGTTATATCTATCTTTGGTAATACATTCAATAATGTTCAAACCTAGGTTGGCCCTAGCTATGTATACATTGACATCTCTTTTTTTGTGACATTTGTTTTATTTATTAATTTTATATTCTATTATTTGATTTCTGTTCTAATCTTAAGTTGACGATCTTTTAGTGAAAGCCTTAATTTTATCCCTTTTTGTAAAATAATGTGCCTTTTTCTTTAAGAAATAAAGATATCTAATCTAATCTAATCTAATCCCGAAACACATAAACAACACGTTTCGGATTAAACCAAGCTCAACGCCATCTCTTTCCATTTAATAAAGCGAGA
The DNA here is from genome assembly GCF_947568885.1 of Cydia strobilella. NCBI lineage: Eukaryota > Metazoa > Arthropoda > Insecta > Lepidoptera > Tortricidae > Cydia > Cydia strobilella. Next base: position 29,672,538 of record NC_086042.1, on the reverse strand, counting down.
GAGAGCAGCTAGTTAATTAGCACCTGTGACTTGCTGGTTACTTATAATTAATAGCCTGTTATCGGCAGGATAGACATTAATCATACAAGCGGAGCGGTCAATCAACCCCTTTCATAGAGTATCGAGGCTTGAATGGTGTGGTTTTCAGTTATTAAGAGGAAAGCGGACGGCCGCTTTTCCATACTAGCGTAGTCCCCATTTTCCCCTCTGGATATTGACAGTATGGAACACATTTTTACATAATTTATTGTATATTAACCATAGCTATGCCCCTACGTTTGACTTTTTTCGATTATATTAAAAATTTGGTGCGAAAAAGATTTCTTACAAATTTGTAAATGCTCCTAACGCTTATAATAATTAAAACTTCGAAAAAAGTCAAACGTAGGGGCATAGCTGTGGTTCAACAAATTGCGTCAAAATATTTTCAATAATGTTAAAATCCAGGGAGGAAAATGAGTACTACGTTTGTATGAAAGGACGATTTCGCGCGGGTCCTCCACTTTTAGATATTATGTTTCAACATATCGGTTTTCTGTAAACTCTAATTACGTTTAGGCATTTTCTGGCCTCTATTAACATTTGCTTAAAAGGGGCAAAACGCATTGTCTATGGAGGGTGGAACAAAATCTTAGTTTTTATATCGAATTTTACTCGTTTTAATCAAGCGAAAATATCATGTAAAATTGTCAGTACTAATGAGGATTAACAAAATACTATATAGTCCGTTCGCGTTCTTAACTATACCTAAGTCTATGTTTTAGAAAGATCTAAAACCCGGCCAAGTGCGAGTCGGACTCGCGCACCGAGGGTTCCATACTTTTTAGTATTTGTTGTTATAGCGGCAACAGGAATACATCATCTGAAAATTTCAACTGTCTAGCTATCACGGTTCATGAGATACAGCCTGGTGACAGACAGACAGACGGACAGCGGAGTCTTATTAATAGGGTCCCATTTTCACCCTTTGGGTACGGAACCCTAAAAACATACTAAGTTTTCTAACTGAATTTTAAATTAAATAAAGAATAGGTTGACCCTTCTACCTAAACACTCTAAAGGACTTCCGGTTCGAACGCCATCTTGATAGTAGCCTCGTGATTAATTCCTTTGTTTTTTGCTCATTAATATTGTTTAAAGTGTAATATCGATAGCTTTATTATACAATAATCTAATGTGGTAGTGTGCAGTGAATGGAGAATTAATCTCAAAGCGTGTTTAACCACCATTTTGGAGTCAACGGCCGGTAGTCCACGTGCTTTTTCGTAAAATCCAGCTATCGGTTTTACGAGACAACTACAACTACCACCGAACAGCGTCGTGCTCTAAGAGCATTTATTTTGTTCCTACCCTTTTACGTGACATTGGCTACGGGCAACACCGCCCTCAAGTCCATCAAGAAAAGCAAGAAAAGAAACACTCTAAATAATGTTTAGGTTGGTACGTGTTCATATGTATAATGCCAAACATGCGTTAGATATTATCGCTTTAATCGCCACATTTGCCCCATTCTACACAATCCTTGATGCGGACTGAATCATTAATGCGGCTAAGCCATACATATAATCAAAGATAGATATAACTCCGTAATAGATGGATACAGTCTAAGGAAAAAACGTGCCTCGAAAATCACGAAAATTTGATTCTCGATCAGATGGCGCCACTAGTTTTGGCCTACACTCGTATAGAGGGCGTTGACTGTTTCGTTTGTTATTTATAATTTTAACGCATACCAGTGAAAGAACATGGGTCAAAATCATATAAAAATAATTAATGCAAATAAAAAAATCATCCATATTTAAATACATTTTATGGTATTTTTATAAATATTTATTTTTAGTTTTAAAGTGTGTCGACAGATGGCAGTGAATTTACTGGGGTTACAAAATTTACTATGACAGTACCGCTCTAGTATAAGTTACTCTATGATATAATATAATACATATAATACGCCATTACCAACTGGCATACGGAAATGTTGTTCGGGACGCGTTTAATCTGTGGCTTAAATGATTTAACGCTTGGCTCTGAGCTTAATTAAATAGTGGTGCCAAGAATTATATGGATGGTAGGTACACATGTTGTTCGACATGTAAGCTCCGGGTTTATATAGAGATACATATTACTTTTCCCCTCACTAGCTCGGAAAGCCGTCTTTTATCCTTTAAAACAAGCGGGGAAAAACGCATTTTATCCACTAGTGGGAAAAGTAATTTGACCTTGGATGGAGCGTGTTTAAGTAGCTTTTGACAGATAACAAAACGTAAAACGCTCATAATACTGGTTCGTTCCATATTAATTATCAATAAATAAATGGTTTGAGAATTTAATAAAAAATACCAAATTTAGCTTTATTTAATGATTTTAAGTCATAAACCTTAAATTCCATAAGAAACATTTGTTTTTTTAATGATGTTGAATGTAATTCTGAACGCACAAGTTGAGTCGATGCAATTTCAAAACGCATCGTCAGAAATATCAACATTGTCAGCAAAAAATTTCTCACCGATTCCGACACGTAAAAATACACAACTTTCAGTTTTCTGTTATAAAAAAAAAGTAATTCCAGTGATGAAGATGATCTAACGCCTGTGGATATTGCACTTTCCTCGCTATAGTGAGGGAAAAGTTTTGTGTTACACACGGGTGCAAATGTATTTTACTTTTCGTGTGTTGAAACACTCGCTACGCTCAGGATCATTCAACTATAGAATCCTTTCGCTTGCTCTTGTTTCAGTTCCACACTCGCGGGTAAAATACAACTTTGCACCCTTGCATAACAAATAACCATTGTTATAACGGCCTACAAAGCAGAAGGTCCCGCGTTGGAAATGTTTAAGTCTTATTATCAAACTAGAACTAGAAATGACGCAGCTACCCTATGGTGTGACTTTATTATACTCGTAATAAATACAAACTCGTCTTTTGCAGGGCAATCAGAAATGTAATCAGCCTCTGTTAAAAATATCATATTAAATTAAAATGTCCAACCCTGACACGGGTCTGCCAAGTCTTTGTTATATTTTCTCAGCTGAGCAAATAATCTGCGGAATAAATGAATTATGTTAGAAATGACAAAATTGGAAGACTTTGACAGATGCGTTGGTGGTGTAATGGTCAGCATAGTTGGCTTCCAAGCAGTTGATCCGAGTTCGATTCTCGGCCAACGCATATCTTTTTCACTTCCTTTACATATAATTACCAGGTATTTAAAGTTAATTAATGCGTCATATTATCGTTCTTATAACATAAGTTCAGATTCTTGAATATTGTATTAAGTATTTCTGAACAACAAGACAGATGCGTTGGTGGTGTAATGGTCAGCATAGTTGCCTTCCAAGCAGTTGATCCGAGTTCGATTCTCGGCCAACGCATATCTTTTTCACTTCCTTTACATATAATTACCAGGTATTTAAAGTTAATTAATGCGTCATATTATCGTTCTTATAACATAAGTTCAGATTCTTGAATATTGTATTAAGTATTTCTGAACAACAAGACAGATGCGTTGGTGGTGTAATGGTCAGCATAGTTGCCTTCCAAGCAGTTGATCCGAGTTCGATTCTCGGCCAACGCATATTTTTCAAGCAACGTAACTTAATTACCTGTCACTTAATTAAATAATTACCTACTTTGATAACTATCCGTTGATTACATAAAAGGTTTAAAGACATTTATTCTCATAAAGATAAAATACATTACTGACATGAGAACATATTTAGAAAATACAATATTTACATCTATATTCGTTGTCGCAACATAACAAAAATAAATTATTATTTTACTAGGTATAACTGAATTATATAAGTTACATACATAACTACACTTCACTTCTTATTTAAAAATAAAAAAAATATTTGTAAGTATTAGCATAGAGTAACTTATACTAGAGCGGTACTGTCATATTAAATTTTGTAACCCCAGTAAATTCACTGCCATCTGTCGACACACTTTAAAACTAAAAATAAATATTTATAAAAATACGATAAAATGTATTTAAATATGGATAAATGATTTTTTTATTTGCATTAATTATTTTTATATGATTTTGACCCATGTTCTTTCACTGGTATGCGTTAAAATTATAAATAACAAACGAAACAGTCAACGCCCTCTATACGAGTGTAGGCCAAAACTAGTGGCGCCATCTGATCGAGAATCAAATTTTCGTGATTTTCGAGGCACGTTTTTTCCTTAGACTGTATACAGACACACATATAAGTTACTCTATGGTATTAGTTTTACATTTATGTTCAGCTTCAAAAACGACAACGCTATATTACAAAATATTTATCAGTACGTTTTTTACTCACTATTATTTTTAGTCGCTTTTGGCGACATGTTTTGGATTCTTTGGGAATCCTTCCTCAGGCACGAGTGTCCGCGGCGGTTGTACGTCGTGCACTGCCCGCACGAATATGTCTCATGGTCTCACGATAGTTTAAGTGCGATTAACGCTATATTAAATAATAATACATTAAGCGTACTTTTATGATAAACGTCTTAATTACCAATTGACCTTTTACCAGTTAGCCGTCATTTCAATTTGAGGGAATAAAAATTACACACCCAACTTCTACACAAACATAGGCTATGCAGTAGAAAAATCATTCTCTTAACCACCTTGGTAAGTACATAAATGACGTCTTTTGACAAGTCATTAATGTTCAATTTCTACAACGTTATATAACGTCCCTTTTAGGTGTCCCTCGGGACATGGGTCATAACTTAATTACGGCACAGATCGCCCTAATGTCTGTAATTACCTATAGAGACGTACTTCGTCATCAATATCTGGGTCAAGTTGAAATCAACAACAATGATGTCGAGATGTTTATGTACTCTTCTCTAAAATTTCATCATCATCATCATATCAGCCTTTATCGCCCACTGCTGAGCATAGGCCTCTCTTCTACGCCACTTATCCCGGTCCTGAGCCAATCTCTGAGCCAAGCCAATGCTCAAAAATTTATTGGCCGATAATTGTTTAGTTTCTTTTTCGTCATATTTCGATAAAATTTGGTGGTTTGTCAACATAAACGCAATTTCACCGTATATCCTGATAAATCTTCCTCTGAGTTAATATTTGTTAACTCAACGGAAAATCACGCATATTTTTTCGGGATGGGTTTTGATTTCGTATTTATTCCGCCCAATATGAGAAGCTCTTCAGCCATCCAAATCTACCGAAAAAAATCAACAGCAAAATATAAATCGGCCCACTTAAATTAAAAATAGTCATGGATACATTAATGTCCACTTTCACGTTATACAACGTGGGTAATGGAAAGCCATTACGGCACAGATCGGTCTAATGTCTGTAATTACGTGCCTCCTTTCCAGCTTGGAAGGTCAGATGGCTGTCGCTTTCGTAAAACTAGTGCCCACGACAATTCTTAGCATTAGTTGCCATGCGGGCCCCAGGCTCTCAAGAGCTGTGGCAAAAAGCCGGGACAAACGCGAGGAAGATGATGATGATCCTCTTATATAAAGTTTTTAAGACAGACAGACAAAAATTGCAATGATTACTAACCACCTCTTATTTTTTGAACATTCTTAAGCGAGGTTTAGACTAGCAAGAACTTGCATGAAATTTACGTTACATTGCCGAGTACCGAGGTAAACTGCATTCAAAAGTTTGATCAGATATCGCAACGTAATGAAAATTACATGCAAGTTCTTGCTAGTCTAAACCTCGCTTTAGAGCTGCCTTTGTCTGTGAATGTGTTTGTAAGTAGAGTATATATTATATGCTGCGTAAGCTAAAAATTTTTATATTATTGAATCGTACTAACCTGAGGCAGATGTCTGGTGCGTCTCACTGGAGTGGCTTCTATCCCCGGAGGCTTCCCATTCATCACCTGCTCTTCCTCCTTCACCGGTCTCGAAATTGGTATGTTATGCTTCTCAAAATACCCGTTCTGAATCATCTGGTCTAAGGATACTTCCAATTCTCTCACAGGAACTATCTTCCGACCACAGACCGGATCATCTATAACCATCTTTCTATTGCAACCTGATACTTCGGAGAATTTAACATTTTTCTTAACTTCATCAGGGCGTTTTTTAGGTTTCTCAGGCGGATCAGTAGTCCAATATCGTGCATTTTTCTCAGTTAATCTTAAAGGCTTGCAAACAGCTACGTTTTTCGCGTTCATTTCGATCTTAGGTTTCCTATTTTCCATTTTAGGTCTACGTTCGTGTCTAGGTTCAATTTTCGGCTCGTTGCTCATTTCGATGCTTTCTAAGCGTCGTTCAGGTCTTTTTCTGTAAGGTTCATAAGTTTCCCGAGGTCTTCGTCTCTCCTGTTCGATTCTGAAGTCGTAATAATCTTTCTTTCTATGTTGTTGCCGGTCTTCGTAGTACCCGTAGCGTGGAAGCGAATTGTACTTATCGTAGGTCGTAGGTAGATTTAGATATTCGGGTCTGATGGGCCGGAATAGGGAGAGCCGGCCTTGCGCCTCGTCGAAATCTGAATAGATATCTTCATATACGTATCCGTTTTTCCGGCGAGGCTGTGTTCTGTAGTGTTCGTAGCGGTGCTCCTGTCGTCTTTCATATCGGTAATCCGCGTTGCGTTCGTACAGCAATTTTTCTCGGGAGCCAGCCATGTTGTATTATTGGGTCCCCGTCTGAAAGGGAAAGCGTATTAATGAGGGTTTCGAAGGTTGGATTAAGTTGGGTCGTAAGTCGGGGTGGTGGTTTAGGTGCGTTAAATTTTGATGTGTTTTTCAACAGACGTTGAAGTGGAAGAAGTTGTGCGTTATTATTTATTCAGTTGACAGGAGTTATAGCTCTTCTATAACTTTTACTTTAAGTATTTATTAAGCTTTTGTTTCACGATTTTTTTTCATATTTTTATTTTTACCTACCCGTAAAAATAAAAACATAGGAGGTACCTACCCTAAAAAAAATTTTTATAGTTTTTATTTTACCGTTCTGTCGCAATGCATCCATGCCAAATCCCAAATTGCCAAATTGCAGCTTTCTAGCACACGATCCCGGAGCAAAGCCTCGGACAAACGGACAGACGGACATGTTGAAACTAAGGGTTTCTAGGTGACTACGAAACCCTAAAAAGGCGCTTGTTAATTTTTTACTTCTTTGAGGTCGTATCCGATATTCGATATCCGATCGGACAATCTGAAAACGCTCTAACAGCAACACAACTGATCATTATTAGATCCCTTATTTCTTTACCATAAGATTCAAGAACGGTCTTCTAACGATGTACACCTATAATATTCAAGATTTTCCCATAAATCGGCCAACAAATCTAGCAACACAGTGGACGAATCGTGCAACCGCTGGAGCTGGCATTCAGCTCTATGTATATTCATGGAGAATTAGATTAAAATGCAAAGCAGTGCTAGATGGGTATGCAGACTTAGCTTGTTACTGTATTAGTTAGCCGCATAGACTAAAACGTAAAAGGTAGACTCCTTACCGTAAAGTCACAGATGAAATCTGGGCAAAAATGCCCACCAAACCAAATTTAAAAAAAATTGGTTGAGAAAGCGTCAGAAATGGCCGCGGACTGGATGCAAGCGGCGCGTGGCGCTATGAGCATTAAATCAAGACAATATGCTAGATGACAAATTTTTATTAATGATATTAATCGATCAGGTTTATTTTTGGGATCAAATGTCTATATGGGCATTAAAGCAATACAAAAAACAGAAGTCCGACAGTCGTACTTCACTCGCGAAACGCTCCTAACAAAACGATAAGTGAACGTGACGTCAAGGTCACTGAGAGCCCATCTTGAATGTGTGGAAAATAGGTAAATTGCGATTTTGTCGGTGAAATATTGCATTTGTGCATATAGTTGCTGTACAATCTTTTTTTGGATAAAATGCAAGGAATCGAATGGTATCTTTACGTTATTCCTCTTTGGAAGTTAAAAAAAACTTAAAATTTTGAAACTTTTAGATCCTTTAATACGTTTTATCTAAATCAGTTCAATGCTAACAGGCAGACGAACGGACAGACAGGTACTTTTGCATTGATAATATTAGCATAGAGTAACTTATACTAGAGCGGTACTGTCATAGTAAATTTTGTAACCCCAGTAAATTCACTGCCATCTGTCGACACACTTTAAAACTAAAAATGAAGATTTATAAAAATACGATAAAATGTATTTAAATATGGATAAATGATTTTTTTTATTTGCATTAATTATTTTTATAATTTTGACCCATGTTCTTTCACTGATATGCGTTAAAATTGTTAAATAACAAACGAAACCATCAACGCCATCTATACGACAGTAGGCCAAAGCTAGTAGCGCCCTCTGAACGGAAATCAAATTTTCTTGATTTTCGAGGCACGTTTTTTCCTTAGACTGTATCCATCTATTACGGAGTTATATCTATCTTTGATATTAGTATGTATTCGTAGGGATCTCATTCCATAACGCAAATGCAAAATAACTACATGGTCGGTGAGGGATACCCTCATCTGTTATTTATTTGTGATAAGAAATAGGTTGGCTAGTAAAATTGCGTACGGACAGAATTTTTTTTTGTTTTATCAAATGAAAGCTTATTTTATTTATAATCTAACAGTAATAGGTTGCCTTATTTAAAAATTGGTTATTATTTTTCCTTTTTTTTGTTATTTAATCGTAGATTAACCTATTTTTATCTAAAATCTAGGGAATGTGAGATAAAAATGTACGATTAAATAACAAAAAAAAGTAAAAAAAAAACTATCCGTACGCAATTTTACTAGGCAACCTATTTGCATTGTGTCAATGTAAATATTATCTATCATTTATTTCTTATCACAAATAAATAACAGATGAGGGTAGATATACCATATACCATAAGTCATAAAATAACGTATCTCCTAACAAAGATAGATATATATAACTGCGTAATAGATGGATACAGTCTAAGGAAAAAACGTGCCTCGAAAATCAAGAAAATTTGATTCTCGATCAGAGGGCGCCACTACCTTTGGCCTACTCTCGTATAGAGGGCGTTGACGGTTTCGTTTGTTATTTAACAATTTTAACGCATATCAGTAAAAGAACATGGGTCAAAATCATATAAAAAAAATAATGCAAATAAAAAATACATTTATCCATATTTAAATACATTTTATCGTGTTTTTATAAATCTTCATTTTTAGTTTTAAAGTGTGTCGATAGATGGCAGTGAATTTACTGTGGTTACAAAATTTACTATGACAGTACCGCTCTATTAACACGACACGTGCCACGTGCCAAGTCGCAGCAGCAGCTCCCACCGCTATTGATTAGCCGAGACACAAGACACTTTGCAACAGACACTGCGGTTTTAAATTAGGAAGCTTCTTTACCCTCACCATGAGTTTTACCATAGAGTAACTTATACTAGAGCGGTACTGTCATAGTAAATTTTGTAACCACAGTAAATTCACTGCCATCTATCGACACACTTTAAAACTAAAAATGAAGATTTATAAAAATACGATAAAATGTGTTTAAATATGGATAAATGATTTTTTTATTTGCATTAATTATTTTTATGATTTTGACCCATGTTCTTTCACTGATATGCGTAAAAATTGTTAAATAAGAAACGAAACCGTCAACGCCATCTATACGGCCAAAGCTAGTAGCGCCCTCTGATCGAGAGTCAAATTTTCTTGATTTTCGAGGCACGCTTTTTCCTTAAACTGTATCCATCTATTACGGAGTTATATCTATCTTTGATTTTACGCTGCTTAAAGAGGCCGTAAAGCCAGGAAATTAGGAAGGAACAAAAGATAAGCGCGCCGCGTGAAACTTGCGACGGAAAATTTTGCGAACGCACGGCTTTTGATGTTTCTGCTCTATCTCTGAAAGATTACTTCTGTTTTTAAATTTCGCTAGTCAAATCCCTCGCCTATATCATTAGCTATTTTATACTTAAATGTTACTGCTATCAAAGATAGATATAACTCCGTAATAGATGGATACAGTCTAAGGAAAAAACGTGCCTCGAAAATCAAGAAAATTTGACTCTCGATCAGAGGGCGCTACTAGCTTTGGCCTACTGTCGTATAGATGGCGTTGACGGTTTCGTTTGTTATTTAACAATTTTTACGCATATCAGTGAAATAACATGGGTTAAAATCATAAAAATAATTAATGCAAATAAAAAAAATCATTTATCCATATTTAAATACATTTTATCGTATTTTTATAAATCTTCATTTTTAGTTTTAAAGTGTGTCGATAGATGGCAGTAAATTTACTGTGGTTACAATGTTACTATGACAGTACCGCTCTAGTATAAGTTACTCTATGCTGTTATGGTACGCAGAGTTAGAGCGTTTTCACATTGTCCGATTAGATATCGGATGTAGGAAGGAAGTAAAATGTAAGATACATTACATATATGTGTTTCTCTGTATTTATTTATGCATTTAATAAATCATTATTACCTACTAAAAATGGTACCTGGTTATATTCTCTATGATGTTTTCGTGATTTCTACCAATATAGTTGGTCAAACAAAATTGGCAGTAAATAAGAACAAAAAAAACGATACTCATCCTTTTCTTTTGGGTGCTAGTACTAGTGTAAGACAAAGATAGTATGAGTCTCTCTGTCTATGTTTGAAATGAGACAATCCTTTGACAAGCTATTATCTGTATTATTGCACTAATATCACAGATTATATAATAGTTCTTACGAACAGATACTTATCTCTCAAAGAAAACGCAAATACCTACCGTTTTGATACCTACACAGAAATACAATGGAGTGACCTTCGGCGGTCCGCTCCCCGCACCGCGCGCACCGGCACAACGCTAGGGTTGCCGACGCTTAGAAATGATAAACACCAATAGGTATTTATCATTTCTAACAGCAGAGTGAAATAAAAAGAAATCTAAACCTTAAATTATGTATTTTAGTATTTTTAGTCATTCATTTACAATTGTTTTACTTTGTAACTATAAATTTGTCGTAATAAACACTTAAAACACTACATGTTTAATGAAAGAAATTCAATAGTAAGTACCTACGTAGCTTGTAACTATCGTAAAAATTACAAGTGCGGCGCGCGGTGACGTGCGTGCGTGAGCGCGTGTGGCAACCAATTGGCTTGCTTTTCTACCGTGAACGGGAGGCGATTCGTAGGTATAAATCCGAGCTCGCGCGGAGAGTTCCATAGGCCTGCCAATATGTCAGTAAGAGGGAGATGCATTGTAAGTTAGTTTTCGGTCGCTAGCGTGAGCAAAATGTTAGTCTACAATCAACCTTATTTATAACAGACTCCAAAAAAGGAGGTTGTTAATGGGTCTCTATTGTTTCTCATAAAGTTATAAGTCATAATGTATTGTTGGTCCGAATTTTCGTTAGTCATAATTTGGTTTTTCTCAGAAACGCGTCTTTTCAGGATTGCCATAAAACAAACCTAACCTAACCACAGGATAACCTTACGGAAATCCTGTTAACGGTTTGAGAATTATGACTAATAATAATCTGACAATCATGACCAATGTCAAACAACAGGATCCCATTGTTAATTTGACAGTATTTTTAGGTTCAAGTTTAAGTTCTACACCAACACCAAATCTCCTCCCGTCACGTGTCACGTGTGAAAGTCAAAAACCGACATTGGCAAATTCACCCCGTGCAAAATTGCGGGGAGTAAAAGCCAGATAGGATAAAAAAAAAAAAAAAAAATAAGTTCTGAACTTTCTGTAATAATCGGCAATAATATATATCTCTGTTTTGTGCAAAAACTTAAATTAAATCACGAATTTCATTTCAAGCGCCATTTGTCTCAAATCCGCGCCAAATTAGTGGAATCAGAACGAACAAAGATTATAAAAGAAAACCGGCCAAGTGCGAGTCGGACTCGCGCACGAAGGGCTCCGTCCGTACCATTACATTATTCTTAAATATTGATATTATCTCGATCTATTCAGTACGAAGCTTGGCAAATTTGTTTCTTTGTTAAAGAATGACGTCTATGGTCTAGTTATTTTTTGTTAAATTCTTAAATTTTCAAATTTTATTGTTTATTATTTTTCCCCTCACTAGCTCAGAAAGCCGTCTTTTATCCTTTAAAACAAGCGGGGAAAAACGCGTTTTATCCACTAGTGGGGAAAGTAATTTGACCTTGGATGGAGCGTGTTTAAGTAGCTTGACAGATAACAAAACGTAAAACGCTCATGATAATGGTACGTTCGATATTAATTATCATTAAATAAATGGTTTGAGAATCTAATAAAAAATATCAAATTTAGCTTTATTTAATGATTTTAAGTCATAAACCTTAAAATTCCATAAGAAACGTTTGTTTTTTTATAATGATGTTAAATATAATTCTGAACGCACAAGTTGAGTCGATGCAATTTCAAAACGCATCGTTGACATTTCATACGTCAGAAATGTCAACATTGTCAACAATTTTTTTACTTAAAAACTTTTCTCACCGACTCCGTAAAAATACACAACTTCCAGAGTTTTCTGTTATAATATCGTAAAAAAATGAGTGATTCCAGTGATGAAGATGATCTAACGCCTGTGGATGTTGCACTTTCCTCGCTATAGTGAGAGGAAAAGTTTTGTGTTACACACGGGTGCAAATGTATTTTACTTCTCGTGTGTTGAAGCACTCGCTACGCTCAGGATTCTATTTTAGAACCACTCGCTTCGCTCGTGGTTCAACTATAGAATCCTTTCGCTTGCTCGTGTTTCAATTCTACACTCGCGGGTAAAATACAACTTTGCACCCTTGTATAACAAATAACTATTCTTTGTTAAAGAATGACGTCGTTATTTTTTGTTAAATTCTTAAATTTTCAAATTTTATTGTTTATCATTTTTCCCCTCACTAGCTCAGAAAGCCGTCTTTCATCCTTTAAAACAAGCGGGGAAAAACGCATTTTATCCACTAGTGGGGAAAGTAATTTGACCTTGGATGGAGTGTTTAAGTAGCTTTTGACAGATAACAAAACGTAAAACGCTCATAATAATGGTTCGTTCGATATTAATTGTCATTAAATAAATGGTTTGAGAATTTAATAAAAAATACCGAATTTAACTTTATTTAATAATTTTAAGTCATAAACCTTAAATTCCATAAGAAACATTTGTTTTTTTAAATGATGCTGAATGTAATTCTGAACGCACAAGTTGAGTCGATGCAATTTCAAAACGCATCGTCAGAAATGTCAACATTGTCAACAAAATTTTTCTCACCGACTCCGACACGTAAAAATACACAACTTCCAGAGTTTTCTGTTATAATATCGTATTATCGTAAAAAAATGAGTGATTCCAGTGATAAAGATGATCTAACGCCTGTGGATGTTGCACTTTCCTCGCTATAGTGAGGGGAAAAGTTTTGTGTTACACACGGGTGCAAATGTATTTTACTTCTCGTGTGTTGAAGCACTCGCTACGCTCAGGATTCTATTTTAGAACCACTCGCTTCGCTCGTGGTTCAACTATAGAATCCTTTCGCTTGCTCGTGTTTCAATTCTACACTCGCGGGTAAAATACAACTTTGCACCCTTGTATAACAAATAACTATTCTTTGTTAAAGAATGACGTCGTTATTTTTTGTTAAATTCTTAAATTTTCAAATTTTATTGTTTATCATTTTTCCCCTCACTAGCTCAGAAAGCCGTCTTTTATCCTTTAAAACAAGCGGGGAAAAACGCATTTTATCCACTAGTGGGGAAAGTAATTTGACCTTGGATGGAGTGTTTAAGTAGCTTTTGACAGATAACAAAACGTAAAACGCTCATAATAATGGTTCGTTCGATATTAATTGTCATTAAATAAATGGTTTGAGAATTTAATAAAAAATACCAAATTTAACTTTATTTAATAATTTTAAGTCATAAACTTTAAATTCCATAAGAAACATTTGTTTTTTTAAATGATGCTGAATGTAATTCTGAACGCACAAGTTGAGTCGATGCAATTTCAAAACGCATCGTCAGAAATGTCAACATTGTCAACAAAATTTTTCTCACCGACTCAGACACGTAAAAATACACAACTTCCAGAGTTTTCTGTTATAATATCGTATTATCGTAAAAAAATGAGTGATTCCAGTGATAAAGATGATCTAACGCCTGTGGATGTTGCACTTTCCTCGCTATAGTGAGGGGAAATGTTTTGTGTTACACACGGGTGCAAATGTATTTTACTTCTCGTGTGTTAAAACACTCGCTACGCTCAGGATTCTATTTTAGAACCACTCGCTTCGCTCGTGGTTCAACTATAGAATCCTTTCGCTTGCTTGTGTTTCAGTTCCACACTCGCGGGTAAAATACAACTTTGCACCCGTGTGTAACAAATAACTATTATTACTTTGCAAATTTTGTTGCAGACGCATGGTGTTGTATTGATGTACTTTTCTTTTTCTTTTTTTCTTTCTCTCTGTTTCCTAGAACGATTGAAATGATATGTTATAATGTATTTTTACTCTAGTTCCCTTTGAGCATTTATGTTTTATTCCATTAGTGGAAACTGTTTTTCCTCATGTATTAGTCATAATATCTATATCCTGTATTATTATAAGCTGTTTGTTCCCAATAAAAAAAAAACTGTTTTGTTGTTATAGCGGCTACATAAATACATCATCTGTGAAAATTTCAACTGTCTAGCTATCACGGTTCATGAGATTACAGCCTGGTGACAGACAGACAGACGGACGGGAGTCCAGTTATTACCCTTTGGGTACGGAACCCTAAAAACTTGGTCAAAGCGACGTTAAGCCCTTGCCCGTCGCAGGGAACAAATCGCATTATTCGCGTGTCTGCGTCGGCCCTTATTTTAATACGGATTTCTTGAATTCTGGGCTGAATCCTGGGAAATTCTAGGACATGAATGTACTAGAAGACCTAGTTTTTAGGGTTCCGTACCCAAAGGGTAATAACTGGACTCCTGTCCGTCTGTAAAAACGGGACCCTAGTACTAAGACTCCGCTGTCCATCTGTCCGTCTGACCGTCTGTTTGTCTGTCCAGGCTGTATCTCATGAACCTTGATAAAAAAAAAATTCACAAATACTAAAAAGTACGGAACCGTCGGTGCGCGAGTCTGACTCGCACTTGGCCGGTTTTTTTTAATGACTTGCTGAAAATGACTTGGCAATCTTGGCATGGTCATTCAAGTAAAGTAACCCATATAAAATGAATTAATAGCAAGTATAAAATCCTATGCAAAGAATTTTCTAATAAAATGAGAACTTGAAACGAAACCATCCCTAGATAAACATCCGTTACATTTGAAAAGGCACGGAAAAAACCACCGTAACATTCCATTGTACAAGAATATACGTAGAATAAAATATCTGAAAGCGTTCCAGTCAATTTGTACACGGGGGAGCATATAACTCAATATCTGTCCCTATCTCCCACACGCTTTTATTGTGGTATAGCCATCTCGCTCGGGTAATCTAACAGATGTTGAAATGACGCCTGTCTTTTATGCGGCCCTGGTACATCAAATTTGTTTTAAGGAGAGAGACGATCAATTTGGCTGTATTGTGTGGAGGGTGTGCGGTTTGAGTGAAATTTCAGAGACTTATCCGGTACGGATTTGGATGATGACAGGCGTATGAATTTATTGTGAAGTGCTTTTATAAAAAGTAACGGCTCAAGTTTGAAACGTGGGTTTTAGAACTTGAATGAAGGCTACTAACTTAGAAAGACGAATTAATTTTTAGAAGCAGAAGAAAACATTTAATGAGTCCACACGGAATAGACCGCGAGCCAGGTGCACATTTCGTCAGTCATCGCCTCATCGCCTCCCGGGCGAAAACTCGGCTATGTATGATGAACCCTTGTGAACGTCTGCTGCCGCTCCGTTGGTGGGTTGAGGAATGGCAGCCATCGAAACGTGTAACGCGGTCTTTCCACCGCGATACAACCGGCTGACGGTTTGTTTTATTAACAATAGCATCTAAACTATCATCTGACAAAGTATCAAACGGGAGGCGATAACGCCGATGACTGAAAAGAATTTTCTTTTTTACATGTTCATGTAAGCAGCTGACGGTTTTTCCACAGCGATACAATCGGCTGACGATTTTCTATATTCACAATAGCGTCTAAACTATCATCTGACAAAGTATCAAGCGGGAGGCGATAACCAAATTTTTTTATAGACTTTATTTGCTGCCATTCCTCAACTCACCAACGAAGCGGCAGGTGACGTTTACGAGAGTTCATCATACATAGCCGTTAACCACTGTACGAGTTTTCGCCCGGGAGGCGATTGGTCATGGAAATCTGTTCCTGGCCCGCGGTCTAGACAATATTTACAGGGACAAAGTCAGGGGGATTTAAAGTAGTGATAGAGAATAATTACAGACATAAAATAATTTGTGACGTTTTCAACCAAAAGGTACCCATTGTCGCTTGCCGATAAGGTTGATTTCAAATTGAAGGTATATGGAAATACCTGGCGCCTTATTGACAACCGACAATAAGTACCCTTTTGGATGAAAATGGCAAAGATTACCTACTTCCCTATGTTATACCATTTGTTATTGTTAGAAGAAAAAGAAACGTCTGCGAACCATGCTATTAAGCTTAGAATATATTTAAAAGTGGAAAAATTACTGCCTTGGGTGAGACTTGAACTCACGGCCTCTGGAGCGATACTTCAGCGTCTGCTAACTGAGTCAGTAGACCTAGCCCAAGGCAGTATTTTTTCTACTTTTAAAGTTAGAAGAAATGTTACATAATAGTACATTCAAGATTACAATCAGTTGAACAACGAAATTGCGCAATTTTATTTTCGCACAAACACCACGAAATTAAATCAAACAGAAAACCGAGTCCAATTTTATATACAGCTGAGTAAATACGATCACCGCTGAAATAACAGATCACCCTGAATCAGCCTACGTGTTTTGTACAATCTGGAAGGGCTTTCGAATTTTAATAGTAATTTATGTGACTGTTACATAATGAAAGGCATTAGAATACGAGTGTGGGTTTATGAAGCGAGCTGGAAGCGAGTTTCGTAATAACATCCTGATACAAGTACCTAAGGACCTGTACATATATTTACTTACAAGGAGGACCCAAATCCAAATCGTTTTAAAAACCGTATAAAGCGTATAATAAACCTTTATAATTTTTTTACACAAGTGTAGAAAAGATAAAGAGACTAACGCTTTTCCGACTGAATTTAGAAATGAGGTTTATTCAAATTCCTATGTTTTTCATAGATATTTCAAATTTGAACGTCGTTATAAAATTGAATTTGATGTTATTATTGCACTAACTATAGTAACATTTTCTCACTTGAGAAATTTGTTCTATTATCTTTATCTATATCTCCTTAGATTTCACAGGCCAACAAATCCCGGTCTTTTAATAGACTTGCGTGGAGATATAGATCTAAAACGTAGAGGCCCCTTGGAGAGCTTTAATGTCATGTCGAACGCCTGCTGGAACCAGTTCACATGCGCAACAATAGACATATGAACCGGTCGCAGCAGGCATTGGAACTATTGTAGAAAAAGTGAACAGTATAACGGTCTATGGATTGAAGTTTGGGTGGACAATGAGACTGGGCTATTGTAAAGAAGTCCGGACACCTGCCATAACAATGCTAACACACGTTATCGAGGCAGGTAGTGACCTGCCGCTGACTAGATGGGCCCCTGAAACTGCCGTCGTGAAGACGATCAGGAGCAACACCGCTGGTGTGAGCGGCTCAAGGGAGTTAAGAGTGTGCGCCGCTTTCTACCCAGTGGCTGTTAACAGCCACTGTGCACACTCGCGTCTTATGCATATTTCACTTCCACCCCTGGAGCTCATAGCTCTAACGACTCCTCTCTGGACGGCCAATGAAGACAAGCTATTATCTATATTATCCTTATGCTATTATCTATATTGGTGAAGCTGGTCTCTCTGGCTGATGGTCTCTTTGGAAGATCAGCACTGGAAGCCACCAGCAACATGCTGACATGAGGCCATTTTGTGGCACTACAATCTTATTTTATGTTTTCTTTTATATTATGTATTGTCTTGTTTGTTTGTGCTTAGGAGTAAAATCTTATTCTATTTTATTCTATTCTATTCTATATTATGCGAGCGGGAGCGCAGGGCGTTGTCGGTCCGAGGCGGGATGCTGGCACACAGGTTCGCACGCTGCAGTGCCCAAGTGAAGCTCACTCTATTTCGAGCTTATTGTCAAAGTTTTTATACGTGTGGCCTGTGGGCCAGTTTCAGGCTGAAGACCTACAATACCCTGCGTATCCAATATAATAATATTTTCAGGATGCTGTTTGGGCTTCCTCGATTTTGCAGCGCCCCTGGGATGTTTGCCGATGCTAGCGTAGAGGACTTTTATGCCATAATAAGGAAGAAGACGGCATCTGTGGTGCTGCGGATGAGGGGGAGCTCAAATAGCATCCTGAGAATGATTGCCGAAAGGTGGGACTCGGATATCCTCCGCCGATATACCGACCTTCATGTCGTACGACCTAGGAAATAAGTATTTATATGTTTTTATGTAATAGGTAGTTTACTAATGTAGTTTTATAAGTGTCTTGTAACTAACAATTTATGGATCTCAGCTATCTGAAAATAAATAATTTTTATTTTTATTTATTTATTTATTATTATCCTTAACGGTTTATGATATGCGTGTAGATAAAATACATAAGGAGCTCAGACGGAAGCCAAAAATCACGGATCATCTAATTCAGCCTACGTGTTTTGGCACATTCTGTCGTAATTGAGATATTTGTATTGGGCTATTGTTTGAATCTCCTAGATATTTGGGAACTTGGAATACAAACAATGTGGATATTGGGTTGGGATGAGGGTTTAATAGATATTATAGTAGTGGCAAAAGGCTTTACTTAGTAGGTAGTTATCATAAGGGCTTAATTTACGTGAAGTTGAAAATGTAGTTGATATTTAAACAAAATAATACCACAGAATAAATAATAGTACCTATACTACAGTACAGAAAGAAAACTTCCTACAAAACCGAAGTTTGACAGCGGTTCAGGGACGAATCGTGCTAACCCTTTCTTATGTATGGTACTATACTTTTCGGCTATTTAGGGTTGTCAATTGTAGGGTTTCGTGGTCGTACACCCAAAGGTACGTCAAGTTGTGTCAACCCTAATAATTGCTCGGAGCAATGCTAAGGCGAACGGAGCCGAGAATACCCGAAAGGAAGAGTTTTATTTATTTATTTATTTATTTAAACTTTATTGCACGATATAAAATTGTACAAAAGGCGGACTTAATGCCTTAAGGCATTCTCTACCAGTTAACCATTCGTGAGTTTCGCATCCCTGATAATACTTTAATTTTTTTGAATATGAGGCTCATTTTATTTCAAATTCTACGCTACACTTTTTTAGATTTGGGATTTTTTAATGTTATTTCTACTCAGAATTACGAGCTCTTTCTATTCTAATAGGAGGAAAAAAATGTTCCATAATTGTCATAAATTTTTCATGCTTTCATTCCGTTACTGTCATACAAAGTCTATGAAAAATAGTTACGGAATATGAAATAAAAATCTTAGGACAGTTGTTCTCCTTGCAGGATGATAACCTCTCGGGTTATACAGCTAGACCCACTAGTATAGGTTGTATGTGCTCGTATCATTTAATATTCACAAAAACCACAATAATGTTTTCAACCGCGTTCACAAATTAAACGAAAAAAAATAGACAATAAAAATCAGCCCGTTATGAGTAATAATATTTTTTTTTTATACTAACTATACTAACACTCCGCACCCTCGTTGAGCTCTGGCAACCTTACTCACCGGCAGGAACACAACACTATGAGTAGGGACAGTCACTAACACTATGAGACTAATGTTGTATAGTATGCGGTCTATCTACTGAGCTCGTTCACTTACCTGTACTGACAATGGCATTCTGTTAAACAAAAGCCATTATTTGTTTTGTGCCTGAGCGCGTGGCCTTTGTGCCTGATCGCGTGGCTATTGTGTGGGAGCCTCAGGCACAAAGGCCACGCGCTCAGGCACAAAAGACATAATGGCTTTTGTTTAACATAATGCCATTGTTAGTACGTAAGTGAACGAGCTCAGTAGAGATACCGTTAACTATATAATATTATATTCTCATCATCACCCTTATGGGAGAAAACCTTCCATTTTCACTTAATCACAAATTCCACGGCCGCGGTCGTATCACGTTTACGAGCCGCCCATAGTTGGAACATTGGCACTTGGCAGTAAACTTGTTACGACTGACAAGTTTACTGCCAAGTGGCAATGTCAAGCTCATGTGAGACAGGGGAATGCAAATTATGTACCTTTAACTTGTTTGGAGAGAAGAGAAAAAAGATATGTAAGTACCCTAGAAAAGGTCAGTTTTGTAATGCATTTTCACATTTTGTATGGACCGTTACAAAACTGACACCCGTAAGAAAAACAGAACTGGGGACACTTCTGGGGAGTGTTCCGTACCCAAAGGGTAAAAACGGGACCCTATTACTAAGACTCCGCTGTCTGTCTGTCCGTCTGTCATCAGGCTGTATGTCATGAACCGCGATAGCTAGACAGTTGAAATTTTCACAGTTGATGTATTTCTGTTGCCGCTATAACAACAAATACTAAAAACAGAATTAAATAAATTAATTAAGTGGGTCTCCCATACAACAAACGTGATTTTTTTGCCGTTTTTTGCGTAATGGTACGAACCCTTCGTGCGCGAGTCCGATTCGCACTTGGGCGGTTTTTTTTCTTTGTCTCATTCATTCAAATAGTATTCGTGATTCTGAGTAAATAACCCAAAAGTTAATGGTTTTTCGAAAAGGTTAATGGTTTTAATAACAAAACTTCCGTGAGACACAGACATATTAAACATCGGGTCACTCACGTATTTTAAGTCGAAAAACGCTCGACATGTTTCACTCCGTACCGAGGAGCCTCATCGGGAGCTTGCGTTGACGGTGACGGACCGGCGCAGATATGTCTAATATGGGGGTTATATGGGGTTGATATGTTTAATAGGTTAATGGTTAGTCAAATTAACCTTTCGAGCTAGACTAGAGATAACGACAACAAATAGGCTAACGCATAACCCAATTTCCGTAGTGGGGCTCATAAAATGAGGCAGTGGCCGCAATGCGGCACGTCGATAAATTTGCAGATGGAGCGATACTTATGTTCTAATGCCCAATAACAATAATAATTCAGGATATATAAGTCCCACTGCTGGGCACAGGCCTCGTCTCATGCGTGAGGGGCTTGGGCTATAGTCCCCATGCCCAATGCGAGTTGAAGACTACACATACACCTTTGAATTTCTTCGCGGATGTATGCAGGTTTACTTACGATGTTTTCCTTCTAAAGCTAATTATCAAATGATATTCCTTACATAAGGATCTCCGGCAAGCTCGGTTCTCCATACAAACGTAGTTCCGCTCTCATTTTAAAACGACTAGCTAGATTGCTCTGAAACTTTGTACTTACGATAGGATAAGGTATATCTATGTCTGTAATTAGTTTATGTAGCTTCAGATGCCATAGTTAAAAAAATACAGCGAATTTAAATTTTTCATACAAAACTTGTTTTTGCTCTCTTTCGTTTGTTTTATAAACTGAAGCTATATAAACTAATTACAGACCTAGATATACCTCATGTCATTGTATGTGCAAAATTTCATTACAATCCAAGAAGTAGTTTTAAAATGAGAGCGGAACTACGTTTGTATGGGAAGGTGCAATTCGGCCAAGATTGCCAGGAGTCCAGGGACTCATGAGTTTCGAAAAACTCATTAGTAGGTACGAGTTGCCATATAACTTAATAGGTACCTATATTATCTTTAATTAAAAATCGACTCATATCAAGGTTAATAATTAATGCACGACACAAACCATGGTAACTCCAGGTTTAACCGGCTAACCCTGGGATAGTGAATTGTGCAAGTGTGAAATAAAGTGTGAAAATCGTAAAAGTTAAAAGTTAGTTTTTAACCTTTTTATTAAGTATTTCAATTCAATATACTAGCTACTGCACTTGACATCTGCATGAGTGCATAACAGCAGTAAACTACTAATGGTTTTGGCGGGAGTCGAACCCGCTGCGGCATGTTACGTCGGCAGCTGCAGTGCGTCAGCACAGATTGATATATAGGAGGCAAAGGGGCTGTCGAATCTGAAAAAAACCGGCCAAGTGCGAGTCGGACTCGCGCACGAAGGGTTCCGTGCCATTACGCAAAAAAACGGCAAAAAAATCACGTTTGTTGTATGGGAGCCCCACTTAAATATTTATTTTATTCTGTTTTTAGTATTTGTTGTTATAGCGGCAACAGAAATACATCATCTGTGAAAATTTCAAATGTCTAGCTATCACGGTTCATGAGATACAGCCTGGTGACAGACGGACAGACAGAGGGACAGCGGAGTCTTAGTAATAGGGTCCCGTTTTTACCCTTTGGGTACGGAACCCTAAAAACGTGCCTCGGAAATCAAGATAAATGTATGCTCGAATAGATGGCGGCATACCTTTGGTCTATACTCGTGTAGATGGCGACACGAGGCAACCGAGCTGACGTTGAGTTGTAAACATCACCGTCGCCCATGGACACCTGCAACACCATAGGGGTTGCAAGTGCGCTGCCGCCTTTTAAGATGGGAGTACGCTTTATCTTCAAGGTTTGAAGGTCGTATCGGTACGGAAATGCGACTGCTTATGACTTTTGACTTGTGTTGCCGACCCTAACACTCCGCACCCTCGTTGAGCTCTGGCAACCTTACTCACCGGCAGCCACCACTATGAGTCGGGTCTAGTGTTATTTAGCTGCGCTTTTCTGAGGTCCTTCCCCAGTTGGGTCTATTCAGTTAAAAATAGACTTTTCAGCAGTAGTCGTCGTTAAAACAACATTTTAATAACAACGGACGCGGATAGTCGTTACCCGCTTCCGGCAGCCATTGTTTGTCGGCCAACGCGCGGAAATACAGAACTCTCATCGTTATTATCATTAATTTTACATTGTGAAATGTAGCATTAAATTTAATGTATCAAATCATATATATACATATTAGTCTATTAGACACTTTCAGTAGGGGAGACTAAGGAAAGCAACCAACCAACATACACTACCGCTCAAAAGTATTTAGGCACCCGCAATTTTCACCATACAATTGTATACAAAAATTATTTTCAAAATCATACCTAGTGTTCGACCGCAGGCAAATTTTTATTTTTATTTAGGTAAATATATTGAGCCTCAAATTGTTTCCAAAGACATCCTTTAAAATTTCGAGTTTACTTTATGCAACGATTTAAAAAACCCTTATGTACTAGTTCATACAAAATAAAACGATTTTGTACTGGAAAACGATTTATGGATTTTTTTACCCTTGCCATTTGGTAAATAGGCAATGTACACGAATATTCTGCACATTTTGAAGCTCGATATGTCTGTTAAATTAAAAAAGTAAACTGCGCAAAAAACTTGACTGCGACTTAGCGGTATAATTCTGAAAGTCGATTTTGTATACAATTGTATGGAAAAAAATTACGAGTACTTAAGTAGTTATGAGCGGTAATGTACATATTACTCTGGCAGTAGGCTTTTCAGTAGATAATATAATATTTTTATTGGAGATTCTTCGCACCTACCTACTTACTTTACCTATTTCTACTGACAAAGCAGGCTTGCCAGACTATATCACTGAAATCTCGAACACCCCTGAAACGTCACCGAAGCCGTGACCTGAAACTGGAAACTGGGCCTGTTCGTAAATACGGATAAAAGTCGCCCCCGGCTTCCATTCCGGACAATAAAACAAACGGCTGAATTTTAATGGTGAAATGTTTTCCGTAGCTCCATTCAAGCATATTTTGTAATAAAATAGAAGTGCTACGGCCATGTAAACAGGCCCTTCTTCCGATATCGAATGTCGAAAGGAAGTAAAATGTAAGATATATGTATTTATCTGTATTTATTTATGCATTTAATATATCATTTTTACTAAAAAACTAAAAATAGCGCAAAAAAGGCGGAGTTTATGCCAATGGCACTCTTCTGCAGCTATTTTTGTTATAGGCGCCTTCCGACATCCGATATCGGAGCGCTTCCGATAAATTCTGCCATGTCGGAGCCCCCCGTCAGCTGTCGGACCGATAATATTCGTTTGTGTGCGTATGTGTAGGCATAATGCTTGTTGTAGTATGCGTGACCGCTAAAGACGGCGCCCGGGCGCGCCCCCGCGGCCTGACTACGTATATAGTCAAGAACTACAAATATTTTTTCCACGTCTACGAATATCAACGCCTCTTAGAAAAACATCATCATACGTATAAGGAGATTTTTCGCTTTCTGGCTCAGGGAACCGCCTGTTTGGGCACTTACTGTACAGGAACACGGCACAGGACTGACTCAAAAGCCCGAAGCCATAAACGTCCATTCCGCTCGATATCCACTATACTGATCAATCAATTTAATCCCCAGCAATCAGATCACAGTTAATTCTTCAGCGGCTCGACCCGGATTAAGAGCCGGATGTGCCGGATATGTGCCGGATTCCGATTGCTATAAAATGGGAGAAAGGGGGCCCACTAACTATCAGTCCGCCGGACGATATCGGCCTGTCAGTTGTTCGGAACTGTCAATTTTTTGTTGAACTGATAGTCATAGTCAGTGGGAGGCAACATAAGCATAGCATAGATGATATTTTAAATACAATAACAACTATTATCTGGGACAATATCAATCGGGAGGCGATAACTGAAAAAAAAAAACTTTTTTTACATGCTCAGTCACCATCTGACAAAGTATCAAACGGGAGGCTATGAAAAGAATTTTCTTTAAAAATAATAATTATAATAAAAGTCATTTATTGTCGCAGTAAGTATACAAAAAAAACATGTTCATGTGACCAGCTGACGG
The DNA here is from genome assembly GCF_947568885.1 of Cydia strobilella. NCBI lineage: Eukaryota > Metazoa > Arthropoda > Insecta > Lepidoptera > Tortricidae > Cydia > Cydia strobilella. The sequence continues at coordinate 29,647,685 of NC_086042.1, read as the reverse complement.
TGTTTCAACCGCGATACAACCGGCTGATTATTTTTTAAATTCATGATATCATCTAAACTATCAGCTGACACAGTATCAGCCGGGAAGCGATGACTGATGATATGTGACGTTTTCAATCAAAAGGTACCACATTGTCGCTTAACATAATGACGAAAATTGCTTGTATCTTTATACGAAAAACCTGTCAGAGCGTCCTTATGGCAAGCGACAATGTGGTACCTTTTGATTGAAAACGACACATATATATATGCTCCTGGCCCGCGGTCTATGAGTGATTCATGTAATGTCAATAGGGTTTAGATACGTTTGTGGGGTATTAATAGGGATTTCATAGCATTTCAGTAAATCATTGTAAATACCAGGCACATTAAACTAATTGAACTATCTTAAGGCTGTTCCATCGGTTTGCCGCTGTCTTTGTCACATTTCTCAAGAAAGAACGGGAAAGAACATACGTGCCAAGTGTCAATTTTGTTCGAATTTTGTCGGTTTTTATTTATTTTAAAAACGTTACCTTACAACATCGAAATTCTAAAGCTATGAAATTACTATTTATGTTAAGATTGTTTTTTCTTCTTTTTTTGTTTAAAGTATCACATAATAAATAACCGAGTAAAGTAGGATTAAAAGTCCGAGTTAGAGGTTACTTTGGGAATTAATTGTATCGAGCGAAGTGTCATAATTCGTGTATCGGAAGCTATGTTGTTAAAGATAATATAGTCAAGAACTACATATATTTTTTCCACGTCTACGAATATCAACGCCTCTTAGAAAAACATGATCATATAAGGAGATTTTTCGCCTTCTGGCTCAGGGAACCGCCAGTCACAATTATAAAGCGGCCGGTGTACATGACGGCTGATAGATGCCCACAGTTCTGACTAATCTGCAGAATTTCCCCAACTTCGCATTGGAAGTCGAAACTTCGCTCCAAGATTACAAATTTGAAGTTTAAAGGTCAAAGGTTATTAATTAAACATTCTCTTAGCTCGAGAAAAGGGTTATACAGAAAATTTTCCAATTCTATTTAAAGATGGCGCCTGTTAGGTAAAACATATCAACCATGGAGACTATATAAAGGAGCCAAATCTCTATGTATGAAAAGTGTCCATCAAAAAACAGTAATTAGGCGGCGCCACCATACACCGAAATACTACCAAAAATAACCTACGTAATTTGGTCGGGTTATTTGTTGCCTTATATGGTTCATGTTATACTCATGTCCCAGAGCCTAACTAGCGCCACCGGAGAGATAAGGAACTATTATTTAAAGCTGAAAGCGGTCACTTTTGCAACAATTCTGCCATAAGAGATTGGCATCCTTTCTATACCATCCATAATATCAACGTTTGAGGATATTAGGAAAAGGCTGTCAATACCTAAAGCTCGTATGTCTTTTGTATCGGAGTAAATGAGATAGCACTATCCAAGGGCCTGACACTCTTTGATAGAGAAAGATAGTCTTTTTGCGATTCCTATAAGAGGAAAGAGAAAATAGTGCCGTGCTTTGTCTTTATCACCGACCGGGCATTTTTTCATGGTCGGTTTATGGCATCAAAGCAAGGAGGCGATGGCGAAATACCGAAATTTATAAGAGTGAAAGAGAAAAAAGATTGGTCGCTCGGTTTCATGTCTATAAACTACTTGTATATATGTCTATGGCACTGTCGCATGTTACTGGCTTACTGGGCCTAATAGGCAAGGGAATAATAAGAAAACCATTGGAATAAAAAAGTGGATTATTTGTGTAATTATTACTCGTTAGCGGTTTAGGTGTGAATGTTTTGAAATTATGATTTTAATGGCAGACCCACGGCAGACCCTTGTGCGTCAAATAAAGACAAAAACCGTTTACTGGTGATTTTAAGACCAATCTTAGCAATTATTTTCTATCGAACCAATTTCGTTCAATCGTGTATCGAGTACGGCCACGGTTTTTTAAATAAAATGAATATTAACATTTTTTTTTCCTTTACTAAAACCAAAGAGGATATAATAAGATAGAGCGGTACTGTCATAGTAAATTTTGTAACCACAGTAAATTCACTGCCATCTATCGACACACTTTAAAACTAAAAATGAAGATTTATAAAAATACGATAAAATGTATTTAAATATGGATAAATGATTTTTTTTTATTTGCGTTAATTATTTTTATGATTTTGATCCATGTTCTTTCACTGATATGCGTTAAAATTGTTAAATAACAAACGAAACCGTCAGCGCCGTCTATACGAGAGTAGGCCAAAGGTAGTGGCGCCATCTGATTGAGAATCAAATTTTCTTGATTTTCGAGGCACGTTTTTTCCTTAGACTGTATCCATCTATTACGGAGTTATATCTAACTTTGCTAAAACAAACAGTTTTTCTTAAAAAAACTGCTTAAGTAACATTAATCTCAAGATTGTTAACAGCCCCTGGGAAGTTAGGAGCTATTTTTTATATTCGAGTATAAAATTTATTAAAAGTAAAATAAAAATAAATCATCATTCGCTTGCCCTTGTCCCATTCACTTGGGGGCGCAGCATGTCTTTTTCTTCCATACCCCTCTGTCACCCGTCATCTCATCATTCACTTGCGTTAGTTTCATATCATCTTTCACACAGTCCATCCACCTTTTCCTCGGTTTTCCTCTCCTCGTACTTCCCTCCACATTCATTCTTAATACCTTTCTCGTCACATGACTTTCATCCCTCCGCATCACATGCCCATTTTTATATTTTTATGTTAGTTAAATATAATTTTTATATTTTTATGTCAGGGCTTCTAATCTAACCTCTAAATATGGTGACATGACACCGACTGCTGACTGGCTAACTGACTTATATGCATTTAGAACAATATACATTTTTAGTTCAATAATTGTAGTAGTTTTAATTTTTAATGATATTTTGTTAAAAACGTGCAAGTAAGAAAAATATTCTTGAACATTATTTGTACGAGTAGCTCAATTTTCTTCAACATTTACATTCTACATCGTTTACCAATTTCCCGTGCATTAGCGGTGGATTTGCGAAGTTCGAGAAAACGAGCACCAGGTGGCGCTGGAAAATGTCTCCCACACTGTAAGCTCGGTTTATGTGCTCAGAGATTATGGAATAAAGTGGTCTGAGAATTAAAATATATATTACCTTGCGCCGGAGATTTTTGGGGTAAAAGATAGACTGTAATTGTGAAGTTTTCAAGCAAAAGGTACCACATTGTCGCTTACTATTAGGACGAAATTTGCCTGTTACGAATAACCTGTCACAGCGTCCTTATGGCAAACGACCTTTTGCTTATGTATACAAAGCCAGCTTAATGAAATTGCGGGCTCCTGTCTGAATATTCTGTTTCTTTAAAATTAAATAAGATAATCTAGACACATACTATTATATCATATCATCTAGATTACTATCATATCTTTAAGATATGATAGTAATTCATATCATATCTTTAAGATATGATAGTAATTAAATATAGTAGAATCCGTAATAAAATCACTACACCTTATAAAACTAAGTTCCCCGCCGCGTCTGTATATGATGTCTGTATGTTCGCAATAAACTCAAAAACTACTGAACGGTTTTTCATGCGTAATATTGTCTTCGGTTACCGCGATAGTTACTCATGAAATAAAACTATGAAAACGGATTAGTCACCCGTTGACCACGAACGCTGTAAAGAGTTCGAAACGTCGGGATGTATTATAAATTCAATATACGCGATATAATCCGTTTTCATGGTTTTTCATGCGGTTTTCACTTATCAATAGAATAATTCATAAGGAAGGTATTGGTGTATAATTTGTAAACCTGGGACGGGTTGGTAGACACATTTAATACAATTTCTCGTTTAATACCCGTACGCCATTGTACACTAGTTTCTGCAACTTGTTTTCATACATTATTTTGTTGATGTCCAGATATTTGACACATTTGCGGCAGCAATGTTGTGCCGCATTGCAGCAGCAATGCCGACGCAGTCTGAATTCGAACGGTACCTTAAATAAGAAACACAAACGTAACCTGCTTTACTCCGATTACAATTTCACAATCGTTGGTTGATGCTAAAATTAATGTCTTTATCATTTTACTTTTAAATTAAATTGTCCAAACCTTGACACGGGTCTGTCCTCTTTGTTATACTTTACAGCTGAACAAATAATTTTAGGAGTGAATGATATATTTTAGCATTAAGAAAATTGGATGATTTAGACAGGTGCGTTGGTGGTGTAATGGTCAGCATAGTTGCCTTCCAAGCAGTTGATCCGAGTTCGATTCTCGGCCAACGCATATCTTTTTCACTTCCTTTACATATAATTACCAGGTATTTAAAGTTAATTAATGCGTCATATTATCGTTCTTATTACATAAGTTCAGATTCTTGAATATTGTATTAAGTATTTCTGGACAGCAAGACAGATGCGTTGGTGGTGTAATGGTCAGCATAGTTGCCTTCCAAGCAGTTGATCCGAGTTCGATTCTCGGCCAACGCAAATCTTTTTCATGTTCTTCACTTTTAATGAACAGGAATTTAAAGACTGTAAACTGAAAATTATGACGTATGTGTGCGTATGAATTATTTTTATTAATAATTCTGTACAATCGAACAGATACGTTGAATTTACAACGTGATGAAATTGTAAATTTAAATTGCTAAAATTATCATAATTTTCATCTTGCATCAATAATTTATGAACATTTTTCCATATATTTTAGCAACCTATAAAATTTTCCCTATACACGAAACAACCTTTGGGACATTTGTCTAGAAAATGAAAATTAAAGTGAGCAACACTGAATGACGGCCTGATTCGAACTTTAAGATAGGTACGAAATAAAACTATGAAAACGGATTATATCGCGTATATTGAATTTATAATACATCCCGACGTTTCGAACCCTTTACAGCGTTCGTGGTCAACGGGTGACTGAAGAAAAGCTACAGCAAAAATACCCACATACAAACATAAATAAGACAATATTTTTAAGATAGGTACGTCAAAAATTTACTAGATACATTATGGATCGGATATGTCAATGTCAAAAGTGACTTTTTTTTTGAAGAAACGTCACAATCCATGACGTATCTTAAGAATAAGAATAAGAAAACATTTATTGCCACACAACAAAAGAGAAATTACAGGAAACAAATAACATAAAAAATTGGCATGCGCGACAAAAGGAGCGGGCTCAGCATATGCTGCGCCAACCACTTCACCAGGAATTGATCGCACAGCGCTGATTTTCAGTCCGCCCCCTTACTGAACCACATTAATATGTGCGCGGGATATAATTTTTACAGATATATCTTTCTTCTTCTTTGTCGGTCCCTCATTACTGAGGATCGTGACCACTTGGTTTTGCAGCTTTGTTTGGTCGTATCTATAGCAAAGTTATAAAGTTAGTTATATCTTATAATTCGAATCAGGCCGTGAAGCATTCAAACATTTCAAACGCAATTACTTCTCGCGCCAATTTCCCATTGTTCCGTAATATCGTTATTTGCCTGCGAGATGAATTGGACCGACAGCGTGTTTCAAACGTTGTAGGTAGTAACATGACACTTGAAGCAAAGTCGGTATAATTAATTTACAGCCACTTTGTAGCTAAATTTAGACTTTTGACGACTCAAAATATACCTAACAACATAACAAGTTTTCTTGTAACTTTTAGTAGCTGAAGAAGTCCAAAAAGAAGATAAAGTTTATAGTAACACATAAAAATTGTTCCAATTAGCAACTTCAGTCGTCTGGCAACTTTTGTAAATCAGAGTTAGCAACACTGGATTGAATCAAACGCATTTACTGTTCCCTCCATTGTTCCGTAATATCGTTATTTGCCCGCGAGAATCGGACGTTTTAACAATCGGCTGATAATTGAGCGGTTTGTTGCGGATTTAATGAATTATTTCATTTCATAAATCGCGCTTATAATAATGAGATCGTCATTTGAAAGGAGGCTTCAATGTGCGTATATTTAAGAGGGGACCGTTGATTTTGAGATTTTTTTATAAACGATTAGGTATGAACCTTGTATGAACTGATACTTGAAACTTCGAAATAAATTACATTATGTACGAATGTGTTAGTTTAATTTAATGCATGAATTTAATTTTCACTGTTCTTAATAATATTGAAATACATTAATCTGGTGACCTAAAAAATAATACTGAACATGTAATAACTTACATACATTTTAGAAGACGGATTTAAAGACAAAATAGCTAGGTAGATTGGTAGCTAATAGCTACCCCTTTCTTTTGCTTACGCGGAGTCGTATAAAAATATATGCGTTGGCCGAGAATCGAACTCGGATCAACTGCTTGGAAGGCAACTATGCTGACCATTACACCACCAACGCACCTGTTTTGTTGTTCAGAAATACTTAATACAATATTCTAGAATCTGAACTTATGTAATAAGAACGATAATGTGACGCATTAATAAACTTTAAATACCTGGTAATTATATGTAATGGAAGTGAAAAAGATATGCGTTGGCCGAGAATCGAACTCGGATCAACTGCTTGGAAGGCAACTATGCTGACCATTACACCACCAACGCACCTGTTTTGTTGTTCAGAAATACTTAATACAATATTCTAGAATCTGAACTTATGTAATAAGAACGATAATGTGACGCATTAATAAACTTTAAATACCTGGTAATTATATGTAATGGAAGTGAAAAAGATATGCGTTGGCCGAGAATCGAACTCGGATCAACTGCTTGGAAGGCAACTATGCTGACCATTACACCACCAACGCATCTGTTTTGTTGTTCAGAAATACTTAATACAATATTCTAGAATCTGAGCTTATGTAATAAGAACTATAATGTGACGCATCAATTAACTATAAATACCTGGTAATTATAATTAAAGGAAGTGAAAAATATATGCGTTGGCCGAGAATCGAACTCGGATCAACTGCTTGGAAGGCAACTATGCTGACCATTACACCACCAACGCATCTGTTTTGTTATTCAGAAATACTTAATACAATATTGAAGAATCTGAACTTATGTAATAAGAACTATAATGTGACGCATCAATTAACTATAAATACCTGGTAATTATAATTAAAGGAAGTGAAAAATATATGCGTTGGCCGAGAATCGAACTCGGATCAACTGCTTGGAAGGCAACTATGCTGACCATTACACCACCAACGCATCTGTTTTGTTATTCAGAAATACTTAATACAATATTAAAGAATCTGAACTTATGTAATAAGAACGATAATGTGACGCATTAATTAACTATAAATACCTGGTAATTATATGTATAGGAAGTGAAAAAGATATGCGTTGGCCGAGAATCGAACTCGGATCAACTGCTTGGAAGGCAACTATGCTGACCATTACACCACCAACGCATCTGTGTAAGTCTTCTAATTTTGTCATTATACGATAATTCATTCATTCTGCAGATTATTTGCTCAGCTGAGAATATAACAAAGACTGCAGACCCGTGTCAAGGTTTGGATATTTACATTTAAAATTATATTTATAACTCGAGCTGATTATATTTCTGATTCCCCTGTAACAGATGAGGATGCATTTAGATAGATAGATAAATTTTTATTATCATAATCATAATAAAGTCATATATTATGTATAGTTAAGACTAGAGTCATTTGAGTCTTCTGCTTTAAGACTCGGCTCAGTTTTTCAGTCTTATAATTAAGTCGAAACTCGTGTTCTTTTCAACTTATTTGAGACCCAAGTCTAGATACTAAATGCTAAAGTTCTTTTTAGAGATATCTATGAAAAGTACTTTATGATACTTCTCTCTACGATAGGTTTGTCTCTACAGATATTAATTTTTAAAATCCCCTCAAGACTATTTGTGCCATTTTCAACCAAAAGGGTACTTATTGTCGCTTGTCAGTAAGGCGCTATTTCCATAAAGCTTCAATTAGAAATCAACCTTATCAACAAGCGACAATGTGGTACATTTTGGTTGAAAACGTCACATTTCATAATCTATGCACATAAGCTGCTCACAACCTGGTAGACATTTCGCAGCGCCTGCCACCTGGGACAGCCAAACTTTTGCCGATCCACTATTGGTAGACTATACAATGATCAGAACATACAGCAACACTATCAACTGTCTATCGGTGAACGGTGAACGTTATGCCTTTCGTAATAGGGTTTACGTACTGTCAGTTAACAGTGGGCGATGGTACAGTCAAGGTATTAAATATCGACATGGACAAAGTGCCAAAAATATGTATACACCACCTTATTGCCCATGCATTAAGTTAAAGCACCAGAAATATGTACAGTCAGCTGCAGAGAAAGGGTGCCTTTTCTCTTCTTTAAAGTTCTGTAAATTGGTATGGACGTGGGGTACCTTTTTTCTGCAGCTGACTGTACATAAGATTCTTGTTCCTAATGAAAAATAAACACTTAATTTTTTTTTTTTTACATATTTCTAGTGCTTTTTCCGTGTCGATATTTAATACATTGACTATACTGTGTTAGATATACTTACTTATTTTCTTTGTATAACAATTTTACCAACAAAAACTAGCAGTAGACATTGATATACCTATGTTACGTAAATGATTATTCCATGTTTCATTATCATTTAAGAATTTTGTTTTAAAATGAGAGCGTAATTTCGATTGTATGGGAGCGGTTTTTTGGCAGGGGGTTCGTGTGAGTCTTAAAGAAAAATTGTCATTAGGAAAATTCACAAAATTCATAATTTGTATGCCGCCTTTTAGGACAAAATTGGTTTGTCAGACTACAGATCATCAACATCATCTACCAAGGGCCTGACACTCTTTGATAGAGAAAGATAGTCTTATTGCGATTCCTATAAAAAGAAAGAGAAAATAGTGCCATGCTTTGTCCTTATCACCGACCGAGTGGCCTCATAGGTAGGAGGCGATGGCGAAATACCGAAATTTATAAGAGTGAAAGAGAGAAAATCCTATGCTGCCCAAATTTTATATGAATATTCTTTCTCTTACCCCCGGTCGCTCTGTAGTGCGTCTATAACTACTTATATATACTATGTCTATGTCATCTACAGATATTGAATTTAAAATCCCCTATGTCTATTTCATAATCTGTGCACACTGCACACAAATTCACAATATGGCACACATTTCGCAGCTCCCGCCACCTGGGACACGTCTGAAACTCGGAACACCACAAATGTACGGGAAATTGCCAAACGATGTAGATGCATGCTTCGTGTTGTGTTGCATTGCAGAATTTGAATTAGGTATAAGCACCGAGTATATCGGAGTGTTGTTTATATGTTACAAGGGGGCGTAAATTAGAAGGAAAGAAAAGCTGGCGCGCCGTGCGAAACTTGCGACGGAAGATGGCCGTCGCGGGTTTGTACCTTATATCTAACTTCGCTTTAAATTTTTGCTCTTGGCAATACCACTAGCTATTTTATACTAAAATTATTCTGGTGTAATAATTAGACATGTTTTCGTGATATTTTTATATCAAGAAAAGCCATCTAACCTTTTAAGGTTTTGGTTCGAGAGGGACCAAGGGATTTTATGAGAACTAATTTTGATTGAAAAATCACAGTTGAAACTAGTTTTCTTTACGGAAAACTAGTTTTAACTAGGGAATACCCATTTTAACCAAAAACGGGTTTTTACTGTTTTTACTCGTAGTTATATTTAGATAGGAAAGTCAAAAGTTAGAAACTGAATCTGCGTTTGACCTAAATACTACTAGCAAAATGCTACTCCACCAAGCATAACAGCCGCAACTCTCTTGCAACAACTTCCAAATTCAAACTGGTTTTCAATGTTGGTTACGGTTGTTATGGGTGGGGCAGAGTAGAATTCTACACGCAATAAAGCAAAGGCTTAACTGTGTTCTGTGGGTCGGAAGGACTTAAGACTTTATAATCCTGTAGAAATGGGTCAAACGGATTTAAATTCTATTTGTCTTGTGTGCTGTCGGAAGTTATGGACACGGCGGCAGGGGTAGTTTTAGTCATAAGCCGATTTTATTCATAAGTAGAAATCAGCTCCAGTATGCTTTATGCTTTAAGAAAAATACTTCTACTATCTAGAAATTGCTCTGATAACTAGCGAAGTAAGGCGAAAACTGCGCGATCGCGTCATCAGGCCACGAATGCTTGACTGGCTGGACCGAGCCCAAGCTTGCCATCCAAACACAAACAACAAAGAGCATGGGACACATATAGCCCCCGTTGCCACCCTGAACTCTCTCGTGGCCACATCGTCAGCCAAAAACCTCGCGAGGCTCTTAGCCGGAATCGGGTCACTGGCTTCATGCCTATCCCTCGCCCAACGCGGGTACTTTAATTGACCCTGGTATCTTGCGCATAGCCGTCGGTCTCTGGCTTGGAATCGGGATATGCACAGACCACACCTTTGCTTCTTGTGGACCGGCTTGGCCACCACGGCCTTTCCTGCTCCTCGGGCGCCGGCCGCCTGTCTCGCCACGCCTCCCTCAACGATTTAGAAGGGCTGTAGTCAGTGCCAGCGTCCCCGCATCAGCTCTGGAATCCCAGATCGCGTGGGACGATGGCAAGCGCCCGGACGGGATGACGTTAATCCCGTGGAGAATGGGCCGCGCGCTGGTGTGGGACGCTACCTGCACCGACACGTTGGCAGTGTCCTACATTTAAGCGACCAGCAGAAATGCCGGGGAAGCAACGGGCGCCCGAGAGCTGATTAAGGCCTACAAATACCGTAGCTTTTGGCGTCGAGGCACTCGGGCCGTGGGGTAGAGGAGCGCGTGGGCTCCTTAAAGAGCTGGAAAGCGGTAAAGGGAGGCTACAGGGGACTCGCGCAAAGGATTGCCATCGCTATACAGTGCGGGAACGCTGCCTGCGTGATGGGCACCTTGCCGAGGGGCCTAGGCTTAGAAGGTAGGTTTTAGGGATATTTATGTTTTTGTTAGGTTTACTTTTAGTTGATATAATTTATAAGTAGATCGTAATTTCTCCTAGCTTAAAATTATATTTGTAACAGACGATTTGAAAGCGATTGTTGCTGCGTCTACTTAAACGTTTAAACTTATTAACAGATTAGTTGACTTAACCCAGGAACAGTACACAACAAACTTTTGTTTTTCTACGTCTATTGTCCCAAACGAACGAAGAGGAAACGTTCAGTAGGAGAGAAGAAAAGTTTGTTAAGAATCATAGAGAACAGAAGAGGAAAGATGCTTGGACACCTGCTACGACACGACGAATTTATCAAAAACATTATATAAGGGAGAGTTAAAGGAAATAGGAAGAAGGGAAGACCAAGGAGAACGTACATGAATCAAGTAAAGTAACAACTCAACGTCATGTATCAGGCTGTCAAGAAGAAGGCAGAGGATCGACATAATAGAAATCGCTCCACCGACAAGTCTAATTCTTAAAATTTAAACGAAAATGATGATTGTTCCAAATGAATTCTTGCATTAAAGTCTCATGTGATCAAACCAGTGTCATGTAAAATAGTGGTGTGTGTTCCACTGTTTTTTAATAACCAAATAAAATAGCAGATACATTAAGAATTTCGGTTGTTAACCAATGTCAATATCGACAGATTCAAAATTTACTTCACCTAAAAATATTACTAATATGTAATTTAGTTCCGTGGAAGTATCCTAAACTAAACCTCTCGATTTAAATCTAAGTTTCATAGGTAGGTAAACATGAAATTTAATGTCACTAATGCCAGCAAATATGTGCCCACTTAAAGTTTCTAAAAGGTGAAATAGTTTAGTATAGGTTTATTTTTTATTTTGAGTTCAGTATAATCGTGATAGCTACAACGTTAATAACTTGAGCCAGATGGGCCGACAATTAAGACCAGTCGTGTTTCGCCTTGGTAAGTGGGATCGGAAGCACTTGAGATCACTCAATGTCATAATTGGTGTTCCATCTTGTAACGGGGCCCTTTTTAAAAAACAGTACCCCCACTTTTTTAGGGCAATATTAGGTTATTTCTACTCGGTATCAGAGATTGCGAGCTCACTCAAAAGTGCTCTTTAAAACCGCTAAAATCGACCGCAAAGATAGCAGGCAGCCACATGAAATTCGGTCTCATTAGCAAAAATCTGGAGCAACCAGATTATGCAGTAATATAGACATATCGTGATAGTCAAATTATTTTGCTAATAATATATTATATTGAAGACAGTTCAGACTTCAATGTTATTTATTTTGTAACATTCTCTCTTTACGCATTCAGTCAAATTTTTCGGCAGCGTTCAAATTTGAAATAAATTATCAAAATAATAATAACCGAAACATTTACCAAGTAAAAGTATCATAGAATTTTCCATGTAACAGCTCACATGCGACACGTGTGTCTCTATTGCCAAGGAATTAAAAGTATATTTAGTAAATTTTGAGTGCAGTGTTATGAGAATGATTATACTTTAAGCTGATTCTTATTAAGATTAAAGTGAACTGGTAAGCGTAGCGGGTAAATAAATAAATAAGGTAAGAAAATATGGGTAACCAAAGAAGATTTTGAACTTCATAAAGCAATGAAAAATATTGACAGTCAAAATAAACTAAAGCTACATGGGACAGAATCTGTATATCGGATATTAAATTCTCCGTCATCCAGATATGATCTTTATATTCGAAATGAAACGAAGCGCACTGTCTGGGCATGTAGCCGGTAGCGGCTAGATATCGATTTCTACAAACTTACAGACTATCGCCACATCCAAGGCATAACAAATTGACTTTCACATTTCACCACACGACCTAATGATGAACAAAAGAATAATGAAAAGAAACTGCGTTTAAAAAATTTATGCCAAAAAAAGTAACATTAGTTGCGCCGCTTTTTTCAAGCACAGGCCGATAAAAACTTTTTTAGGGATGTGATGAGATAGAAAAAAATTAAATGTTTTTTTTTTTTCACGTGAGCAACGGCCTGCGTCCGTTAGCGGCCGTGCGCCGCGTCGACTGAACCTACCCCTATGCGGGTTTACCTATACTTATGTATTTACATCTTCAATGGGGTGCGCATAGAGTAGAGGAGGCAGAGATTAACCCCTTAAGACACACATTTCGTTTCGCTAAGCGTTCTTTTAATTAAATGTGCGTGCGGCGTGCGTCGTAAACTTGAAATGCCCCTAACGAAAATTCTTGAAAATTATCTATTTTATATTCGCGAATTTAATTGAATTCGCGGGTGCTTTTATTATCACTGACCAAACTCTGAGTGGTGAATACATACAAAGCAACTTTTACTATGGGGCCAACCCCGAAATTGCGAAAATAAAATCAGCTGTTGTATTAGAAAACATTGATTCTCCGAAATGTATGAGACGGCAGATTTTTTTCACCATTTCACCATTTTCCACCATTGTTCAGTATGACCTACATAGTTTATATACCTAAATACAAATATTTTCTCTTTATTCGCCCAGGAGGCTGATTCTAATTTAATAATTTGTTACAGTTTTAATCTGGTTTTGATACGACCTTGAAAATCGCTCACTGATTGGTGCGAAATGCAGTGAAAATCGTGCGTGAGATGTACCAATCAATTCTTGTTCTTTATTTTACTTTTATTTTGGTATAGTTATTGTTTCTATTTCAGTGATCGAATCAGAAATGAGATCCGCAGGAGAACTAAAGTTGTCGACATAGCTCAGAGAATTGCCAGACTTAAGTGGCAGTGGGCCACATTGCTCGCAGAACCGATGGCCGATGGGGAAGAAAGGTTCTCGAGTGGCGACCAGGTACCGGAAGATGCAGCGTGGGAAGGCCCCAGACTAAGTGGACCGTTAAAGTTACGGGAAACCGTTAGTTGAGGGCAGCGAATGACCTTTCGTTGTGGAGATCCTTGGGGGAGGCCTTTGTCCAGCAGTGGACGTCTTGCGGCTGAGATGATGATGATGATTGTTTCTATTTTATTTGTCTATATGCAAACGAATAAATGGTTTATCTATCAATCATTAAGACGATTGTCAAGGTAGTGCAAACAAAAACTAGAAATATACTTATGCATAGGTTCCCTAAACCTACTTAAGATTTCAATGTAACAAGAACATTCAATTTTCAAGAAACTTTTTATTGCAAATTATTTTAATTTCCATGCCCCATTCGCATTCGATGAAACATTAATACTTGAAGGAACGCATTTGCGTAATTAATATTGGCAGCTACTTGTACATTTTGCAAGGCGCCATCTGGCGGGCCTATAAAACAAAACTGTCGTAAGACGAAAGGGCGTATTAATAATATGTCGTTGGAATTTGTATGGAGATACGACTTTTTGTTTCTGTATGGATGTGCCTTAACTAGTCTTTTACAAATGTTACAATGCTATTATTTTGAAAGCCTAGAGTCAGAATATTATTTTATAAAATAAAATAAAAAATCCTTTGTTCTTTGAGGTTCATAAATTTAGTATCAAATACAAAAAAATACAAGTACAATTTTTTTTTGCCCATTCAAATTAAAGAAAGTAAAAGCGGGTACAAGACGACAATTATTATATAGATATAGAGAACTCAGGAACACAAAAAAATGCCCTTACCAGGATTTGAACCATGGACGCTTCGTAGGCAGGGTCACCACCGACTATTAGGCTAGGAGGCCGTTCCATATCAATGCTAAAACAAATTTAAGGGCTCACACACCAAAATCATTCTAACTTTCATATCTAGGCAGGTCGGCGGGTTTATTCTATAAAAAAACCGGACAAGTGCGAGTAGGACTCGCCCATCGAGGGTTCCGTAATTTTTAGTATTTGTTGTTATAGCGGCAACAGAAATACATTATCTGTGACAACTGTCTAGCTATCACGGTTCATGAGATACAGCCTGGTGACAGACAGACGGGCAGACGGACAGCGGAGTCTTAGTAATATAAGTTTTAACCATTTGGGAACCCTAAAAAAGATCCTTCTACGATAAGTGGTTTTTAGACGCTTTATTCCTTCAGAGGCTATCTCGCGGGAATATTTTCCCCAGGAGACAACTGGTTATCTAAATGGTTATTTATGATGACTTTTATATGATGTAATATCCCTTCTTGCCACCATCATACTTAAATAAAAATTCCAGTGTCAAGTGACTTTTTTGGTTGAAGATGGCGCTCATACCGGAAGTCCTTCGATCTGTTTTCAATATGATACTGATCTGTCAGTGTAAAAAAGTGACATTAAATTAAAACTAAGCGTGTAGGTATATACTGGATAATTTCGGATGGATTTCGTCAGTGAGTACCAAAACATTCAGCAGCTTGGCTTCAGATGTATTGGTGGTGTAATGGTAGGTCAGCATAGTTGCCTTCCAAGCAGTTGATTCCACTTCCATTCTTGACCACCGCATATCATGTTTTACATGAAATAAAACTAAAAACTATTTCACGGTTTAGACTGCAACAGCTTTTTTCTTATCTTCTTCATGAATTTATAATGTATTAATAATACTTATATTTTCATTTATCAATGTCTCCCGGAGCCAAGCTCCAGTTGTATATATATAAGCTCCGAATAATCAAAAATTTTGTATTTATTAAGTGGTGAACGGTGTTGGTCACACATACTGTAAATAGTGTTAAAACTACTATATTTAAGTTTCCCTTGTAGTGATTGTTTGTTTACCTAAATAAATTGAAAAAAAAAAAAACAAGTGAGTGAAATTATTTAATGTTAGTATGTCTCACAACAGCTTAAATTCGATTAAAAACGAGACATAATGATATTAGTTCCATAAACAATTTCTTACTTTTTCAGAAATATGTAAACCCATTCCTATTTTGATAATTTGCCGCAGACTTTCAATCAGAGGTTTAGTAAACAATACCAACTATTAAAATACCAAAGTAGCGTTTTTGGGTTAAGTAATAATAATAATATATTCTTTATTGTGCATCACATAACGAAAAAAGAATACAGATAAAGAACACACATTACATTAGGTAACAACAGGCGATCTTATCGCTCAGAGAGAGAAGCGATCTCTTCCAGACAACCTTTGGGAAGCAGGAAATCAATAACTTACAACAATTCACGGGTAGTGCTGATACGAGATTACGTAGAATACTAATAGAACAGCATCACATAATTAAGCATGAATATAAAAGAGAGATACAATAAATATATAAAATACATACATACATATATAAATAAAGGCAAGTTAAGCCAGTGAGAGGTAATGAATTTTTAAAAGATTTTTAAATACGGGAAGGGATTTGGCGCATTTTATATCCAACGGCAAAGCATTCCACAATCGAACAGCCCAAACAGTGAACGAGTACTTAAATACTTAAATCTATGCCTACCTATGAACAAACTAAGAAAACCAAGATATTGCAACCATTAAACAACAGGCAAAAGCTAAAACGGTCACTATTACATACAAGATAATTAAAATACAAAACCACAGTCGTAGGCACACATTTCTTGAAGGATTCGTCTGGTCCACCTCGCTATACGTATGTACTGAACCAGACACTCTATTGTAGCCGTACATCTCTGGTAAAAGGTGCTAAGAAATTTTAGTCAAAATGTACAATTATTACACTTTCCAACACTTGCGTAATGTTTTCACACTACACAATTAACATTTTATGACTTGTTAGGTACATAATATTCTTTTTGAATTCACATAAGTTTCTGAACTGTCTTATCGTGCGTATCGTCAGCCTATTTGTAAACTGTGATATCCAATTGCCAATCCAAATGCTTCGTGACATATAAATCTCTTTACTTATCCGTATCGTGTTGTAGTTAAATAACTTTTTCACACTCCAAGCACAAACTTCACCTTTCTGATTTCAAATTGTTTTCTTTTTCTTTTGCGTCACGGTTTATTACTTCGCCTTTTTGTTGTAAAATTATCCTTGTGAAGTTTTTCTTTGTGATTGAGCTTGTTTGCGGATACTAATTTATTTTCCTTGTATTTGTTGGGTTTGACTTTATGTTTCTAACGTCAGTTCTGCTCAGTTAACGGCTCTGGACTAAAATAAGGAAAAGTTATTAAGAGCAGTATGACAATGACATGACATTGCTTGAACAGGATAAACTATAGTTTAATGTTAGAAATATTTAACGCAGGTTTATTTTTTCTAAGTTAAATTTGTTTGATGTTTAGCAGGATTATTTTGAGGTTTTTTGCTGGGCTTTTGGATTAAAATATCGAAAGTTTTTTTAGGATCAGAAGGCAGAGTAGGTAAAGCAGATAGAGCAGAGAAACTCACACTTCAGATATCATGTTGCAATATTATTCAAAGCTATAAGTATTAACAGGTTTTATTTTTGGACCTACTTAGGTAATTACCTACCTAAGTGACTGAGGTACTAAATTGATCACTAAAATCAAAATTATAATATTGTCGTTTTTAATACAACATAGTCTTTGTAAAAATAAAGTCAAAGACTAATGGATATCATATTAAAACTAGATTTAAATATTGTCTATAATATAACCATTAATCAGAAACAACAAATTTTGTCCAAAAGGTAATATATTTTAATGCTTCATAATTGCTTCTTTCATCGTCCTAGCTTTCTTCAAATCTGCAAATTCCTTCCATGCTTCCCTATTATATTTCATCATCCAAAAGTAAATACAAATAAGTGTCACTGACACCAAATTTACAACGAGATAGCCACACACACCTAAATCATTATGCTGATGATCGTCAATCAAAATCATCACGAGAACTGGCAAGTAAATGACCAAACCAGTACTCAAGAACGCTAAAGTAGCAATAAGTGCTAATCTTAACTTGGTATTTATAGTAGATACAATAGCAGACTCAGATTTATACAATGCAAATAACACTCTTAAATACAATAAAAAGTTGAAACATGAAGTAGCTATTCCAAAATACAAGCCATGAAGTTTTAACAGAATAATCATTAACGTTACAAGAATGGGCAGTATCCAAGCAAATAAATTAGCTTTTAAATATCTATACTCAACAGAGTTATTGAAAATCTTAACAAAATCAATGTAGAACATAGCAGTGGCAGTCACTAGCCAATGGTTAAATACAGTTTGGAAGAAGATACATAAATAGCAGTTTCCTAAACCAGCTAGAGCGAAAGGCGTGAGGAGATGCATGGAGCCACTAAAGATCATGTTCTGGAAGACGTAGTTGTGGAATCTTCTCCACTTCGGGATGAGGGCCCAGGAGATGATGCCGTAGATGAAGGTCACAATAGCGAGGATTGTTGTGCTGATCCAGAAGACAAGTAGGAAGTAGAACGCACTGTCGTGCACACGCGCGACTATGTTATGAAATTTGTCTTCAAGTGCTGATGATACTGATAGCTGCATTTTGAGTTTTTACTTCACTAATAGTTTCACTTGTGTACTTGTTTGATGCACTTCTATTCTTGGGTATGTTGTTGGTGTTGGTTTTCCTTATTAATTTGACATGCCCTCTGTTTTATCACATATTAATTTATTTGCAGTTCACAGCATTGCTGCATGTTTACACAGCTTTACATTTTTTTTAAATAATTTATGACTCGTACGAGTAAATAAGTACATAAAAAAGTTTCGTTGAAAAACTTTAAAATAAAAACAGAATAAGACAAAGTTTTTAACACTTGTGTTCCTTCTTAGATGGATACTTTGAGAATGAGGTAATTACATTAGTTCATCTCATTGACCCTTCAGAGTGTCTACCGCGAACCACGTTTGACGTATTGCCTCCCTGTCACACTTACGTACGAATTTACAAGTGCGACATAGAGGCAACACGTCCAACGTGGTTCGCGGTAGGCCCTCAGTAACTTCCAATGAGTGATGAGTATTTAATTTCAGTCATAGTTACCTCTTAAGCAGATTACCATTGTATTATTCTGTTCAATACCTTATATCCTTTATTATTCCCAATTGACGTAAGACTACATCACGCAAAATGAACCTTATATGGCCTGGAGAGGTGATGATGCTTTTAGATACATTGATTATTTTATCGTCTTCAGCAGCAACTCTCTAACGCTGCGTAACTCTCTAAAGCAAACAACTCACGAACGCGAGGCAAAGCGGCGCGGCGCGGCGCGGTGGGCCCACGGCGTTCGCGTTCTCAACGAGGTCGCCCACGTAGGTATCAACGGATTGATTCAAATCAAAGGACCAAGTGCCGCATCGCTTCGCGTTCGCGTGTTATTCGCCTACGTATTACGCTGCGTAGGTAATAAATTCATAGCCACGCGGTGCTTCTCCGCACCAAGAGCATTTCGAATTTACATTTTGATGTCAATTTGTTATCAATCTCCTGTAGGTCTCGCTTGTGACAATACATACATGAAGGTACAAGTAAGAGAGAAATGCACGCGCGGATGATAACAAAATTATTTTGATATAAGTTTAAATTGGCCTCCGAGTTAACATATAAAACATATCTAAACAATCTACCATCTACATGACTACTACGATAGGGAGCCTTTAATATTTGAATAGTTACCTCGGTATCATTAAAGTTAATGAGATTTTGACCTAATGGCTATCATCAGAAAAGTACAACCTGTTAATCAAAAAGGAAACCTGAATCTTAGAGAAACCGAAAATTCAGAAGACGAAAGATCCTAACGAATTGAGAACTTGCTCAATCGCATTAAGAAAGCTCATATATGGTGGAAATGTTCGCTGTATTGGATACGCACCGCTCGCCATCGGCAGGTTGTTCATCCTTACACCCTAGCACCTAAATGGTCGCGTACTGTGCGGTTTAAGAGTAATTTCCTCCCGCGTACGCTTCGGCTGTGGAATGAGCTCCCTGCCGAGGTTTTCCCGAGGGGCTACAGTATAGGGTTCTTCAAAAAAGGAGTGTACAGGTTTTTAAAGGGTCGGCAACGCGCGTGTATCAATATCTCCGGTGTTGCAGGCGTCCATAGGCTACGGTAACTGCTTACCATCAGGCGGGCCGTATGCTTGATTGCCACCGACGTGGTATAAAAAAAACGGTCTTAGTAGCTCAGAAGGCAGCACACTGGGCGACGATCCAGTGGTCGTGGGTTCAAGTCCCACCCAAGACAGTGAATTTTCCACTTTTAATTTGTTTTTAAGCTTAATAACATCGTTCGCAGACGTTTCTGCTTGAGACAACATTAATTGAGAACTCGCTTATTTTCAAGTCTCTTAAAATTAACACTTGAACAAATAAGATGAATTTTATATTCGGTTAATGTTGATATTGATTTCAGGAGCAGTAACGGATGCGTTGGTGGTGTAATGGTCAGCATAGTTGCCTTCCAAGCAGTTGATCCGAGTTCGATTCTCGGCCAACGCATATCTTTTTCACTTCCTTTACAGTTAATTACCAGGTATTTAAAGTTAATTAATGGGAAATAAGAGGTCATATTATCGTTCTTATATTATACATATGATATGTCTTGATTCTAGAGTATTGTACTAAGTATTTCTGTACAACAAAACAGGTGCGTTGGCGGTGTAATGGTCAGCATAGTTGCCTTCCAAGCAGTTGATCCGAGTTCGATTCTCGGCCAACGTATATCTTTTTCACTTCCTTTACATATAATTACCAGGTATTTAAAGTTAATTAACGAGAAATAAGAGGTCATATTATCGTTCTTATATTATACATATGATATGTCTTGATTCTAGAGTATTGTACTAAGTATTTCTGTACAACAAAACAGGTGCGTTGGTGGTGTAATGGTCAGCATAGTTGCCTTCCAAGCAGTTGATCCGAGTTCGATTCTCGGCCAACGCATATCTTTTTCACTTTCTTTACATATAATTACCAGGTATTTAAAGTTAATTAACGAGAAAAAAGAGGTCATATTATCGTTCTTATATTATACATATGATATGTCTTGATTCTAGAGTATTGTACTAAGTATTTCTGTACAACAAAACAGGTGCGTTGGTGGTGTAATGGTCAGCATAGTTGCCTTCCAAGCAGTTGATCCGACTTCGATTCTCGGCCAACGCATATCTTTTTCACTTCCTTTACATATAATTACCAGGTATTTAAAGTTAATTAACGAGAAATAAGAGGTCATATTATTGTTCTTATTCATTATGTCTTGATTCTAGAGTATTGTACTAAGTAAATCACGTTTGTTGTATGAGAGCCCCACTTAAATATTTATTTTATTCTGTTTTTAGTATTTGTTGTTATAGCGGCAACAGAAATACATCTGTGAAAATTTCTATCGCCTAGCTATCACGGTTCATGAGATACAGCCTGGTGACAGACAGACGAACAGACAGACAGACAAACAGACGGACAGTGGAGTACTAATAATAGGGTCCCGTTTTTACCCTTTGGGTACGGAGCCCTAAAAAGAGCGTAACTACTCCCATCTTAAAGTCCGGCAACGCAGTTTTATCCCCTCTCTCGGTTCGTGTGCTCGTTTGCCTCTTATCACAAAAAAAGTTAGTGCAACATATGAAAAGCTAAAAGCTACTAAGTTTCAGTTGAACGCATTGAAAACCACCTGAAGTTAAGTAAGTACATAACATAAGTTACATAAGTTACGTAACCAAATTATTAATTTACAAAAGTAACCTAATGTCACTCAAATCAAAACAAAACTGTAGCAATGTCTTGCGTCTCTTTCTCTCTCGGTGGTTTTGTATAGCGCCGTTTCATGCACTTCAGTCGCAGTGCTGTAATCTATCGATTGGACGCTGTTGGTACGCGAGGGATGGTGGCTGAGGATTTATCTTAAGATATGTTTGAAAACAAAGTCTAGTTTCAGTTTTAAAGTGTTACTGTTAATAATAAAATAAATTATTAAATATTATAGGACATTTAAGCTCACGGGTAGGCTCAAGAAGGCAGGAAGAAGAAGAAGGGGAAGAATTTAAAGGATTATATTATAAGGAAAAAGAATTAGAAATTATTCATCACACCAACTTATAACAACGAAAAAAATTTTTTTTTGTTATAAGTTGGTGTGATGAACTATCTTTATTCTTCAAAAATCTGATGCGAAAGTTGCATTCTAACGTCACTGGTCACTGTAGCAGTGTTTAGTATCTTTCTTTATTGTGTGACCAAATTTCTTCACAGTAATTTGAATGGGAATTTCAAATGCAAGTCGGCACGCGTTTCTTTTTTCAGAAGTGACCTGACTTTCTTCTTTTCAGTGTGTTTTGCGGTAGTGTCAATATAATTAAATGTAGGTGTTGTTAATTTTTAAAATTGCATATTCTATGCATTGGCCTAACCTAACATAATATTGTTAGACCAATCGTTAGATGCATAATCACGTGTGCAGGCTTAGCTGCTAGTTCATAGGTGCCGACGCATGTTACTGCTTCTATACATTTAATACATTGCCTGATTTCACACATTGTACTAAAATATATCTTTAAACTAATCTTTGGATGCATAATCGCGTGTGTAGGCTTACCTAATAGTGCATAGGTACCGACGCTTGTTACTGATTCTATACGTTATCTGATTTCATACATTGTACTAACATATATCTTTAGACCAATCTTTAATCATAATCATAATCATAATCATTTATTTGCACATAAAAAGGGTTTTACATAGATATTATAAAAGTTACATTGGTCAAGCCTTTTTAGCTGTTTTTGGCAGCATGCAAATGGGTCCTTATAATACATTAAATTTGTATTACATAAGACTAGCTTAAATTAACTTAATTAATTACTAACTACATTAACTTAAATTAAACTAGAATAGGATGTACAATAAGTTAACTTTACAATTCAATACAAATTACAATACAGTCCCAGCAATTGATAATAAAATAACTAAGTTCATATGTAATGTCCAGGTAATAAATATTTATAATACAAATTTGACTAATATTAATTTTGGATGCATAATCGCGTGTGTAGGCTCAGTTAATAGTGCATAGGTACTGACGCTTGTTACTGATTCTATACGTTACCTGATTTCATACATTGTACTAACATAATATATATCTTTAGACCAATCTTATGGATGCATAATCGCGTGTGTAGGCTCAGCTAATAGTGCATAGGTACTGACGCTTGTTACTGATTCTATACGTTACCTGATTTCACACATTGTACTAACATATATCTTTAGACCAATCTTTGGATGCATAATCGCGTGTGTAGGCTCAGCTAATAGAGCATAAGTACCGACGCTTGTTACTGATTCTATACGTTACCTGATTTCATACATTGTACTAACATAATATATATCTTTAGACCAATCTTATGGATGCATAATCGCGTGTGTAGGCTCAGCTAATAGAGCATAGGTACCGACGCTTGTTACTGTTTCTATACGTTACCTGATTTTATACATTGTACTAACATAATATATATCTTTAGACCAATCTTTGGATGCATAATCGCGTGTGCAGGCTCAGCTAATAGTGCATAGGTACCGACGCTTGTTACTGATTCTATACGTTACCTGATTTTATACATTGTACTAACATAATATATATTTTTAGACCAATCTCTGGATGTATAATCGCGTGTGCAGGCTCAGCTAATAGTGCATAGGAACTGACGCTTGTTACTGATTCTATGCGTTATCTGATTTCACACATTGTACTAAGTACTAACATATATCTTAAGACCAATCTTAGGATACATAATAGGTACTCACGGTGGCAGGCTTAGCTAATAGTGTATAGGTACTCGGTCGCTTGTTACTGATTCTGTACATTGGTTTCAGGTTACGGATTCTGCTAATATTAGGTACATTAGTATTCTACATACACAGCTATACTTACCTAACTTACATAGTTAAGTAATGACTGTACTATACAATCATTACATAGCATAACGCTGCGTCTTACGTAAGCGAACAACTCGCGAACGCGAAGCGAAGCGGCGCGGCGGGCCCTCGGCGTTCGCGTTCGCAACGAGATCGCCCACGTAGGACACTTCTATAAGTATCAAAGGATTGATTCACCCCACGCCGCATCGCTTCGCTTCGCGTTCACGTGTTGTTCGCCTACGTAGTAAGTTGCGTGAGTATATGTGCCATTCTCAACCAAAAGGGTACTTATTGTCGCTTGTCAGTAAGGCGCTATTTCCATATAGCTACAATTAGAAATCAATCTTATCGACAAGCGACAATGTGGTACCTTTTGGTTGAAAACGTCACATATAAGTGTAGAATATGTAGGTATTTACATTACATATTTTGAGCAAAATAATCATACGAAGTGTCCTACGTGGGCGATGTCGTTGCGAACGCGAACGCCGTGGGTCCGCCGCGCCGCGCCGCTTCGCTTCGCGTTCGCGAGTTGTTCGCTTACGTAAGACCATAGAGTAACTTATACTAGAGCGGTACTGTCATAGTAAATTTTGTAACCCCAGTAAATTCACTGCCATCTGTCGACACACTTTAAAACTAAAAATGAAGATTTATAAAAATACGACAAAATGTATTTAAATATGGATAAATGATTTTTTTTATTTGCATTAATTATTTTTATGATTTTGACCCATGTTCTTTCACTGATATGCGTTAAAATTGTTAAATAACAAACGAAACCGTCAACGTCATCTATACGACAGTAGGCCAAAGCTAGTGGCGCCCTCTGAACGAGAATCAAATTTTCTTGATTTTCGAGGCACGTTTTTTCCTTAGACTGTATCCATCTATTACGGAGTTATATCTATCTTTGGTAAGACGCAGCGTTACCCGGATTTGAAACCAGGACACCAATAAAGAATGAGCGAGATGCACGTTTGATATGAAAATATCATCAAATTAAAATCAAATATATAAAAGAAATCATCCAATATTTGTCCCTTACAGACATAACCATCTGTTCGTAATCGAGGGTCCAGATGGTAAAAGTATTGACCTGACAGTGACATGGGTAACATATTATATTGACCTCTAAATACAAACAGTATATTTAAGGGTCTAAGGGAATTTGGGACCTCACATTGTAATTATGGTTAACACATTTGCTCGGGTAGGGTAATTCTAATGCCGGGGCCACGGAAACGGCGGAAAACGCCCATGATTATCGCGATAATCCCAGTGTGGCCGAATTAAAAACGTCCATTTTACGCGATAATTAACGCGTTTCCCGGCGATTTCTGTTAGTGTGGCCCCGGCATACGGTAAAGGGATTAATAACTGAATAGCCGCTCCCATACAATCTTAAAACAACAAGCTGAAATAACATGAAACTTGGCCACAGAATAACTAATAGTTGACTTGGCATTTTACGTCAAAAATGTGACAGTTACGTAGGAAGTGGCGCCCTCATTTATTTTCTACTATTTTATGTCGCACATATGGCGGCTGGGTTCGTTTGACTGACAGTTTTAGAATAACCAAAGATAGATATAACTCCGTAATAGATGGATACAGTCTAAGGAAAAAACGTGCCTCGAAAATCAAGAAAATTTGATTCTCGTTCAGAGGGCGCTACTAGCTTTGGCCTGCTGTCGTATAGATGGCGTTGACGGTTTCGTTTGTTATTTAACTATTTTAACACATATCAGTGAAAGAACATGGGTCAAAATCATAAAAATAATTAATGCAAATAAAAAAAATCATTTATCCATATTTAAATACATTTTATCGTATTTTTATAAATCTTCATTTTTAGTTTTAAAGTGTGTCGACAGATGGCAGTGAATTTACTGGGGTTACAAAATTTACTATGACAGTACCGCTCTAGTATAAGATACTCTATGGAATAACTAAACTTATATCATCAAGTCGCAATTCAAATAAAACTAACACAACTAAAACTCATATAGGTATTATGATATAAACTTTCTATCTCCCATGTCCCAGTATATGTCATGTTACGAAATATCTAACAGCTTTCTGACGTCAAAACCATTTTTCAATATATTCCAAACAATTAATATTTAATCTGGGATATAAATAAACTTATTTCTGTACTCGTTCAAGAGGCACTTGTGTTCGAGAGATATAATGCATTGCTTTCTTTGAACTGCAATCACAAGTGGTTTCGTTATGTTGATTTGTTCTTTGACGGTGAAGTATTTAATCAACATTCTTTTTATAATGTCAATTAGTATCGGGTACGGTATTTCTGGTTTTAAAATAATAATAATTTCCAAAATACTAGCGGAATATTTGACACCTGGAATTGCTAAAATGTTTTGCAACGCAGACATTGCTATTATTTTTGAGTAGGCGTTTTATGTACCTTTCTTATATTTTTATGGTATACTAGTCATACTTAAAAAGAAAAAAAAAGAAAAATTAAGGAAAAAGAATAACAGAAAAAGTAAGGGCAAATCGCCTAGCATGGTACGGGCATGTGATGCGGAGGGATGAAAGTCATGTGACGAGAAAGGTATTAAGAATGAATGTGTAGGGAGGTACGAGGAGAGGAAAACCGAGGAAAAGGTGGATGGACTATGTGAAAGATGATATGAAACTAACGCAAGTGAATGATGAGATGACGGGTAACAGAGAGGTATGGAAGAAAAAGACATGCTGCACCGACCCCAAGTGAATGGGACAAGGGCAAGCGAATGATGACTAGTCATACTTACTGCCTCAATATTCCCTAAATGTCAGTTTGCCTGCATTAAAATAACTGATCCTCTACCAAACAGAATATATCGAATTCTTAATAGTAGCAGGCTCGAACGAATTTCACCTTCCCATACAAACGGAGTTTTGTTCTCATTTTAAAACTACGTGTTGGATTGTAATGAAACTTTGCACATATAATGACATGAGGCATATCTAGGTCTGTAATTAGTTTATATAGTTCTAGTATATAAAATCTCATGTTAGACTAACAGTGCTTTCTTGCACAATGCACAGATAATAACTTATTATTTCTGCCACTGGCATTTTTCAAAGAAAAGGCATTTTGTTTTTAAAACACATTTCTTATGAATGTCATTATCATTGCGACCTCAACCGTAACTCCCCACAGAATGCAACTGACCATCATTGTATATCAACAACCAGTCGCTTTAGAACCTTGTCACATTACTGGCCTTCATATCATAGAAATACAGGGACCTCATGATAAAGTGTTGTTTAATGTGATAAAGTCCTGTTTTATTAAATTGTGTGACCGTTCCGGGTCGTTGGGATAATGATGTCATTTTCGTATACATTTTAGGAAATTTGGAACTATTTAGGATCTAATTTATTTTTCCGGAAGTCACGGTACATGGTTTGATTCGAAAAATAACATTTGCTACTTGCCTGCCTCGTATCTGCAACACTCATTTGATGACAAAAACACCCGTATTCCGAATGAAAGAAAAGCGACATTTCCATCAAATGATTGTTGCAGATATGAGGTTGAGTAAGTATAGCGACGATTTGTGTCTGCGTAGGAATTTACGGACAGCTGGTCAAATTATTGAAAATCATTATCCACTTTTACGTACAATTTGGTCACGTCTTGCAAGGTTTTCAAACAGTTTCGGATGTCCGGTTGAGCTGAAATTTTGCGTACCAACGTAAATTCTATAAAAATGCAATGTTAGGGTCATTCTCAAAAAAATATGTCTGCGGTCTAATTGCCGCGACCCATATATTTCATACAAAATGTGTGTAACGAGTCGTGGCAATTAGACGCGATCACAGACATATTCTCAATTAGGGGTAGTAATTGATCTTATCTTATCTTATCTTATAATTTCGGGGGCCCTTGCGGATACACTTCGACCCATAGGGATCTTTTGTGTAGTTACCCCCTAGGAAAGATTCGTTCGCTACTCAAGAGCTTTCCCCACCATCTCCATATGATGGACCTTATGCTGGGTAGCGTTTTGAATTCCTTTGGTTCCAGATAGCCTGTTCCAAAGTCCTTCATTCTTTGTCTGGCGAGGGCGTGACATTCACACATAACCCAGGTAGCAAAATGACGTAAAATGACGTCAGCGACGTCATAATGACGTAATAATGCCGTCATTATGACGTCGCTGACGTCGTTTTACGTCATTTTGCTACCTGGGAAGGTTTTCTATTGTCTCTTCCTCTTCGCCACACATACGACAATCGGTGTTGTTCAGCAGTTCAGCGTGCCCCATCTTGGCTAGGATTCCCTCGACCCCGTAATGGCCAGTCAATACCCCCGTTATTATTTGGAGTTGCCGTTTGCTAAGTTTCCAAAGCTTTTTGCTCCAACCAGAGTCTACCCCTTGTATAAAGAGCTTTGAGTGCTTTAGACCCGTCAGACTGTCCCATTCTTCCTGGTGTTTGGTCTTAGTAAGGTCTTTGATAGCCGTTGTGATGGTTCCCTGTGAGAGCCCCACGAATGGTTCCTGACCTATAAGGTTGTTTGCAGATCCGGCTCTGGCAAGTTCATCTGCATTTTCATTGCCTATGAATCCCTCGTGCCCTGGGATCCATACCAGTTGCACTTTGTTTTGCCTTCCAAGCTTGTTCAGAGCTTGGATGCCATTGTATACCAGTCTAGAGTCCACTCTGGGCGCCTGCTACCTGGGCTGGGTAGTAATTGATACTCAGGAGTATGGTACAATACTAACTGATTTATTGAGGATGAATGGCTTACAATTACAAGTAAAATCATGTCTTGTATCGGAAAAATTGAACTATTACTGACGTATAGAACCGGCACAGAGAACCAGTATTTTGCGCCATGAGTTGCTGCCGTTTTGGCATCAAACCATAGAAGCGGAGCGTGAATCTCGCGACCTAAACGCGTAAGCGCCATGAATATTACGCCGCTTACGACGTTTTTGGTCGCGAGATTCACGCTCCGCTCGGCTTCTATGGTTTGATGCCAAAACGGCAGTAACTCATGGCGCTTCTCTGTTGGGATTGCGACAATTTCATTGTTTGATAATATATGTCGTCTCTATAGTAATAATAACTTAGTGATTGGACCCGGGTATGTCCTTAAACTACGTCCAAAAGGGCCGGATATGTCCTTAAACTACGTCCAAACGGACCCGGGTATGTCCTTAAACTACGTCCAAAAGAGAGGTATGGGCACTGTGAATGACATCTCGCTTTGTGTGGTAGGGCACAGGACAGCGGATGTCATTCCAGATCTAGAGCAGAGCCCAACTGGGGAGGTACCTCCACCTTACAGAAAACCGCAGCCAAATAACACTAGACCCTACTAATAGTGTTGTGTTCCTGCCGGTGAGTAAGGTTGCCAGAGCTCGAGGGAGAGGAGTGTTAGGTCGGCAACGCGCATGTAACTCCTCTGGAGTTGCAGGCGTACATAGCCTACGGAGACTGCTTAACATCAGGCGGGCCGTATGCTTGATTGCCACCGACGTAGTATTAAAAAAATGATTTTTTTACTAATACTTCTCTTAATACTCGTACATATGGGCAGAGAGGAATGAATGAAGAAAACAATATAAAGGGTTCACAAAATTTATTAACTTTGTAACAGAATACTAAATTCGAAAACTTTTAAGTACAAATACTTATTAAATAAACTTTAACATAGCGTATGGCATGGCAACACGATTTTAAACATCATAAATATTGTATTTACAGTCCTATATTATATGTACAAGATCCATTATATGTAAATATATAATAGATTCTAAATTATAGTAATAACAAGGCACCAACTTAGCACCAGTTTTATGTCATAGAACTAATTATTATATCATTAACAGTCTATATATGCCATTGCTGGGTATATATTTATCCATTTTCATTTGTCACACTTCAGGGTACCTAGCCAAAATGCCAATCATTTGCGACGTAACGCTTTAGACAGGCCTATGGAACTCTCCGCGCGAGCTCGGATTTATACCTACGAATCGCTTCACTTTGTTCCACCCAAACAAAAAAGTTTGATAACTGGTTAACTAGACGCACTATTTCTTCCGCGGAGACAACCAGTTATGTGAGTGGAAGTCTAATTACATTTTCTTAATCGAATTTAGCTACTAGTTGTCTAGCGGGAAAGTATTACACCTACTGTTATTATTTTTACGATAGTTACAAGCTACGTAGGTACTATTAAATTGTTTTAAAGATGTAGGTAATGTTTTTTACGACACATTTATAGCTAGATATCTACCTAAGACACCTAAGTATTTGAAAGAAGCGTTGGCAACCCTAGCGTTGTGCCGGCGCGCGCGGTGCGGGGAGCGGCGCGTTGAAGGTGACTCCATTGTATTTCTGTGTAGGTATCAAAACGGTAGGTATTTGCGTTTTCTTTGAGAGATAAGTATCTGTTCGTAAGAACTATTATATAATCTGTGCTTTAGGTATGTCTCTCTTAATATTAGTGCGATAGAGAGACATAAAGCGTTTCGTTGTCGTATCCCAAACGATTGGCATCTTGGCTAGGCACTCTATGCTTAAATATTAAACAGTATTGTGACAACATTTCGCTTTTAAAACAATGTTTTAGCTGCCGTACTGCTACTGGGCGTTTTCTAAAATAAATATTAAAAACCTGATTCTTTCAATCTGGACATTCTCGGGCTCATTCTACTCAGAATCGACAGCATTCTTCATCCTGCCATTAAAAAAAGATGTCCCAAAATGTCCATTCCATTACGTCACGTTTTAGTGTGAAAAAAATTGTGGGTGACGTAATGGAATGTACAATTTTCATACAAATTTTTGGGACATTTCTTTATCATCAGGATTGAATATGCTTGTGATTCTGAGTTGAAAGAACCCAAAAACACCAGGATCTGTTAGAATCAGGTTTTCAATATTTATTTTAGAAAACGCCTAAATATAATAATTTCAAAATGTAGGTATATCATATCAAAAAATACGGGCACTGAACTGAAAATCGTTTTCATTAATAAATAATAAATCATTTGAATATCAGTATTCTTCGGACGTCTATAATCTCCACATTTGACTTCATTTGATAATCTTATACGAACAAAATGATTAAAATAAATGCATCTAATATTTGTTACCTACAAATTAACGTATAAATGCACTACATTCAATTTTTTTTGTATAATTAGCACCTTTTCAGAATTGGAAGCTATCATCAACAATTATATCATCAATTACCAATATCTTAATTTGTGCCTTAATATGTGAAATTTTCTATAAAAAGGGACCTTATTGTCGATGGCGCTTACGCCATTATTAACGATGATATAAATACAATGCCGTGCGGCGCTGTGCGGCGTAAGCGCCGTCGACAATAAGGTCCCTTTTCATAGAAAATGCCCCATATATAGGTAAGTCTATTTTAATTTTCTTATTTGTGTATATTTATTTACTGTAATTGTGTGTATGAAAGTAGGCTTCATAACGTTTTATTCAACACCTACTCTTTTCTCTTCGGTTGTCTGGAAGAGATCACTCTTCAGCGATAAGACTGCCTGTTGTCCTACTCAATTGTTTTCTGTATGCTGTATCTTTTACTGAGGTGTGCCAAAAAGGAGTATTCTATCTATGTATATGTCTTTTACCAATTAAATTATAGACTGCTCGAAACTTGACATAACATTTTCTTTGTAAAATATAAGATTTTATTCTAAAAGTTCGTCGCAAATATTTAAAGAAACAGTAACAACAATTTTTGTATTGAAATACTTTAAGCGCATTTTAAACAATATCTTTAATGCCTTATTTGTGGTATATTCTATAAAAAGGGACCTTATTGTCGATGGCGCTTACGCCATTGTCAACGATGCTCCGATATAAATACAATGCCGCGCGAAGCTGTGCGGCGTAAGCGCCATCGACAATAAGGTCCCTTTTCATAGAAAATGCCTCATTTATGTCACTTATATTTCAACAACATTTTTTGTGGGTTATATGTATAATTCTATTTTACCTATATAATGGCCTCGATCAGTATTATACGCTATTTTACCCGTTATACCAAAAAGCTCTTCAAACAACTAAAATTAAACTATATGTACATTCAACTATATTAACAGTTGTGAAAAGAAATCAACAGATCTGGAAACCAGGGTAATAGCAACTAGCAGAGTTATTTTAAGACCTACCCAAATGGTCTTCAAATCATGCGTAGGTAGGTATAATATGTAAATCTAATAACATTATTTTAATTGTCGTTTTCAAGCAAAAGGTACCACTTTTTCGCTTACCATAAGATCGCTCTGACATGCAGGTTTTCGTATAAAGATACTAGCATCGTCCTTATGGTGGTCAATGTGGTACCTTTTACTTGAAACCGTCACTTATTTGTAGTTTATGTGACAGCTACTTAATGAAGTGCATTAAAATACGGGTGTGGGTTTATAAAACGAGCTGTAAGTGAGTTTCATAAGAAGTTTTCGTAAATGCATAGTATCTGAAGTAGTTTTCTCTATCTTTCAAATTCATGATAACACTTCACTAGCTATCGAGTCCACTTTATACGAAGATGCTTCAAAATATTGTCAGTTATTTTTGCGTGCTGTTTTTCATTTGACTTTACACACTCTCATTGCTTAATGAATTAGTATTTTATAAATCGTGATATAATAGAGAGCTTTTCATTCGAGTACTGTGTTTAGGCAACCAAGCTTGCTGAGTTTCCTAAGTAAGGTACGAGCTGAAAAGCTTGATTATATCACTATTGTGTACAAGTATATTTTACTTTTGTAATCATATAGAAAGGGCTATCACCGTTGTGTAAATGTCATTATGCTAGTTGCTATAACCATAACACAACCACACATTCAAACTAGATATTCACTCAAAAGTCTTGTGATGAGGAACTGAAGGCACAACTCGTCAAATACTTTCATAAGAATAATACTGCACTATTAGCTATACAGACAGAAATACAACTAAATACAATACTATAGTTACAATTTAGTTATAATATAATATTGTGTCATCCTTTAGCCATCCCAAGGCATATAAAACGGTCTCCCATTCAATTGTATTTTAAATTTTTATTTTCGACAAGTGAAAATTGAATTTATCGTACAAATTTTAATTTGACTAGGGTGGCTAAAGATTATTGCTGGAGAATGTATCAGAGTAATCAAAACGGCAAATTACTTTTTATAATCGTTGCATCGCTTAAGGGGCAGTTAAGGAAACTGTGGCTATCGGACCAGAATTAACTGTTTGTGACTATGGATGTATATTTATTTTATAAAACGTAGGTATTATATATATTTGTTATACTGTTACTTCAAATTTTTATCTTATTTTATTTATTTTCGCCCTCTTTTATAAATTTATTGACTTTCCTCTAGTCTATTGTACGCAGTGCTATATTTGTCTACCGTTCTTCATCAATTCTCATCTACTCAAAGGTTAACTGGAAGAAATCCCTTAAAGGAATAAGTTCGCCTTTGTACTGCCTATTTCTGTGCCATATTTGTGTTCTATGTCTTTGTACAATAAAGAGTTTATACATACATACATACATAATCGTATACTGGGTGTATTGTAGACACTTGAAATTAGGTATGCGAGCTAAAGATGCATCCCTTGAACAGCCTTAGATATTCCATAAATATTTTTTTTACAATTCTGTAAAAAAAGTACATAATACTAACGTAACAATTACAGACACACAAAACGTAATTACTGCTATCACGATGTAATAAAAATTCCATTACTTTTGTATGATCTGTCTGTATTAGCTTGGAAGACTGGGGGCTATCTTAAAGATAATCTCATTTAATCACTATCTGACAGATAGCTTACCCTAAAGTAGCCCAAATTTATTAATAAATCTACCTAATTATCTAATTAAGCTTAAAAACTACGTTTGTCGAGCAGAATACGGTCTAAATATGAAAATTGACATCATCAATATGATTACATCATTAAGTCTTGTCGCAAGGTATTCTATTGTTAATACGGCTGAATTAGAAATTTGACGTTCAGATCATATTCTGCGCAACAAACACTTAAAGCCTACGTCATTCGTACTATCGATTTATACAAAGCGATTCGACATATTTCGGGTCCATTTCATCAATTTCACGCCCCTTCGTTTCCGGAACGAAAAGAATAACAAACAGAAGACACAAGACGGAAAGACCCGCATATAACCAGAAGAGGCCATACAAGCCTATATGCTCCTGAAAATCTGCTGCAGTTTTTACATTCATGAAACCACAGAAATGACTGAAGCTTGTAGCTAATGCGCTTCCCGTACTCCTATACTCCAATGGAAACAGTTCTCCAACTAACAATGAAGATATAGGACTGATGCCTAAAGAAAAGGCAATGGTAAGCGTTAACACGCAGAGCAGAGGAATCCAGTCATATGATCCGGAGTCAACATTACTACTCGTCAAGATTACATCTTGGTAGTAAGCGTAGGATCCAAATCCAGCTAACGCCAGCGACATCATTGCCCCGCTTATTAATAGAAGTGGTAGCCTTCCCACATGGTCTATCAGCATCCCTGATAGGCACGATGCTAAAAGCTGGACTACGCTAGTAGCTATAGCACCTCCGTGAGGACTTAGGACTCTCAATGTCTTCCTGAACCAATTGACAGCGTAGAAGTTAAAAGCGTGAGCGGCAGTGAATCTTTGAAAGAACATGAGACCCCAGGTTATTAATACTGGTCTCGTTAATCTTTTTGATAGGAGAGCCTTTAACTTTCCGCCGTCATGGCATCTTTTACTGGCCAGAATATTCGTTCTTATTGTTACTAACTCCTGCCTGACATCTGCATCCGGTCCTCGTAGCCATTGTAAGGCACTTGAAGCTTCTTCCTCCTTTCCTCTTAAGAGTAAAGAGGATGGAGTTTCTGGTATGAAGAGTAAAGCAAAGAAGAGTAGCACGGGTGCTGAGGCGACGACTAAAGCAAGCTGGTGCCATTCCAAATAGGCACCTAAGGAGTAGGAGATAAGGATGCCTATTTGACTGAGGATCTTCAGCACGGAGCTCAGGCAGCCTCTGATGTCTGGGACGGCGATTTCGGTGACGTATACCTGTGAACAAAGATAGGAATACTTCATAATTTATCAGATTTTAATCGTGAGACTGATACAGTTTGCCATAATTATTGGAGTAAATAAGGGGTAAATATTTATGTCTGAGTTTGACATTGCTGTTTTGCACTTCAGTGCTAATTTTATTAGGTATAGATATTTTGATAGCGATCGTTGAATAAACATTTGATATTAGATTCTCTGCAGTGATATTATGCAGAATTTTCGAAGTATTTCTTCAACCTTTGGTTTTTTGACCTGCCGCATAAAAAAAAAGTTTTGTAATTCTACCACAACTGACAATATATCTAGAATAGAATAGAATAGAATAGAATAGAATATATTTTATTTGTAGTAATTATTAAATAATGTATATTGTATGTGTTCTATAATAGCCAAGAACGGAAGAATAAAGGAAACATTTAAATATTCAATGTTGAAATTCGTTCAGCTCATGAACAAAACGTCAGATGAGCCAAAGGGGATCACATAGTATTAGGTTTTGCATTAAAATAACTTGTCGTAACAATATTAAAATTAGCGTTTAATGTAACTAATTTTGACAAAAAAATTGACTAGCTCGTACAAATAGCAAAGCAAACTAAGAACCTAGACCGAATTATTTCTTAACTAGGTAAATCTAAATGTAGTACTGAAATTCTCAAACTCGAATATTATAATTATGCTCTACGCTTAGAAATATACCATTATTCAGGGCGTTCCGAAATAAAGCTCTTGAATTCTCCTTATGCTGTTAACTTTAACATCCCGGCACTAAATCACATCCAGCAAACTTAAATTACCTACTTGTAAGTACTCGTAGGTAAGTTTCGCGATTTTGTGGTTGGTCCCATAGTAAATGATGCTCAGTATTATCCTAAAACCTCTCTGGCAACGGGAATGCACTTATCTTTAGCCAGCCTGTATACCAAATATAAATACCAAAGCAAAAATCGATAAAAGCAACAGTAATTTCTAAACACAGTATCAAGTACATCGTGAAAAACGTGTGATTAGCGCTTGAATTACGCGTATTTGTCATTAATTTTATGTGTGACCAAACTTTTTACCCGTTGCTTCGGAAACCGCTTAGTTTCACAGCCACACTAGAGTTTTATGGATACAGAACAATGGGATCTTCATCATCTTCCCCGCGTTGCCACGGCTCATGGGAGAATGGGGTCCGCTTGGCAGCTAATCCTAAGAATTGGCGTAAGCAATGGTTTTTACAAAAGCGACTGCCATCTGACCTTCCAACCCAGAGGGAAACAAGGTCTTATTGGGACAATGGGATATCTTCGAGAATACTATCCTTCAGTTGATTCAGTTAGAAGGTCGAACCATACTGTTCTACCTTAGAGATGGCCAGGGGGCGCCACAAGCCTTCGGGAATTGTCATATACTTGGAAATTTCGACCCATGCCATCGTGACCGGATAGCCGAGCGGTTCAGGCACCTGTCCGGTAAACGGGGTACGCTGGTTCGATTCCAGCTCTGGACACTGGAGGCTTTGGTAATTTTTTCCTTCGTATATGACATTTATTTCAATCCTATCCTTGTTTAATGTCCTAACGAAACTTGGGTACTGGAAGTGTGATGTTTAAGAGTTTAACCCCACTCACAGATCCGTTACATAAACTAGGTATATGCCAACTATATTATTATAACTTAAAAGCTTTTGACGCAACAAGTAATTAAGGTGACATTCGGATGGCAACAGCAGCTGCGTTACTATTGCAAAATTACTGCTACTGCATGAACGCAGGCACTGTCACTATCAATTTGCCTAGATAAAATGAGTGACGGATTGAACGTTCTAATCGTGACAGTAATGCGGCGAAATTCAGTCGTTTTATCTACGAAATTTACAGATACATCGGTTTTTATAATAAATGCCGCCGCAGTATTGTCGCAACAATAATGGAGCTGCAGTTGAGTTACTTTAGTTAAGACCAAGTCGAAGATATTTTTCAACTCATTCGTCTCTATTATCGTCATGTTATATCTGTTAATATTCTTTGCCGACTTTTCTGCTGTACTGTGTGTGATGAGAACATACAAGCGTTAACGTTTTTCACCCTAACAGTTTCTAATTGCGATTACTTAAAACAATGGCGGGAACTTGCAACCGACGACATCGGTAATATAATGATTAATTGTATTCGGAACGTGTGATAAATATCAATTAAAAGCTAATGGCCGATTCGTTCGTTCGTTTTGATTTATGTTTGTTAGAAAAATACTAAATTAAACCGTTTGTCTTCTGATTCGTTCGTTCGTTTGGAATTCAGTTTGTTAGAATAATACTAAATTAAACAAAGGTTTGTAAGAGGTTGCTGTTTTATGAATAAAGGAGTAAGCCATATCCGTGCGTATACCACCGCCACTTCCGATCCGTCTGCATTTGCATCATTTAAAAAATCGAGCCCCTTATTCAGAAAAATTTAGTATAAAAGGTTAACATACAACATACCTATGTAATCATAGATGTAAGTTATGCAGAAAAGAAAAGAAAAGATAGCAGTTGCCAGTCAAGTCAGATTATAGGAAAGGTTTAATAACCTAAAATATCTGATGATTTGAGAGTGCTTTTTGGTAAGCTACTTGAAATAGCCTTTTGAATCTTATTACCTGTGTAATCATAGATATGCAGGAAACCAGCATCCCTCCGCAGAATGAAGTTATAGAGATCATGTCAACCCCAGTAGACAGCGCAGTGGCCAGCCAAGTCAGCGTATAGGGGAGGGCAGCAGCTAAGAGCACAGATCGTCGACCTAACCGCATGGCCAGACCGCCGATCACGCCACCGAAGAGGGCACCTGAGGACAAAGAAGAACTTATTAGATAGGTAGTTGAATTAGCTTTGGATTTTATATAAAAGTATACAAGTATTTTTTATATAAATTATTCAACGCTTAGACTTACACAATACTTATACTTTGAGGGGTAAATGTGTAAAAATATAAACCTAATTGGAAGAAATGTATGGAACAGTCAATGTTTTTTCCAGTTTTTTTATTAATTTCGGTGGATTGTTGTATAAATATTTTACTGGAAGATATTACGAGTAGCTACTCAAATGTAATCAGCAATGTATCTTTTGTTTTAGAATAGGATAGAATATAATACATTTATTAACGTCACATGATGGTAGGTTTCATAAGAGAGTGTATAAAAGGAGCGGACGAAAAAAGGATCGTAATGCCACGGCTGGGAGCAGCGCTGATTTTCGGTAGGGACCTAGCTTATAACTAACTTAAGACTAACATTTAACAACAAAGAAACAATGAGAGAAAAAAACAAAACAACAAGTTTTGATGCTCGTCATTATCTCACATAGCAGCATTGGCATCCACGCATTGGTTTTTGGTGATAGGGTAACATAATTTGTATATGGAATCTCACGTCTCTGCTCTACCAAATATTGGAATCTGATCCGAAAACTTTGAAGACAATTTATGTAACAGACTTGTACGAAAATTACTTCTATATTGTTGAAGAGCCCAGGAAGCAGGATCATCATCATCATCATGTCAGCCGATAGACGTCCACTGCTGGATATAGGCCTCCCCCAAGGCTCGCCACTCCGACCGATCCTGTGCCGCTCGCAACCACCGAATTCCCGCGACTTTCACCAGGTCGTCGCTCCATCTCGTTGGAGGCCTACCGGCAGTTCGTCTTCCGGTACGCGGACGCCACTCCAGAACCTTCCGGCCCCACCGGCCATCAGTTCCGCGAGCAATGTGCCCCGCCCACTGCCACTTAAGGTTTGCAATTCTGGGAAGTACTGTACAAGGAAGCAGGATAAGTCCGAATAATTAAATCAAGCGCTAAAAGCTATTTGAGAATTTATCTACCTTAGTTATATCCACTTAATTCCCCTTAAAAGCATCTATTTCTGTAACTCTGAATCTCAATATACGACTAACTGCCATCAGATTGATACACTAATACAGACATAGCTAGACAGTGAAAATTCTGTATGTAGTACCACGTAGTACTGTATAGGGGTTACGCCTAGTGGGAGGATGTGGAATGGAAAGACCGTATTTCAGAACTGCTGTTATGGATATCTTCTTATTTTTTTCAGGTTAGCTAATTCACAAATAAATATGACTATCCTAGAGGACTGCTTCTTTGCGAATACACACCTCCGTTCCATTTGACAGGGCGATACGATTCTAAATTAAAAACGTGGCTGTTGCCAGTTACTGATAAAAAGGCTGTAAAGGTTACAAACCTTTACAGTACTACATATATATTGTATTGTATGGATTTGCAGTCTATCCGCGATAATCGGAACATCGCAGACACAAATAAACGCCGACGCCGCCGTTCTAAATATACGCTGAGCGCATTTTTCGGCCGTTCCGCCTCATCGGTTAGACGATTGATTTGTGGCGTTCGGGATTGAATAATTGGTATAGTTGAGGCTACTGAATGCCACCCACTTGTGTGGTATCTGGTCTAAGCAGTCGGACATAGTTTAGCTACACTGCGAGATGCGGAGATAACAGCTTAGAGAACGTAGAAATAGACGAAGAGAAGTCTCCAGTGAGATAAACTGTACAAGCTAGGTAAAAAACACAGTTCTTATCTATAATTCGGCATTACTAACATAAACCAATAAATATTATCATAAATTTTTTATTATTATTGTAAAATATAATTCAATCATTACATTAATAAATAACATTTAAATTAACTAAAAAGTAAATTAAACTAAAACTAATTCACAACAATACGAGTAGGTACATAATAATAAATTACCCTAAAATTAACTTACTTACTTACTTCGCTGGCTCAGCGACCCGAAGTGGATCTTGGCCTCCGTTATTGGGGTTCGTCATTCGTTCCTATCCTGTGCGATCCGACGCCATTCAGCCGCCTGGATGTCACATAGGTCCTTCTGGACCTCAAACCCCCCTAATTCCCCCCCCTAATTCTGGACCCTAAAATTAACTATAAACTAAACTAAAACGACACAACTAAGAACCTAGTCAAACCACTCGACCAATAAATTGGTTAGTACTTATTAATCCCGTCGAAAACATGGGTCAGGTTATGACGAGGGTTCAACTGTGATAAACTGACATCTTACATTAACTCCTTTTAATCATTAACTAAAGTCAATAACACAATAAATACCTGAATGGTTATTAGTTGAACGTAGAGTGTCTAGTAATCTATGACATCGGATCGGATGTTTTAAATGGAGTCGTTGCTGTATTGAAAACTAAATATTTTATTGATCGTTCCGAAGCAACTTCTTTTGCTGTGTCGCGTGTAGTTATAGTCAAGATTTTACCTAATTTTCACGTGGATACACACGAATTAACTGCAACCTATACGTCCTCATGTTTTGTCGCGACAATATCTAAAGAAAACGATGTAATTTTATTTTTCGCCATATTTTATGACTCTTTCTTTTATGTTGCTTTCTTTTTGTCTGTTACCTTCCGTGATTCTCACCTGATGGTCTCATCGGAAGATCAGCGCTGGAAGTCGCCAGCAGCATGCTGAGATGGGGCCATTTCGTGATACTTTATTTTCATGTTCTTTTAATGTATGTCTATTGTCTGTGTGTTTACGAATAAAAAGTATTCTATTCTATTCTATTCTAAAGTTATCTGAATTGAAACAACGGTACTGCAGTCTGCGACCCTTCTGCAATATATCACGTCAGGCATCAATTACACGTCGCAATTTTATTGTTCTTACATTCTACTGTCTTTTGTTGGACATCCAAGGATTGGAGCATTCCACGGGTTGTCCTGTACAGACGCATTTTATTTCCTGTGTTGCGACTTTTTTCTGCATTTAAAGCAGGCGATTATTTTTCTGTTCATATATTTGACCATTTGTCATAGAAAAGGAAACTCTTATACCTGCAAATCTTCAGAAAATTCGCGTTTGTACGGGACAACTGTAGACAATTTTATGGAATGCTCCTATTTAGGTTGCCATCGAAATACACAATGCGTTTTGTTTGATTTCGGTGGTAATGGTTTGACTGAATTTAATTGTTTTTCGACTAATTCTTTGGTTGGGATTGTGTTTTCTTTTACTTTTAGAGATTTATCAGGATAGGAATCAATTACACGTTGCAATGATTCTTACATTCTACTGTCTTTTGGTAGGACACTCAAGTGTGGCCACCAGTTTGGCAATGCCATAAACGCTATCAAGAACGTAACAGCTTTCTATGCATCTCGCTTGTACTCGCATATTAGTGCGAGCGAGATGTGTAGAAAGTAAATTACGTAGACGTTAGCGTTTTCACACTGTCAGTGACTCATGGTAAGGGTACTGTATTAAATTTAGGTTTCCACGGATATAGACTGTAGTTCTGTTTAAAACTTGTCATCTGATTTTGGTGACAGTGTGCTAACAGATTCGGATTGTATTCTAACTTTAATTTCTTTGGGGTGTGTTTTCTTCTATTTTCAGAGATTTATCACTTTTATCAGTAGGAATCAATTACACGTCGCAATTGTTCTTACATTCTCCTGTCTTCTGATGGACAGTTAAGTATTTAGGTCGCCACCGAAATACACTGTGCTTTTTATGTTTTGTCTGATTTTGATGCTAGTGTTTAAACGGATTCGGATTGTTTTCTGGCTTAAATATCTTTGGTAAATCTTCCATTTTCAGAGATATGCAATTGTTCTTACATTTCACTGTGTTATACAACAGACTGCTTATCTCATTCTCGCGCCTCGCCTAGGTATAAGCTATGTACGAAGTGTGTAGTGGGTTGGCGATGAACTTTATTTTCTGACACGTTTATGCTATTTGACATCTGTCAACTGTCAAATAACTATCGTGTTCTTACCGTCAGTCGGGCGCCACATTCAATTCCGGGTTTCGCTTGGACTGGTGACAGCATGTCATTCGCAACTCGCGCCAATACGAGATTGTAAGCACGTCATCTATTCTTCATTTAGGCATATTCTTATAAATGTCGAAAAGGAAAACTACTACCGGTTCTAACTTTACACCTGTGAGGGACCTAGCCAATGACTATCGTTTATAGAAAACGCCGGTCAAAACTTAAATAATGTATGGAAACGTGACTTTTCTCATCGTCTGTCATTACATCTTTTTTTTTGTGTTTGTCGATAAACTTTCGCCTCTTGACTACTTAGGCCCTCTGAAAAGATATCGGAGCAAGAAACTTCTTCAAACCAGTATACACGGTGGCTAAAAAATAAGTCCATTCCCGTTACCAGGGAGGTTTTAGGATCATACTGAGCAACTTTTACTACGAGACCAACACTCATCATAGTCAATTATATCAACCAGATATGTGGAATACGTGGAAAGGGGGGAGGGAGGCCTTTGCCCAGCAGTGGGACACTCTAAGCTCATATAAATAAAATAAAAATAAATAAAAAGTTGTTACTGGTTACCCCCTCCTCATAATTAAAAAAGGAATAGCCCCAAGTGTCAATTTCAAAATTATTTCGCAAGTGTTTTATTTCTGGCATTTTATTTTTATTGCATGATTTAGTCAATCCGCTAAGAGCGAACCTGGCATGTAAAGAAAACGAGTATATTTCGAGTTTGTTGGTCGTTTATTTGTGTCTATGAATTTAAAAAGACATCTAATCATAGTCAGTTACAATATCAACCACAGTTATTACTGGTTGCGTACACTCCAAATTTTTAAAGAAATAGTCTCAAGTGTCAAATGCAAAATTATTTCGCAAGTGTTTTATTTCTACGCTGAACTTGCATGATTTATAGTCAATCCGCTAAGAGCTACCCTGGCATGTAAACAAAACGAGTATATTTCGAGCGGGTTGGTCGTTTATTTGTGTCTGGTCTGGATCTGATGATAGTCAGAGTTTCCTTCGAGACGGGATTTATGATGGAGAGATGTTTTGCTGAGTGCAGTGGGGGATTATAGAAAGTTTATTGGGTGTTGTATTTGATTTCAAACATATACGTTTATAATAAAGCTATTTCTGGGGGCCCAGCAATAATAGGGTACTTGACTGCATTTAAAATAAATCATATTACCTAATGAAAGAGTTACATGAATTATATTAGAAGTATTAGAACAAATTAAATTATTTTCAATAAAATAAAAAATAAAACAAAATTATTTTCAGAAAATATTTTAATAAGTTTTTATTTCAAGAAGAAACACTATAATATGTCATATACTAAAAAAACCAAAACCAGCCTCCACCCTGCCCTCCAGCCTGGGGCACTGGAGGCCAGGGTAATTTTTAGGGTTCCGTACCCAAAGAGTAAAAACGGGACCCTATTACCTAAGACTCCGTTGCCCGTCTGTCTGTCATGTCCGTCTGTCACCAGGCTGTATCTCATGAACCGTGATAGCTAGACAGTTGAAATTTTCACAGATGATGTATTTCTGTTGCCGCTATAACAACAAATACTAAAAAGTACGGAACCCTCGGTGGGCGAGTCCGACTTAGTATATGACATTTATTTTAGTTTACTTAAATAAATACCTGTATGTTTTCTGTAACTAGTGAAACGATTGACTATGATTTTTTAAGAGATTGATCTGTGTAATATTTTATTAATTTGATTATCAATGGCGGCACTCATGCGCCGGGAGCGAGTAATATATCAAATGATCCACTTACGCTATTACGGCAATTTATGTCGATATTATACACAATATAAAGTACCTATATATCGATGTTGGTAATGGTTATGCGTCCTATTAAAGGTGGGAGGTCTAGATCTCTATTTTGGGGTATAAAAGGATATTTTAAAAACGAATAAAGAAATAAAACTATGAAAACGGATTATATCGCGTATATTGAATTTATACATCCCGACGTTTCGAACCCTTTACAGCGTTCGTGGTCAACGGGTGTGGTTTTCATAGTTTTATTTCATGAGTAACTATCGCGGTAACCGACGACAATATTAACTAATAAAGACTTACAAAATACAAATAGGTACTTTTATTTGTATGCGTTGTGCGAAAAAGTGTAAGTACCTAAAATTAGTAACATTTCTGACCTTGTCACAGTGACAATAATATGAGGTCCCTAGAGCGACTTTCATATTGACTGTCGTGGCTAATTTGTAGATTTGTTTTTCAGACGACTTTCTTAATTTAATTATACTTAATATAAGACAAGCAGTGTATATGGTTACTTCATTATTAATATTTGTAAACCATCCTCAAAGCTAACTTATGAATTAATTAAGAGCTTTATTTAATTTCCATTAAAACCCGAATTTGGCACTTTCAAGGCACTTTAACAATAATTTTCCTCATACTAAATTTACCACAGTTTGATTGTGGCACTTAACGAAACAAGACGCTTAAACAATCGGCATTATGTATGCACCAGTTAACTCGGTATACAGGAGTATACATGCGTGTTGTGAGACTATCTCATTGAGCTAATACAATAGATGTTCTATACATGTGTACATATCACCGCTATACTTACTCAACCTCGTATCTGCAACACTCATTTGATGATAAAAACACCCGTATTCCCAATGAACGAAAAGCGACATTTCCATCAAATTATTGTTGCAGATATGAGGTTGAGTAAGTATAGCGACGATATATTGTATACTAGCTTTTGCCCGCGACTTCGTCTGCGTGGACTTAGTAGGTAACCCCAACTAAGTAAAAATAGCGCCTGGAGAAAGTCTTATAGCAATTATTCAATTTGAGCATATTATGCACACAAATTAGCAGACACATCATTAATTATCTCCCCCCCCCCGCACCCCGCTTTTTACTTTCTTAAGGGATGATTTTCGGGATAAAAACTATCCTATGTCCTTCTCA
This sequence comes from Cydia strobilella, assembly GCF_947568885.1. Classification (NCBI taxonomy): domain Eukaryota; kingdom Metazoa; phylum Arthropoda; class Insecta; order Lepidoptera; family Tortricidae; genus Cydia; species Cydia strobilella. The sequence continues at coordinate 29,603,175 of NC_086042.1, read as the reverse complement.
GGGACTTGTATATATTGTATATTGTGTATATTGTATATTGTATATATTGTATATTGTATATATTGTATATTTTAGTCTCAAAACGATAATACTTCAAAGGCATTGAACTGTTGAAAAGATCCATGTTAAAGCTAGACGTTTCACAGCTGAAATGAACGTCATTATGACGTCAGTGACGTAATTATGACGTAATAATGCCGTCATTATGACGTCGCTGACGTCATTTTGCTACCTGGGATATAATGACGAGACAAAATAGATTGATCATGGTGTTAGTCTTTGAGGAAATCTATGTATTAATAATTATTAACTAATATTGTCTTCGGTTACCGCGATAGTTACTCATGAAATAAAACTATGAAAATGGATTATATCGCGTATATTGAATTTATAACATCCCGACGTTTCGAACCATTTACAGCGTTCGTGGTCAACGGGTGACTGAGGAAAAACTACAAAGTGCAAAAATACCCACATACTAACAATAATGAACCATCATAGACTATAAACTTTAAGGCTGGTTGAACATGCAAAATCGGTTCATAAGGCTATACAATACAACTATTTTCAATTAAAGATATATATATACGCGATAAAAACTACGCCGGCTCCAACCCTACACCTCGGACCCCGAGAAGATTTAATTCCCTCCTATATTGTAGGAGGGTATCCCAATATGGGACCGGCAACAAACTCGGCGGGACACATCTTTTCAAAACATATTATAATCAGAATGTCCAACATCATCCAACACTAAGGTCTCACAGTCTATGTCTCGCTTGCTCCTTTATCAGATGGACTACAGGATTCCAAGTGAATTATTCCCAAGTGAATTTATTCAGCTTATTTTTATTAAATTGAAGGCGGTTCCCTGAGCCAGAAGGCGAAAAATCTCCTTATATGATCATCTTTCTCTAAGAGGCGTTGATATTCGTAGACGTGGAAAAAAATATATGTAGTTCTTGACTATATTATCTTTAATAACATAGCTTCCGATACAAGAATTATGACACTTCGCTCGATACAATTAATTCCCAAAGTAACCTCTAACTCGGACTTTTAATCAAACTTTACTCGGTTATTTATTATGTGATACTAATAATATAACAAATATAATAAAATAATCTTAACTTAAATAGTAATTTCATAGCTTTAGAATTTCGATATTGTAAGGTAACGTTTTTAAAATAAATAAAAATCGACAAAACTCGATCAAAATTGACACTTGGCGCGCATGATCTTTCCCGTTCTTTCTTGCGAAATGTGACAGTGATAGCGGCAAACCGATGGAACGGCCTTAAGTTATATATTTATGAACCTACTTTAATGTCGGTAAATATTGGATAGGTATTCACAGATCGTGTTTTACAAATTTACACCACTATGACGATTGAGTCCATTTTGACTGCAAAAGGATTTTCCAGTTTTTAGGGTTCCTTACCCAAAGGGAAAAACGGGACCCTATTACTAAGACTCCGCTGTCCGTCTGTCCGTCTGTCTGCCACCAGGCTGTATCTCATCAACCGTGATAGCTAGACAGTTGAAATTTTCACAGATGATGTATTTCTGTTGCCGCTATAACAACAAATACTAAAAAGTATTGAACCCTCGATGCGCGAGTCCGACTCGCACTTGGCCGGTTTTTACACGTAGATAATTAGATTAGATGATAAAAGAATTATTTACCAAAATAATACGCAATTCACGCAAAAAAGAATGAAGCTTTTTGAAGACTATTGTGAAAAACGCTAATTTATTTTGTATATATTTTGAACCCAGTTTACAGTTACAAATTTTATTTGCAACATCAATATAATGATACTTATAAATCCATACTAATATTATAAATGCGAAAGTCTGTCTGACTGTCTGTCTGTCTGTGTGTTACCTTTTCACGCTTAAACCGCTGAACCGATTTAGTTGAAATTTGGTATACAGATAGTTTGAGTCCCGGGGAAGGACATAGGATACTTTTTATCCCAGAACAATTCCCTTTTATCAAGGGGGTGAAAAGGGGGGTGGAAATTTGTATGGGGAATCAATAACCGCTGAACCGATTTAGATGAAACTTGGTATGGGGATAGTTTGAGCTGTGGGAAAGGATATAGAATAACTTTTATCCCCGAAATCATCCCTTAAGGGTGTAAAAATGGGGTGGAAATGTATAGTGTGGACCAATTTGGGGGTGAAAAAAGGGTGGATTAAAAAGCAGATTTGTTTAAGAATTAAGGTACCCAAATTACTAATTCCACGCAGACGAAGTCGCGGGCAAAAGCTAGTAATCTTATAATAATCGGCGCCGTCGACTGGACAAAAACGGCTTTGGAGTTTGGACAGAGTAGCATGGCGGTCTTTGGTGTCGGAGGCCAAGATCCACTTCGGGTCCACGCGCCACAGCAGTAAGTAAGTAAGTATAAATAATCTAGATAGCCCAGTATTTAGTCCATCGCTAATAGCCTAGTTAATTTTAGATTCCATCAACTCCCAATAGTCCTCACACACTGGCGGGTGCTGCCTCTACGTGCGTCCGATGGCACGGGCAAGGGAATCCGCTCGGTGTACCCATTACATCTCATTAAAGTGTCAAAAGGCTACGTGTTAGCTTCGGCTCCGCGCACGCCTCCCAAATGGAAAACCATTGTTCCATGATGGGTAAAGATTATCAATGTAATCGAATTTAAACTATCGCGAGACATACTAAATTTAGCTAATCTTACGGTTTCACTCACGTAGGTATTTTTAGTCACTCGCGCGACATGTTATCAATGTAATTAAGTAATTGATCATGCTAATGAACCAGCAAGTTGGCGTGATGAAGCCAGCAAGTTGTCCAAAGAAATCTGTTTGGACTATTATTAGATCAAATAGTATATTTAGTCACGTACGCTCTCAACTAACCAATGTAGACTCTATCACCTTACAGTAAGGGTTACAAACAGTCAATTTAATCAGTATCGATGATGGTACTATTTCGTACCTTGTCACAGTGAGAATCAATATGAAAGGCGCTAGGGATCTCATACTATTGTCACTGTGACAAGGTACGTACAAATGGTACTGAAGTAAATTCCGTGACCGTATCGCGTATGTATGAAGAGGTTTTTGTGATATCGGTATTCGAAATTAGACCTAAAACGTTTAGCAATAAAAGTGAAAAGAGGTTGTGATAAAGTAATGGAGGAAATATCGAATGAAGATAAGTAATAGTTACAAAATTGTTTTTCTAAAAACTGAATTTATTATTGATATCTTTACTAATACGACCGTTTATATATTTCTAGCTGTTGCAAATTGATCAAAGACAGTCAAGATTTAAATACAGTGCACTAAATAAAATATCAAAATGTTAATAATACCTGCTACCTAATTAGTTTTAGTTTTAGTTCTAGTTTTAGTTTTATCAGGCCTCACTGAAAATCAGCGTCACGTAGTGTGTCCTAGGATTTACTTCGAGACATTAAGCTGAGTGAGGACCTTTTAGCACAATTCTGTTCGTTTATACTCTAAAAATCTAAATGAATCAATGTTTTGTGTTCTTTTTTTGGGCTAATAAATATTTCTTATTCTTATTCTAATATGTATGTTGCTCTACTAGAAAATATAGTATGAATATAAATTTATAATTATTTCCTTTTACTTTTATTTGAATTAGATAGCTCAAGCGTATTCACCAACAACAACGTAAAAGAAATTGTCAGTCTGCTTAAAATAAGTTTGCCCGAGGGTATCTGTTTTGACATTTTGCTGAAATCAGTCATCCGTGACCGTGAACAACGAAATCTGTGTCGAAATGTTAGAATTAAATGTAAACAAATGAATTCGCAACCGATTCACTGAACGCGAAAATTTCTAGCGTTCTTTTTTTAAATTTAATTAATATTGTCTTCGGTTACCGCGATAGTTACTCATGAAATAAAACTATGAAAACGGATTATATCGCGTATATTGAATTTATAATACATCCCGACGTTTCGAACCCTTTACAGCGTTCGTGGTCAACGGGTGACTGAGGAAAAATTACAAAGTGCAAAAATACCCACATACTAAAATAATGAACAATCATAGACTATAAACTTTAAGGCTGGTTGTACATGCCTTTTTCCAACTCCATAGTAAATTTTATTTTGCTATGGATGGAATTTAGGTGATCCAAGAAAGTTGAAACACTACACACACACACACACACACACACACACACACACACACACACACACACACACACACCCACACACACACACACACACACACATACACAGTCGGGATGGATTATAAATTCAATATACGCGATATAATCCGTTTTCATAGTTTTATTTCAAAATTTAATTAAATTAAATTAACGTTTATTTCAAGCTCGTGGCGCATAAAATGTTAGTATTTACAATAAAACTTAACAAACTATGTTAGTATTTTTTTAATTATTTTTGGATATCCAAAACAGCCTACGTGGTTACGCACACGTAAAAACATTGCAACTATTTGCCTACGTGTCTCATCTACGAACTTACTAATAGACAAAACATTTACCATATCAGCTCACGCCAGCATGCCAAGATGACAGTTTGTGAAATGACAGATAAACTTAGCTGACGACAGTTTTATGGGTTAATGCATTATGCTTAACGATGCTTTAGGAAATAGTGATGATGATTAGAAAGAGTTGTAAAATGGGAATGGCTTAAATAGACGGGTGAGTAAGAAAGAAGTTGGAAAGTGTTGACTAATACTTTGTAATAGTATTTAAATCCACCGGCACGGTGGATGCGAGCGGCACAGGATCGGTCGGAGTGGCGAGCCTTGGGGGAGGCCTATGTCCAGCAGTGGACGTCTATCGGCTGACATGATGATGATGATGATGATGAGTATTTAAATAAAATATCTTTATGAAAGGCATTTCAATACAATGACTAAATTCAATGAAAGGCAACTATCAACGAAATGGAAGTATAGGGATTTTTTGACTTATTTTCGGACGATGTAATGATAAATTTAATATTAGTGTTTTGCAAACTGGAAGGGTACGATGATAGACAAAATTGTATTTAATTGACATCTATCAGCGTACCCTTCCAGTTTGAAAAATACTATAGGTAAGTTTTGTTGCAAATTTGACAGGTATTTGGATTATTTGGATAGGTTACACGGTACAACGTGGACAGCCCGCGTTTAATGTTTAATGTTTATTTGGGCACAAACGGTACAATAATTCTTACAGGTAGTAATATTAATTAATACATGAAATGAACCAAAATTAACCAAATGATTTAGCGTAAAAAAGGCATAGCGCACGCATATGCGTATGCGTATGCGAATCGTTTTTAGGGTTCCGTACCCAAAGGGTAAAAACGGGACCCTATTACTAAGACTCCCTCTGTCCGTCTGTCCGTCTGTCTGTCACCAGGCTGTACCTCATGAACCGTGATAGCTAGACAGTTGAAATTTTCACAGATGATGTATTTCTGTTGCCGCTATAACAACAAATACTAAAAAGTACGGACCCTCGAGAGAGACTCGCAATTGTCCGGTTTTTTTTAAATAATTATTTTAATTTCTACGCAGATGTAGGTATGTCGATTTCTCACCGATGAGTTAACGGTAAATATTCCGAAATTCCAAATAACATGAATGAGAACACGATTCATATTTTTCCACGACCATGGAAACGATGTCAACGCCGTTTCAGCCTTACACCGCAACGCAATAACTGGCACCCTGCACCGACCATTGCTAATGGCGGTGCAACACGTGAAACGTATATATTTTTAATTACCTACCTAACCCTTATACTATAACTAAGAAAAGCTGTAAAAGGTAATGAAATAAACTCATTTGTATTTGTAATTATGCATATATTATCGCTGGCAGTAAATTACGATTCTCAATGTTTTACCCATGTAGGGGAAACCGAAAGATCTTTACCACGATTTTCTGAGGCCAAAAGAAGGAAAAAAGTAATGAGTTTAGGTCAAATTCGCAAAAAAAAATTTTTATAAGTAAATGTAATAAAAAGTAAATGTTTTTGGTAAACTTGTCACTTAAAATGGACTTTTCCTTTTTTTTCGTAAAACCTAGTTTTTACAGTGTTACTTGTCACTTTTTGACATTTATCAATAAGGATACTTAGGGTCGATTGCACCAAACCGTCTGTCACTGTTAAAGCGTTCGCTAAATTGTATTGTGTGGGAAGTTTCATAGATCTCTGTTGCGTGACGTTGATCAGTCTGTTAAATGTGGTTGGTGCAACTGGCTCTTAGACTACGTCCCATAGTGGCAACATCGCCATCAAAAATGCGTTTTGCACTATGTAACAATAAAAAGTTGTTTTTTTTAGGGTGCCGCACCCAAAGGGTAAAAACGGGACCCTATTACTGAGAGTCCGCTGTCCGTCTGTCCGTCTGGCCGTCTGTCCGTCTGTCTGTCACCAGGCTGTATCTCATGAACCGTGATAGCTAGACAGTTGAAATTTTCACAGATGATATATTTCTGTTGCCGCTATAACAACAAATACAAAAAAGTACGGAACCCTCGGTGCGCGAGTCCGACTCGCACTTGGCCGGTTTTTTTTTTTAATTGGTATTCACGCTGAAACTTCGGCAGTGTGTTCGTTCTACAGCCGGAGGAAAACGCTGCACATGGTGGCCCCTTCACAATATGGACGGACACCATATGAGTCCTTCGGAGCTGGTTGATACGGTCTGAGCAGGCTGCATTTGAAGGAGGAAACCTATGTTTTCATTTTTTGGCTGATAGATAAAACGATAAACTTACCTAATAAACTTAAACTGGCGATCCAGCTAGCTTGCTGATCGCTTACAGCAAAGCCGCCAGGTTTAGTATCCTGTAGCGACGCGATGGCCGGAGACATGTAGCCCTTGCTGAGCCCTGCGGCGAAGGGCCCCAGAGACACTGCCAGAGCCGCCAGAATCTGGGGGAAAACGAGACGGAATTAATGATACAAATAGCATTTAAGGGTACATTTCCATGTCGTTGCTCATACACGCTTGTCAAGTCTAACAAGACCTTGGTAATCGTTTGTCTTTATCTGATGTAATTTTGACATGTGTATTTGATTATCCCATAGACATAGTATATACAAGTAGTTAATAGACGCGCCACCGAGGGAGCGGGGGTAAGAGAAAGAATATTAATATAAAATTTGGGCAGCATAGGATGTTTTCTCTTTCACTCTTATAAATTTCGGTATTTCGGCATCACAGGTGGGCGATGGCCTCCTACCTGTGATGCCACCAGGTCGGTGATAAGGACAAAGCATGGCACAATTTTCTCTTTCCTCTTATAGGAATCGCAATAACACTATCTTTCTCTATCAAAGAGTGTCAGGCCCTTGGATTATCCTCAACATATAGGTACCTACGAAAATTAAACTTGAACACTCTTGGGGCACTTTGAGCTTTCTTTAATATAATATTGCTACACCTCTTGTGTTAAAAGCTGGTCCCTATGTCAGTTAATTTTTACATGGAGTAACTGTCACGTAAAATGTTTGGAGACATATTTCTTCAGTTATTTTTTTTATTTAACCAAGCCCAACCAAAATATATTTAAAGGAACTGTAATAAGCCCATCATTCAACGCGAGAGGTACCTACGAAATATCAAATCACGCCTATTGGTTCGTCATAATGTTAGTCTAAAACCAGGGGCCCATTTTTATTTTTCCATCTCTCGGCGTGGAGGTTGTCATGAAGGACCAGTGTGTGGTGTCGCCCTGCACACTACCTTCGAGACGAGCTTCGGCTCCAGGGCCTTCGGGTCCAAGGAGGGGACAGCTTCGGCTGTCGGCAGCAGGCGGCACGGTGGAATGCTTACGCGTCCATGTCACCGCCACCATTGCTGCGAGAAGGGCATACCGTGGAAGGTTTAGTCCCGCTATTCCCCGGCTAGGAGGAATGCCTAAACGCATTACTCCACGTAAAAACAAGGGGCTCATTTCTCGAACGGTATCAGTCTAATATTATTAGTGTGTTGCCATGGTTACCCATAAGATTTGACATTTCATGGACTAATAATCACCTCAGCGAACTCGGCGCCGTCGACTTAGAAACGGCTTTGGACAGAGTAGCATGGCGGTCTTTGGTGTCGGAGGCCAAGATCCACTTCGGGTCGTCGCGCCACAGCAGTAAGTAAGTAAGTATGGACTAATAATATTAGTCTTATACCGTTCAAGAAATGGGCCCGTGGTGAGTCAAGATACGAGTATACTTGACGCATGATATTATGTAAACCTGCTATGTACGTAACAAAGTATGATGACTAGATAAAGAGACAATTAAATAGCCTCGTAAAAGCTATAAACGTCGGCAATAAATTCTAAGTATTACTTTACATAATAAATAATTAACACATATATCAAGTCTGTATAATAATCTATTCTGTATAAGGAAGAGCGGTGTCTCCCAACTCCCATCACAAGCAACAATTTGCTTACCTTAGGCATCATAAACATTGTGCATTTTATGAAATAAAGTATTTTGTATTTTTTTGTATTTGTATCATTTACAAGTTTTGCAACTTGTCGTAGCGAACATATTATATTTATTAATGTTATAGGTCATGTGGGGCAAGATAAACATAGTTTATTTACGGATTTTGCGAGAAACAGTATGAGATTTCATTAAAGTGTTTTTCTTGCCCCAAGTTCCAGGGTTTTTCTTACCCCAGGTTACCTAACCTTAGTTGAATTTGATTTAAAATAAGTTTATGACTTCTATTAAAATATAAATTTGTGGTTTATATTTTATATTGGCGATAATATCTTCTGCACCTTTATTGTATACAAATATGTACCTATAACAGGGTACAGTATAATGATGCATATCGTATCCTGATGCAAAAGCCTAGATACTGTAGTGCATCAGACATGTTTGCGACGGCCAGAGTACCTGACTTCTTCGCGATTCTCAGAGCAAGAGTAGCCTCCTTTTGGGAAGCTATTAGAAGTTCCAAGAACGAAATTCTGAGGACGATAAGTGAGAACTTAAATAGTCATGTTTTTAGGCACTGGCTATCTGTTCATCAGAATGAGAACCGGAAATAACAATATTGAGTATTGAATTATATTTAATACTCAATATTTTTATTTTTATTTTCGTTAGTTTAGCTAGTTTATAGTTAGATATTAAGAAGTGTATGGTTTTTTTTTCATGCCTGCAATAAAACACTTTATTATTATTATTATTATTATAACAAATATATAAATATACAGTGGAGAGTAAAAGCGTCAAAATATCTCTATTTCAATAAAATTTAAATGTATCACACCTTTAAACCACAACGACAACTAAGTACATTAAGTTTTGTTAACAAAACATGTTATTCAAAAACTTTTACCATTAAACTACCCGAAAACATAAATTCCGACCCGGACAGCAACAAAGATATATCGTTTTAAAGAACACGCTGTATATAGCTGTGTGTACAGGACGGAATCGATCAGTACAACAGTACAACACCCTGTAGTGAAGTGTGAATGGCTAGTGAGGGGACCAGTGTTGATAGAGTAAATAATATAGATTATTTTAAAATTCTTTTTTTACTTTTTTTTGGTTATAGTATTTTTTGAGGTCTTGATTTCTAAATCAAGAATAATTTAATGTGGAATACATGTACGATTTTCCAGAAAAGATGATAAAAAACGTAATATATGCTCGAACTGGCAATCAAAAAAGTAGGTCCTTTTATGTAAGTATTTTTAAGTTTATTTTTACTTTAGTATTATCATTTAATTTAGTTTGTAATTTGTTTATTGTTTAAGTATCTTTCAGTTTTTATATTCTTACTGTAATTTATTTTAGTTAAATAAATGTTTTTCATCAAAAAAGCATTAAAATTGATTGTGAATATTATCGTTCAAAAATAGAATTCCGCTTTCATATTACAATGTAGCGCCCCAGTTTCACAGTAGTATGGAACTCTATACTAATTACGGACACACGTGTGACCGTAGTACACCACGGGTTAAATAATTTTGGAACAGTTAGTAAATCTAATTCTAAATTTACTTATTTCTATGTACTTAGAAAACTTTTGAACAACGCAATTTGACAATCTTCATTTGCCGTTTTCCACAATGCCACCATCAATTTTCACAACTTGTTTTAGACTTTTAGAAATATAATAAAAAATATTTATTTCCAGTTAACGTTACAACAACGGGATATTCTTTTACAGTAAAGGTTTAAAATCTTAATGTTAAAAATGCAGTAAAATTACACTAATCAGAATTTCTAGGCAGCGTTTTACGATTCTTACATACTACATTTCGTGCGTAAAATCAATATGTAAGATACATAATTATCCTAATAATTATATATCATAAACTTTATTTACAAACAACTGTCCTCTATCTCTCCCTGTCGATCCTTTCAGTTCATTGCCAATATAACTGTCAATCTACCTTAGTACTGCGACCCGTAGCTTTGACCTTGACTATTATGCCGGTAATTTATGATGAACACTTGCCATAAATATACAGTTTATACTGTTTTGAATTATCTTCGACAACATTGTATAGGGCATTCGCTTTAGGCATAGAAATAGTAATAACAATGTAAAGAAATACATATTTGGGGACAATCCTACACAGCTCGACCTAGCCCCAAACTAAGCAAAGCTTGTACTATAGGTAAGGGGTCGTCCATTAATTACATCACACAAAATTTCGATTTTTTGGACCCCCCCGTCACCCCTTGTGACACTTTTTCATAGGACAAAGACTGGTCGTTAATACTTACTGTCACACTTGGCATGACATTGGCAAGCCATTTCCGTCAGTAGAAAAGGCGACAAATTAAAAAAAATGTTGCCTGAGGGTTGGGGGGGGGGGGGGCTCTCATAGAAAATATGAATTTCGCGCCATTTTTCTATTAACAAAGTAGATTTGCTAATGTATAATTATTAATTAAAATAAGCACACGCAACATCAAGCGTACATTTTTAAACAAGTAAATTCTAATGTTCACATGGCATCTTCAAATTCGTCTTATTGTCAACGAAGGATACGAAATTCGTTCTCTAAAATCTCTGCCTTCTAAAATATGTTTCTTTTTGTAAAAAGTAATAAAACGGGAAAAAAAACTATGTGTCCCATCACTAGGCACTTTATCTGAAAGCGTTCGGATTGTAACATTTCGGGCAGGTCAACGGCCGACACACTGCCCTAGCCCCACCTACCTACCCCGCACCTAGCCCGCACAAGCCAAAACGGACTTTATCATAGTGTAATACGGTCCATTATTTTTATCAGAGTTTAATACCAATGTCAGATGTCGTTGATAGAAACTCGACCTTACGTAGTGGTATTAAGAGTTCCATAAATGAATATTTAAAGTGGTAAAAGCACTTGGATGTCATTCTGATACCATAGAGAACGATTGAGTCGATCAAACGAGTCTTGTCGGTTACTCGATTTTTTGGAGTTCTCATATAACAGTCATATAGACTCGAGACGTCGAACATTGAGTTTAAGACTTGTTATCTTGTTAGGGACTTGAGACTTTAGAGACTCGATCTCTACAGCAAATTTTAAGAGGCATACCAAATACATTAATTAAATACTCGAGTGTATTATTGTAATGATGATTTGCGTTGAAATTCGGAGCAGAAAACAACCTTAATTAACTAAACTCGAATTTTGAAGTTTTACTAAGAACCTCATTTAACTAAATTCCCATACAAAGTGAACCATTTTTAGGGTTCCGTACCCAAAGGGTAAAAGCGGGGCCCTATTACTAAGACTCTAGTGTGCGTCTTTCTGTCAGTCACCTGGCTGTATCTCATGAACCGTGATAGCTACACTGTTGAAATTTTCACAGATGTATTTCTGTTGCCGGAACGGAACCCTCGGTGGGCGAGTCCGACGCGCACTTGTCCGGTTTGTAGCTTTTGAGCGTCAGCAAAAATCCTTAATTTTTGAAAATCAGCTCATATAGCCTACCACGAAAATAGAGAATTTAAATTTTACGGTAGGCCATCAGAATACCTTGTGGTAGGTAGACCTTGTGAAATCAGCGGTGGCAGCATGGTTGCAATTTTATCGCCTGTCACTTTCGCACTTACATACTTTAACGTACAGGCAGCACAGTGACGTCAGCGACGTCATAATGACGTAATTCTGGGGTCATAATGACGTCGCTGACGTATAAGCTGTTAGGGCGTGACAGACGATAAAAAAGCGACCGTGCCCGCAGGTCACGATACATTGGTTCGGCTTAATAATGACGTAATTATGACGTAATAATGACGTCACTAAGGCGTCATAATGACGCCGCTGACGTCATAATGACGTATAAATGCTGTCGTGACAGACGATAAAAATGCGACCTTGCCCGCAGGTCACGATACATTGGTTCGGCCACAGACTACATACTAATAATTACTTTATGGTTCGGCTTAGATCTCGACTCGCTCGCGCTGACGAAGCGTGTCACTTTATGTCAGAGATGAGCGATAGTAATTGTCGCGTTATCAGGTTAGTCAGTTAGCGGGATTGAGTGGAGTGCGACCAATTTGGACATTTTTTTTTCACAACATATGATTAGAATACAAATTACATTATTACATTACATTATTTGGGAGGCTTTTCGATTCTAGTTCACGATTCGCAATGTTTATGTCAATAGCATCTATTCCGTCTGTTTTGCTGCATAATCAGCACCGATTTCATGGTCGAGTTTTTGTCACTTGTTGCATTTTTATCGCGTCACTATGCCTGTCATTTTCGCATTTACATACTTGTTAGAACGTGACAGGCATGGTGACAGGCGATAAAAATGCGACCGTGCTTAGCCCGCAGGTCACGAGTGTCACGACACATTGGCTCGGCTCAGATCTCGACTCGCTCGCGCTGACGAAGCGTGTGACTTTATGTCAGAGATGAGCGATAGTAATTGTCGCGTTATCAGGTTAGTCAGTTAGCGGGATTGAGTGGAGTGCGACCAATTTGGACATTTTTTTCACAACATATGTGCCATTTTCAATCAAAAGGGTACTTATTGTCGGTTGTCTATTAGGCGCTATGTCCATACAGCTTCAATTTGAAATTATTGACAAGCGACAATGTGGTACCTTTTGGTTGAAAATGTCACATATGATTACAGTGTAACATTTAAAACCTTCACGCTTTGAACACATTTAAAATCAAATTTAAAATCGGGTCTTTTCGTCGGGTAGTCACACAAATCTTTGTTTTGACATTTTACTGGGACGTCAGTTAGCCGCGACCACGACCAGTGAAACCTGTGTCGAAACGTCGGTAAATAAAGGTAACAAAATAAATTCGCGATAGATCCGATTATAAATTTGATTTAATGTACAAATTGCATTATTACATAACATTATTTGGGGGATTTTTCGATTCTAGTTCACGATTCGTTATATTTATTTCAATAGCATCTATTCGGTCTGTTTTGCTGCATAATCAGTTCTGAACGTCACGAATGGAAGAAAGAACAAAAACCAGAACAAAAAAAACAGTCCAACAGAATATTATCCTTCTCGAAAAACTCAAAATTTGGTACAATTTATTATGTTTTGGAACAGACACAGTCTTTTAGGTTTTTAGATCAGTTTGTTTTTATTTATTATTGAAGTTGTATTTGCCCTCTCATTTATTTATTTATTTATACTTTATTGCACATAAAATAAGTAAAAATGGTCTCATCAAAATTAAATCAAATAAATTTTAAAGCAAAAATACCATTCTCGCGATTAAAATATCAGAGTAGTTTATTTTTTGATCCTTTATACCGCCAAATACTAATATTTATATGTCAAAAAAAATCTGGAAACCCTAGTAATACTAGCCATAACTCTCGACAGAAATTGCATGTTCGAACAATGGAATAGTTTTATATGAGTATGCCATTGCCGTGAGAATTGTTATCGCCGTGATGTTACTATTCCTTCATTATTTTTATAACCGCGTTCCATATACATAAACAATTTATTTTCATAACAATTAAAGTACCTTTTTAAGTAGGTATTATCCGGTAAAACAATATATACTCCCTGTATTTTTGTCAAAGTTCAATTCCCGGTCGTGTAGTCATGTTTTTTTTCGCATGCAGATTTTCTAATTCGGTAATCGAAGCCGTGGTTCCTCTTCTCTAGCCGCCCATTAGGCAAAATTTTAAAAGCCAAATGCAATTTAGATATGAAAACGATTTATAATTCATAGGCCTTTTTTAGGCTAGGACTTAATAATAGTATTTCTTTTTATACATTCTCACTGCTGTAGTGAAAAGTTGTATATGCCCCATGAGATTTTTTTTGTACATTGTGCCCCTTGCGCTAAGGCGGTTCTCTGAGCCAGAAGGCGAAAAATCTTATATGATCACGTTTTTCTAAGAGGCGTTGATATTCGTAGACGTGGAAAAAATATATGTATTCCTAGACTATATTATCTTTAATAACATAGCTTCCAATACACGAATTATGACACTTTACTCGATACAATTAATTTCCAAAGTAACCTCTAACTCGGACTTTTAATCAAACTTTACTCGGTTATTTATTATGTGATACTATAAATAAAAAAAGAAGAAAAAACAATCTTAACTTAAATAGTAATTTCATAGCTCTCGAATTTCGATATTGTAAGGTAACGTTTTTAAAATAAATAAAAGTCGACAAAATTCGATCAAAATTGATACTTGGCGCGCATGATCTTTCCCGTTCTTTCTTGCAAAATGTGACAGTGACAGTGGCAAACCGATGGATGGTTCGTGGCTCTAAAACTTCGCTCTCTTGGTGCAAAAACAACTATTCTAGCCAATAGTTCGAATGATGCTCTTATGCTCTCCTAACCGCTTTCGGCCACAGCGACTGTGTGCTCTGGAGTCTGGAGTAGGCAATTTTTAATTCGCTTTATTAGAGTAGCTGATCCATCACTCTCTGGTTCGAATATGTGGGGGATGGGCTACAAATTTAGGAAGTTAAAGGGATCAACATGTATGAATATACATATCAAGATCTAATACATGGCAGGTGGACTAAAATGTTAACGGAATGGCCGCTTTCGAATGAAAGAAGCTCCTGGCGTCCGTTGGCTGGTTGGGTGGACGACATCCGGAAGATTGCGGGTCACTTCTGGATGAGATTAGCTCAGGACCGGGACAAGTGGCGTACTGGAAGAGAGGCCTATGCTCAGCAGTGGGCGATAAAGGGCTGATATGATTGATGATATATCTACTAACCTGTGTCCTGTAGTAGTTCGTCCGTCCATCACTGGACCTGATCATGATCCTGGACTCTGGACACGTCATCTTCTCCTCCGCGGCCAAAAACTTCTTGTCACACATATGGATAGTTTTATTTAGCGTTGGCACAGTAAGGCACATATGTATGGGTTTATTTAGCGTTGGCACAGTTTTAAGCTATGCAGTTTGTCTTTATTGTCACGTGGTATACATGTTGGATATCTGAAACAAAGAGATGTTTTATTTAAAAAAAAGCTCGAAAAGTAAATCTTTTCAAAGAAAAAATTAAAGCCTGACCAGGAATATATGATCACGCGCCATGTTGCGGAATTTCACTGGAACTAATTTTTTCATACTATACCGAACTCTCACCCTATACATGCACAACAACAGCGCCCTCTTGACAATGATCATATATTACTGGTCAGGCTTTACAAGGAACCTAATTGGTTTTTAATACACGAGAGACGTGAAGAAAACTGACAAAAAATTTACCTATTAATATCTATGTTTTTTATCTTATATTGCGTGCTCTAACGAAATTCACGTTACAGTAGAATAACCACATAACTAACAAAAGTCTATTTTCTCGGCAGAACCGCGTGTCTATATAGAAGCCGCAGATGTCACTGAGTGACGCCCGCTGATTATCCATCAAAACAATCAATTGTTCGAGACGCCATCGCCAAGAACACAAAACCACGTAAGTATTCATTTCTAATTCTTGATTTTTTTATGGTAGGTTTATTATTAACGTACCGGAAACTTCCTTGCCGTCGCCTACCGTTGAAAATATTGCTTGGCTAAAATAGTGATGCTCTACCAACTACAATACATCAGTATATAAAAAATCAGTATCAGTGTAAAATAATGTAATTTAGAATAGCATTGTAATGTTATTACTATGACGTGTAAAATTGTAATTTTATTATTAAATGATTGTATTGTATTGTATTGTATTGTATTCAGTATCTTTAGATTGCATCATGTTGTTATTTAGGTGTTATGAATTTCATTTCTGGATCAAACATGAACCCTGTTAGGGCGTAGCAAATCTTATAATTACATCTTATATCTAATAGTCTATATATCTAATACAATTCTTGAATATGAATATCATATAACTTAGCTAACTTTGCGGTTTCACTCATATTTTTAGTCACTCGCGCGACATGAATTTAAAACAATAAAAATTGCAAATAATATGAAGATGCCTACCTATATTTGTGACATTTTCAACCAAAAGGTACCACATTGTCGCTTGTCAATAAGGTTGATTTCAAACTGAAGCTGTATGGAAATAGCGCCTTATTGACAACCGACAATAAGTACCCTTTTGATTGAAAACGGCACATTTAATAACTTCTTAACTTCACAAGCTATGATCCTTTGTTATTTCGGATGATTATTAGATCCTGTACCATGTTGTAGATCCATGAGAAAACCACGGTAAGGAATTCATTCCATAGCAGCTAACCGGAAAGTCTGGGGAAAGAAATTCCTCTGAAACCTCGCGCGCGACCATTAACATTACTGGATAAAAGACTAATTGTGCCGACGTATTTGATGTCATTTCGAGTTAATCTTAAACGTGGTATCAAATTTGTATGAGTCAAGGAATGGGCATGATACTTAGCAGCAAGATAATGCAAAAAAGACAAAGCAATAAATGGTCTCTCGTTTACAGTGACACTGTTTTCATATCCGGGAGAGACAAAACATTTACATTTATAGCTCCATAAAGTGGTTACATCTTTTCAGTCAATTGATTCTCACGATAAATTCGTCTGCAAATCTAAGATTGCTGAGACGTAAGCGCGGCGTCTTTTCTCAGCCCTTTACGGCGCCGTAAAACCAACATGTCACAGGACGTTACGACAGGATACGTCAGGTCTTACACACGTCGTGCGCAACGTGTTACACGTGCGTACTACGTGGCAGTTTGTTTCATTGAGTAGGTTGTAAAAGTTTAAGCTAAGTACTAGCCGACACGTTTGTAAAATTACGACCCTAGTTGTGAACTACGTGGGAAGTTTTACGTTTATACTATGATGGTCGCAAACAAGCATACTGCCCGTTTGATAGCCCGAGGGCCGGCAAAGAAACTTCAACTCTAGGTGTTACATACGCGTTACAGACCCTTTACTGTCCGCGCGCGAATTCCGTGCACGGCTGAGGAATGTTAGGAATGTTGGGCATCATGACAGAGTGGTGTCATTTTGTACGTACGGGCGCGGCGCACACCCCCCCCACTTCCTCGACCTCCGAATGCACGGAATTGGCGCGCGGACAGTAGAAACCTGTAGACTGCTTTTTTTTAGAATCTTCTTCTGTACATTGTTCCTCGAGAAAAACCACGATAATTGGTTTTTGTGACTTACGCTATTATGCTACTCGGGCGTGGAGACAATGCCCTATAAAAACAAAAGAAGTGCGCTTGGTGAAATATTGAAATGACGCAAATGATGGTATACGTTAAGGATGCAATTGACTTGGTTTTTCTTTAATATGTATTTAAAGTGTCAGTAACTAACATTATCCATTAAAAGTGTATTGTCGTGTCAAGTACTTCCCCGCATATTCAGTTTTTAGGGTTCCGTACCCAAAGGGTAAAAACGGGACCCTATTACTAAGACTCCACTGTCCGTCTGTCCGTCTGTCTGTCACCAGGCGAGATGCCCGCTTGTCTACTAAAATGTTTTGATTGCAAAACTGGGGTCCCTTTGTTTGACATAATTATTGAAAGCCATAATATAATGATTGTCATATTATCATTAGTCATAAATCTGAAACCGTTAACTTTTCAGGATTTTCCTCTGGTTATCCTATAGATAGGTTAGGTTAGGTTTGTTTTATGGCAATCCTGAAAAGTTACGCGTTTTTGAGAAAAACCAAATTATGACTAATGATAATATGACAATCGTTACATTATGACTTTCAATAATTATGTCAAACAATAGAGACCCTGCAAAACGATATATGTATAAGTGAATATATTTTTTACAAATTATAGGTACTTTACGTAACCTATTTTTGCAAATAAATACTACATATTATATACGACATAAAACCATTTCAAAATGGTCATGGTTGAATTGATAGAAAGTATTAAAAAACCGGCCAAGTGCGAGTCGGACTCGCGCACCGAGGGTTCCGTACATTATATAATTTTAACAATGTATTTTTTATGTGAAACGTGAGTGAAGGGTAAATTGCAGTTTACGATTTATGACGTATTCAAAAAAAACTACTTACTAGATCTCGTTCAAACCATTTTCGGTGGAAGTTTGCATGGTAATGTACATCATATATTTTTTTCAGTTGTATCATTCTCTTATTTTAGAAGTTACAGATACACACAAAGTGGTTAAATGTGTGTCCCCACACATTTTACCACTTTGGAAGTGTCTCTCGCGCAAACTATTCAGTTTAGAAAAAAATGATATTAGAAACCTCAATATCATTTTTGAAGAACTATCCATAGATACACGCAAAGATAGATATAACTCCGTAATAGATGGATACAGTCTAAGGAAAAAACGTGCCTCGAAAATCACGAAAATTTGATTCTCGATCAGATGGCGCCACTAGTTTTGGCCTACACTCGTATAGAGGGCGTTGACTGTTTCGTTTGTTATTTATAATTTTAACGCATACCAGTGAAAGAACATGGGTCAAAATCATATAAAAATAATTAATGCAAATAAAAAAATCATTTACCATATTTAAATACATTTTATCGTATTTTTATAAATATTTATTTTTAGTTTTAAAGTGTGTCGACAGATGGCAGTGAATTTACTGGGGTTACAAAATTTACTATGACAGTACCGCTCTAGTATAAGTTACTCTATGATACACGTATGGGTTTGATGAAAAAATTTTTTTGAATTTCAGTTCCAAGTATGGGGAACGCCCAAAGTTTATAGTTTACTTTTTATTTTTGTGTGAAAATCTTAATGCGGTTTACAGAATACATCTACTTACCAAGTTTCAACATAGTTCTTATAGTTTCAGAGAAAAATGGCTGTGACATACGAACGGACAAACAGACAGACAGACAGACATGACGAATTTATAAGGATTCCGATTTTTGCCATTTGGCTACGGAACCCTAAAAACTGTAATATTGTAAAAACATTGCAGGTTTCCTGGAAGAGATCGCTGTTTCGCGATAACGCTGTTTTTGCCTATTAATCTTATTGTTTAGTCGAAGGCATACCTAAAATTTGTAATTTTAAATAAATCCCCTTTATACTTATGTAAGGACTTGGTGATTGAAACAACGACATATTGGAAGTGTTCTTTATTCGGGGTTATCACATATCGATTGTGAGTATTATGGTTCGACCTGAATATCGACTTTGCCCTTGCACTTATTACAATTAGGTATTCTTAAATAGCTATGACACATCTGAACCAAATGTCGGACTACTAACTACTGCATAAATAAAGTATATGGGCATGACAATCGCGAGATCATAGCCAGAGCAGTTTTGGATAATGGCAGTGCGTCTTGTTATATCAGCATAGAAGATATGTCAGCAGTTAAATGTACATACTAATCGAGTAAATAAATCGATTACAGGCATAAACAAATTAAAGTCTCACGTAGGTAAAATGTGTCAGGTGCCTTTATGCAACAAGTGCGGAAATCATCTTTACGCACGTGTATCATACAATGTTTTACTATGCATTGTGCGAGTAAATAAAAAAACATATCATGCCAAATAAATTTAATTATTAAAAAATTGTAAACAAAAAGCACTATTGCGGAAAAGTGCTCTTTTCCGCACTAGTGCGAGAAAGTAGCGCCATATGTACTGTAAAAAAAAAGAAAACAAAAAGCACTAGTGCGGAAAAGTAGTACTTTCCGCATGATATGGCTCCGTAGGAAACGCACATTTCGAGCACATGCATTGTAAAAATACTTACGGGATTTTACCATGCAGTAGTGAGTTAGTGACACTTAAGTTTTAACGTAACATATCACATTATTGACATTATTGTTAACACTTATTGATGCAAGCGGATATGGGACTCCCCCCTAGTTTAGTAATACCTAATATTAGAAATATTGCTTAACATTTTTCGTTGATGACATAAAGCAGTCTGTCCATCTGTCTGTCACCAGATTGTATCTCATGAACCGTGATAGCTAGACAGTTAAAATTTTCACAGATGATGTATTTCTGTTGCCGCTATAACATCAAATACTAAAAAGTACGGAACCCTCGGTGCGCGAGTCCGACTTGCACTTGGCCGGTTTTTATTTTGCGTGGGCATGTCAAAATTCTAAACCAATTGCAACGCCAGCCAATTGACCGAATACAATCCCTTAATAGTCCATATTATACAGGGTGTCTCCCACCATGAGGCTTTAAACGCAAGGCTCGATTCTATTCGCTTAACCGAATTTACTGTCCAATCGCTTTTACTGTCCAAACCCGATATCGCGAAAAAAATGTTGGCTTTTCCATAGATGAAATCGTCATATGGATATAATGTAAAAGACACGCTGGCCTGGCCAGGCCTAAAAGCTAGGAAATTAAAAAGGAATAAAGATTTGGCAATCGCGCGGGTTTTAACGTTTTACCTCAATAACTGAAAGAAGCATGTTACTCTATTGATGATTTTATGAAAGAGATTATTTAAAATATTATTGTATTCACAACTATTGCACGATGATTATTTAAGAAATTGAAAACTTTGACCAATGTATTTTATCAATCATATTTAATTGTATATAACTGTCGTATTTCAAATGTACCTGTGTGACCTGTAAAATTCTTTTTACCAATAAATAAACTGAACTGAACTGAACGCTTTGGTAAAAAAAAAATTGCTACTTTGAGACCGTAATAGTTGAAGTACTGATTTAGCAACTGTGTGAATATACTTTGGCATACTGTTATATGACGACGGACAAAATAAATAGTTTGGTAAGCAAATTTATCGAGTAAATATCATTAATCTGAGAACAGTAACGACTGTTTGCTCTTTGTAAACGTATTTATACAATATATTAGATTACAAGTTTATAATGTAATTACATATACAGACTATGACACATTTAAAACCAGACTTAACTTAATATGTTGTAATAGTTATAATTACATAGATACTTTAGTTTTTCTTTTTAGTATTTTTTTTACACTTTAGTATAAATGTTAACTATTTATATTTAGTTAATGTTTAATTGAAAAAAAAAAAATGAAGTTGCCAGGTATTCACGTTAGTCTTTAAAATATCTTTCACCATACTGTTCTACCTTAGAGATGGCCAGGGGGCGCCACAAACCTTCGGGAAATTGTCATATACTTGGAAATTTCGACCCATGCCACCGTGACCGGATAGCCGAGCAGTTCAGGCACCTATCCGGTAAACTTGGGACGCTGGTTCGATTCCAGCTCTGGACACTGGAGGATTTGGTCATTTTTTTCTTCGTATATGACATTTATTTTCAGTTTATCTTACACTTATAAAGTTTGTTATTGTACAAGGGGTAGATACTGTGCGAATATTCAGATTTTCAGTTGCATTTTATTCATCATTTCAGTTCAAAAAGGAAAAAAACTAGCAAAAAGGGACTCCGCGTACGTACCTATCTTCTTCCTAGCGTTATCCCGGCATTTTTGCTACGGCTCATGGGAGCCTGGGGTCCGCTTTGACAACTAATCCCAAGAATTGACGTAGCCACTAGTTTTTACGAAAGCGACTGCCATCTGACCTTCCAACCCAGAGAGGAAACTAGACCTTATTGAGATTAGTCCGGTTTCCTCACGATGTTTTCCTTCACCGAAAAGCAACTGGTAAATATCAAATGATATTTATACCTACAATACGTAACTTACCTTCAAATAAATTGTAAATAGATTTTTATCTGCTCTTCATCACTTGAACCGGAAACATCAACTCATCATCATGAAAAGTCACCCTGTATATTTTCGTCAACTATTGGAATCGCTTCAAGGAAATGCGCTTGCGGAAGGCCGTCTATGCTATTTATACAGAGTAACATTCGGGTCAGGGCACCATAACAAATATATTTAGTCGAGACTTAAACAATAAATAAATTAACTCGAGGGTTATGATTATGACAGCTGACAGCGTTTGACGATTGAAGTTAAAGGTTACATTCGAATTACGACTGCAGTTGCGAGTTCTGATGGTTCACGATGGTTGACAACTAAGAGGATATATCCAAACGGAGACGCCACGTCTGTAATATTCTCTACAAAAAAGTTTGCCGATTTTTGCGGGGGAGGGGAATGTCAACTGTATAACGTAAAAATAGCCATGTCAGATTAACGTCAGTCCATACATTGTGTATGACCATTGGCCGACTATTTTGGACAGAGGGGAACGCCTGTTAATGGCTACCTACTCCGTTTGGTTATATCCTTTTATCCTCCTAGGTTGACAACATAGAGTAACTTATACTAGAGCGGTACTGTCATAGTAAATTTTGTAACCCCAGTAAATTCACTGCCATCTGTCGACACACTTTAAAACTAAAAATAAATATCTATAAAAATACAATAAAATGTATTTAAATATGGATAAATGATTTTTTAATAACAAAACTTCCGTGAGACATAGACATATTAAATATATTAATGACGGGTCACTCACGTGTTTTAAGTCGAAAACGCTCGACATGTTTCACTCCGTACTGGAGGCAGAGTTATCGTGTTGCGAACGCATCAGCGCGTCCCCGTTTAACTACGGCAAAGAGATTGCCCCTATACCTACCTTACATTAAGGGCGTGACGGATAAAATCGGACACTTATTACGCCGGAGATACTGCATTAAGACGATTTTCCGTCCTCATATGAAGCTAGGACAGGTGCTGCGTTCGCCAAAGGATAGGGAGCCTTTGAACAGTCCGGGTGTATACATGATTCCTTGCTCCTGTGGGAAAAACTACATAGGAGAGACGGGCCGAAACATTTCCACCAGATTGTCCGAGCACATACGTAGTATGAAGAACAGGGATAGCCGGGGTTCTGCGGTGACGGAACACGTGTTGGATTCGGATTCGACTCACTATATACGTTTCGATAAGGTAACTATGCTGGCGAAAGAAAAGTTTGTGATTCAGCGAAAAGTACGGGAGGCTATCGAAATTGGTCGTCATCCGAATTTTAACCGTGATTGTGGTTGGTCAGTGCCTCCGAGCTGGAAAACTGTTTTGGGTACTACGTCGGTGGACAGTGTGGACGAACCATTAGCGAATGACGTAGTGAGTGTTGTGTGCAACCCATCATTTGACAATAATGCCGTAAACGAGGGTAGTTTCTCGCCCCCCCTGCCGCCACCGGCGCCCGCGCCGAGTCATCGGGCGCGGAGGGCTGCGGCCCGCAGTCTGCGCCGGTCCGTCACCGTCGACGCAAGCTCCTGATGACGCTCCTCGGTACGGAGTGAAACATGTCGAGCGTTTTCGACTTAAAACACGTGAGTGACCCGTCATTAATATATTTAAAATGATTTTTTATTTGCATTAATTATTTTTATGATTTTGACCCATGTTCTTTCACTGATATGCGTTAAAATTATAAATAACAAACGAAACCGTCAACGCCCTCTATACGAGTGTAGGCCAAACCTAGTGGCGCCATCTGATCGAGAATCAAATTTTCGTGATTTTCGAGGCACGTTTTTTCCTTAGACTGTATCCATCTATTACGGAGTTATATCTATCTTTGGTTAACAATGACACCGCTCGCGTCAATAACACCTCACCGCCAGAATCTCTGCCGCCTCTGCAATTTTTTCTGCCCGCTTAATCGTAAGCGGATAAGGTAGCCTATAGACATTTCGAAATCCATAAATGTTCCTTTTTTAACCCAATACTGTTTTGCACATTGATATTCTACACATTAATGTATTATTAATTAGGCGGCTTCCCGTTTCCCTTAAAAACATGCAGTACAAATTCATTCATTCATTCAGTTAGAAATTCTATATAATGTATCCCTTGATTGTTGATTGCACGTGTATTCAGTGTATTCACACTATAGCAGTTCGTTCAATATTTAAATTTATACAATTTCTACCCTGTATAATTTCTCTTTCACCAAAGCTATGAGGAATGCCATAATTTATAAACAGATCCCTCTATAAACAATAATAGTCATTCATTTAAGACAAAGAACGGTATCGGGCAATACATCTTTCACCCATACTGTATTCCTAATACGTTAATTGAAATATTGATGTTTATTAAGCTTTTCTTCATGGCAATGAATGCCATACGAATTCCCTATTCTGCTTTTGATATGCTTAATTTAATTTTTTTAGTAATGTTGCTTTTTAGCTTAGCGGTGTAGATGACACGGCATAGAATTAGGTTATTGATCACTTCATGATATGGCTAGGTTACGTTTGACTTTTTCATGATGTGACCAACCAATCATTGCCACGTTATGAAAAGGGACCTTATTGTCGATGGCGCTTACGCCGCACAGCGCCGCGCGGCATTGTATTTATATCGGAGCATCGTTTATAATGGCGTAAGCGCCATCGACAATAAGGTCCCTTTTTATAGAAAATACCACAAAAGATGAATTCTAAGATCTGATATTTAATTATACAAACGGTAAGACAGTACCGCTCTAGCCTATTATATCCTCTTTGATTATACGAACGGGTCTACCGCGATTTAATTTCATTGTTTTTACCTTAAATTCCGACGTTTCAGCTGAGTTGCACCAGCTGTGGTCACGGAAAGACCATTTAAGGTAAAAACAATCAAATTAAATCGCGGTAGACCCATTCGTATAATTAAATATGTGTTCAAAACGCGAGTTTAAAGTTAGTTCTGGCCTAATGTCTATCGCAGGCATTATTTAGCTCAAAATTCCTGCATTTGTCCGAAATGAGCGTTTTCCGTAATGAGTCTACTTCTCGTTCAGCTTGTAAAAACAGCACTAATCCTAAATCTTCATGTATGTAGAGTTAGACCAAGAAAAGTCTGCAGCGATTTTGATAGCACACGCAGTGCAAGTGTTATATATACGTCATAATTTCATAGAAGTTTGACGTTTAAAATAACACTTGCACAGCGTATGCCATCAATATCGTTGCAGACTTTTATTGGTCTAACTCTAACACCTTGGCAATGAATCTTTCTTGATCTAAGACAAATGTTTTCCCGAGGTTTTCCCGAGGGGCTACAGTATGGGGTTCTTCAAAGGTGTACAGGTTTTTAAAGGGTCGGCAACGCGCGTGTAATATCTCCGGTGTTGCTGGCGTCCATAGGCTACGGTAACTGCTTACCATCAGGCGGGGCGTATGCTTGATTGCCACCGACGTAGTATAAAAAAAATGTAACGGTGAATATACAATGATGCAAGCACTGGTGTGGAAGTACCTAAACGCATGCACTTCAGCGTTTGTCGAGCTGTCAACTTAGTATAAGCGCTATCGATAACTTTTGACAGGCTTTGATTTAACGGCAAACAATAAACATTTAAGGGTAAACAATACACAGTTAAGGGTAAACAATACACAGTTAAGGGTAAACAAAAGGGGTATTTGTTTTTAAGTCCCGTCAGACTTGGCGCCATTGGTTTATAATGCCGTAAAGCTTTTAATACCGCAATTGCAAACAAGCGTATTGTATTGTAGTTCGGGCGATTTTCCGCAACTCTACGTCTGGCGCCTATTTTGCGTGACATGGGGGTGGGCTAGTCCTGCCAGCCCAGCTCCTCGAGGAAACCTATCAAACCTTTGATGTTGAGTAGGACCTCGGTGAGGACAAACAAGCGTAACTTATGAAGGTAGAAATGAATGGACTATGGATACTTACAATATTCACAAAGGTATTGAAAGTAACAATTACAATTGGCTAGTTTTAGATAGATATTAGAAAAATTGTTAGGCAAAAATTTAGAAAGTTTTATGGAAGTATTTATTTTAAATGTTTAATAACACTTTAAAGTCTGAAAAAAAATACTATTTAAACTAATTTTTAAGGACGTATTTTTATGCCACCCTATGGTAGGAGATAGATACTATAAGGGATGCGTTCATAGAACTCGATTTCTACCGGATTAATACCTATCCATCATGCAGTTTCTAAAAAAACCGGCCAAGTGCGAGTTTGACTCGCCCACCGAGGGTTCCGTACTTTTTAGTATTTGTTGTTATAGCGGCAACAGAAATACATCATCTGTGAAAATTTCAACTGTCTAGCTATCACGGTTCATAAGATACAGCCTGGTGACAAACAGACAGACGGACAGACGGAGAGCGGAGTCTTAGTATTAGGTGATAGGGTCCCGTTTTTATCCTTTGGGTACGGAACCCTAAAAAAAGCATGCCTAATTAGCTGCGACTTGCCCAAAAGATATATTTAACGCGCCGCCATTGATAAATACAGACAAGGAATTTATTTCGTACCTTGTCACAATGACAATCAATATGAAAGTCGCTCACCTCATACTATTGTCACTATGACAAGGTACGAATTATGGCACTGAAATTAAATTCAACTGCTGAGCTAGATTTTGATTTGAGTGATTTTGTGGTGTCACCTACAAAAACTATTTTAAAATAGTAAACACCTAGGCCGAGTTCATTGTAACTATAAGATATTAGTAAAATACTTGGCATTGTGTGTCTGTCGAGGCCAATGCCATTGGAGTATTTCTGAATCGTGATTTACGCATTTAGATATTGTGTACTATTTTTAAAAGATGTGTCCCGCCGAGTTTGTTGCCGGTCCCATATTGGGATACCCTCCTCAAATTCAGGGGGGATTTAAATCTGCTCAGGGCAGAGGTGTAGGGTAGCTTAATATTTGCGTTAACGTTTGCGTTAAGCCTCATTTTATATGGGACTTTGAACAGCGCCATGCGGGATGTTCTGGAAACTCAAAATTCCATACAAAATGACACTTAACACAAATGCGTAAGTCACGTATCGAATGAAATTTACACTAGTAGACCAGCGGTGGAACAAAAATGGGTTTTGACAATATTAAAGTTTTTTCTTTTTCGATATGTCATTGTTAGCATGTTAAATAAGACTTTCGTAAAAAGTTAGAAATTTTTAGGGTGAGCGTTCGGATATATTGAAATATTTTAATTTCTGCTAATAACTTTGTAAATATAGAATTAAAGTTACAAAAAACTTTAACATATTCAATACCACTTTAATTTATACACAATATTCGGTTTTTAGAAATCTGGAACATGTGCTTTCTGGTGAACTTAAAAACATGAATTATTTTGTAAATAAATAATTAGAGTAGCTGATATTGCAAAATTACGATATTATGGATCAACTTATTATACTTGTAAAAAATTAGAAATGTAGACAATGTGCTTCTCTAGATATTGATTTCTGGATAAGCAGTATAGCCAATATTGAATTTTTGTAGAGTTAATATTAAACGGTCATGACAATGATCTTAGTTCCCACACAAAAGATTAGAAATATAAAATTTGTGCGTCACTAAATACTGATACGTATGCATTCCGTGCTTATATTTACGTTACATTTCAAACGCGCGGCATGTTCGCGCGCGCCGCGCTGTGCGCCGCCGAGGCAGCGATCAAACGGTATTGATATATAGGTAGATCAACGGTATATAGATCAACGGGCTAGCGGGTAACCTAGCTAGACGCGTGCAAAATAATATTTCACAAAATTCAAAAAAAATTTCTAAAAGCAATCTGTATTTTTAACAGGTTAAAATTAAGTATCTAAATAGTCATAAAAATAATAAACCAGAACATTTGGTCGTGTCGTATCTTTAACCTTGCCAGGCGATCTAAAAAGTATTGCACTTACTTGCACGCAAAATTAAGTTTGTTTACTATACAAATTGTATGCATTACAAAGTTATCTTTGCACACAAAATTAAGTTTCTCTACTATACAAAGCGTATGCATCGCAGTTATTTTTGCACGCAAAATTATGTTTGTCTACTAAACAAAGTGTATGCATTACAAAGTTATTTTTGTAGTAAATTAAAGACCACTAGGTACGATGTACAGTCAGCAATACTATTCGCTTAGCACCTTTGCATACAAACCTATACAGGGGTGGTATCTTTTCTCTGCAGCTAACTGTACAATGTGATTGTAACTATGAGGATGGTGTATATTTATGATGTATGAGGACATTTCTATTAAAAGTTATGTTAGATTTTGAAATTTTTATATTGAGTATATCTACTTATATAAAAAATTTAATTTTGGTTATGGAATTTTATATTATATAACATACAAAAAAACAACAATAAACAAAAAAATATATATATAGGGCTGTATCTCCTAAACCGTCCGTCGCAGCGCAAAAATAAAAAAAAAATTCGTTCCCCACTTTCAATATACAAAAAACACAAAAAATAAATAAATAAATATTATAGGACATTCTTACACCGATTGACAGTCCCACAGTAAGCTCAAGAAGACTTGTGTTATGGGTACTCAGACAACGATATATATAATATACAAATACATAGAAAACACCCATGACTCAGGAACAAATATCTGTGTTCATCACACAAATAAATGCCCTTACCGGAATTCGAACCCAGGACCATCGGCTTCACAGGCAGGGTCACCCACTAGGCCAGACCGGTCGTACAATGAAACAAAACGAAAAAAAAATCTTTACACGGCTGTATCTCCTAAACCGCGCGTCGTAGCACAAAAACAATCATCAAATTTTCGATCCACTTTAAGAAACCCTTAATTAATATTAAAAAAAAAAAAAAAAAAAAACAAAAAAAAAACGAAAAAATCTTTATAAG
The DNA here is from genome assembly GCF_947568885.1 of Cydia strobilella. Lineage (NCBI taxonomy): Eukaryota > Metazoa > Arthropoda > Insecta > Lepidoptera > Tortricidae > Cydia > Cydia strobilella. Next base: position 29,574,192 of record NC_086042.1, on the reverse strand, counting down.
GCTGTATCTCCTGAACCGTGCGTCGTAGCGCAAAATAATAAAATTTTCGTTCAACTGCAGTGGACCCTTAATTAACATTAAAAAAAAAGAAAAAAGGAAAAAAAAAATCTTTAGAGGGCTATAAAAATAATCTAGATTTCGTTCCCCTTTGAGAAACCTCTAATTAACATACAAAAAACACAATGAAAAACAAAGAAAAAATCTTTATAGGGTTGAATCTCCTAAATAGTGCGACGGAGCGCAAAAATAATCAAATTTTCGTTCCACTTTAAGAAACCCTTAATTAATATAGGTATAAAAAAACACAAAAAATCCGTATAAGGCTTAATCTCATAAACCGTGCGCCGTAGCGCAAAATAATAACATTTTCGTCCGCCTGCAGTGGACCCTTAATAAACATTTTTAAAAAAACAAAGAAAAAAAACAGAAAAAATATTTACAGGGCTGTATCTCCTAAACCGTTCGTTATAGCGCAAAAATAATCAAATTTTCGTTCCCCTATCAGAAGCCCCTAAGTAACATACAAAAAACACAATGAAAACATAAAAGAAAAAACAAAGAAAACAATCTTTTTATAGGGCTGTATCTCCTAAACCGTGCGTCGGAGCGCAAAAAAAGTAAAATGTTCATTCCCCTCTAACAAAGATAGATATAACTCCGTAATAGATGGATACAGTCTAAGGAAAAAACGTGCCTCGAAAATCACGAAAATTTGATTCTCTCTCTCTCTCTCGATCAGAGGGCGCCATTAGTTTTGGCTTACTCTCGTATAGATGGCGTTGACGGTTTCGTTTGTTATTTATAATTTTAACGCATATCAGTGAAAGAACATGGGTCAAAATCATATAAAAATAATTAATGCAAATAAAAAAATCATTTATCCATATTTAAATACATTTTAACGTATTTTTATAAATCTTCATTTTTAGTTTTAAAGTATGTCGATAGATGGCAGTGAATTTAAAGCGGTTACAAAATTTACTATGACAGTACCACTCTATCTTATTATATCCTCTTTGCCTCTAAGAAACCCTTTTTTAATATGAGAAAAAACAAAAAAAAAACGAAAAAAATATTTACACGGCTGTAACTCCTAAACCGTGCGTCGTAACGCAAAAATAATCAAAATTTCATTCCACTTTAAGAAACCCTTAATTTATATTTAAAAAAAAATCTTTATAAGGCTGTATCTCCTAAACCGTGCATCGTAGCGCAAAATAATAAAATTTTCGTTCCATTGCAGTGGACCCTTAGTTAACATAAAAAAAAAAAACAAAAAAAAAACAGAAAAATATCTTTACAGGGCTGTCTCTCCTAAACCGTGCGTTGAAGCGCAAAAATAATCTAATTTTCGTTCTCGTTTGAGAAACCCGTAAGTAACATTCAAAAAATACAATGAAAAACAAAAAAGAAAACAAAAAATTAAAACATCTTTATAGGGTTGTATCTTTTAAATATTAATAAGGGTTTCTTAAAGTGGAACGAAAATTTAATTATTTTTGCTCTTCGCTCCGACGCACGGTTTAGGAGATACAACCCTATAAACATTTTTTTCTTTGTTTGTTTTCTTTTTTTTTCATTGTGTGTTTTGTATGTTACTTAGGGGCTTTTCAAAGGGGAACGAAAATGAGATTATTTTTGCGCTACAACGCACGGTTTAGGAGATACAACCCTATAAAGATTTTTTATTTTTTTGTTTTCTTCTTTGTTGTTCGATTATGTTTTTTGAATGTTACTTACGGGTTTCTCAAAGGGGAACGAAAATTAGATTAGTTTTGCGCTACAACGCACGGTTTACGAGATACAGCCCTGTAATAGGACATTTCGATGCTAGTGCGGAAAGTATGTCATTATTAGACATTTCCGCACGTGTATCGAACGACGTTTTTCAATACAGTTGCGAAAAAATAAGAAAAACAACAAGTAAGGAATTCGAAACTTTTATATTATTAATTCTGTGACATCATTGACATTGACATTATGAAGAGGTGTTTTTTTAGCTGGGTGTTATTATTATTGAACCCACTTCAATGAAAGATTTTTTTTTAAATGCATGTTCTATAAGACAATTGTACATATAAAACATTGTACTATTATTACCCAAATATCGTTAATTACGATTATTTGTGTATCGTACATTTATAAAAACAATATCGAATGTTGCCTTTGGAAATTTAAAGCAGATATAAAAAACGCCTCTCCTTTGACAGGCGTTCCGTTCTATTCAGACAACTTATTAAGAACGGTTTTTCAATATTCAATATATAAAAAAATAGACGTGTTATAATGATGAAGAGGTAAGTAATAAAATATGAAATATGTATACCTATATTTTTCGTATTCTTACTTTAACAGTAGGTTTTTATGTTGATTACTGAGTGTTGAGTATTGAAATAATCGTTAATAAGTATATTTAGGTAATAATAGTACAATGTTTTATATTTGTAAAACAATACAATGTGTATAATGTTGTATGAAGTGGGTTCAATAATAACATAATCCATTCTAGTCGAATAAAAGCTATAAAAACACCTCTTCATAATGTCAATGTCAATAATTAGAGTTTTGAATGATTCACGGTGGTTTTGAAATATCGGGAGCTCACAAATAATACAAAAGGTAATCACGGTCTATATCCCGGTCAATATAAGTCTAATGTCAATAATGTCACAGAATTAATAATCTAAAAGTTTCGAATTCCTTACTTGTTGTTTTTCTTATTTTTTCGCAACGGTATTAAAAAACGTCGTTCGATACACGTGCGGGAATGTCATTCTTCGAAAGTATGTAAAGTATGACATACTTTCCGCACTAGCATCGAAATGTACTATTTATGTTTTTTTTTCTTTTTTTTTTAAATGTTAACTAAGGGTCCACTGCAATGGAACGAAAATTTTATTTAGGAGATACAGCCTTATAAAGATTTTCTCTGTTTTTTTTTAAATATATTACTTAAAGGTTTCTTAGTGGAACGAAAATTTGATTATTTTTGCGCTCCGTCGCACGGTTTAGGAGATACAACCCTATAAAGATTTTTTCTTTGTTTTTCTTTTTAGTTTTTCATTGTGTTTTCTGTATGTTACTTAGGGGTTTCTCAAAGGGGAACGAAAATTAGATTATTTTTGCGCTTCAACGCACGGTTTAGGAGATACAGCCCTCTAAAAAAATTGTTTTTTTTTTTTCTTTTCTTTTTAAATGTTAATTAAGTTGAACGAAAATTTTATTATTTTACTCTACGACCCACGGTTCAGATACAGCCTTATAAAGTCTTTTTTGGTATTTTTGTGTTTTTTTTTTAATATTACGACGCTCGGCTTAGGAGATACAGCCGTGTAGAGTTTTTTTCTTATTGTGTTTCATTGTGTTTTTTGTATATTAAAAGTGTTTTTAAAGGGGAACGAAAATTTTATTATTTTTGCGCTACGACGGACGGGTTAGGAGATACAGCCCTATATTTCTTTTTTTGTATATTCATATAATATAAAATTCAATAACCAAACTTCAACTTTATATATAAGTAGATATATTTAATATAAAAATTTCAAAATCTAACATAATTTAATAATAGCGTCGTAGCGTAAAATAATAAAATTTTCGTTCAACTTAATTAACATTTAAAAAGAAAAGAAAAAAAAAAAAAAAAATTTTTTTTAGAGGGCTGTATCTCCTAAACCGTGCGACGGAGCGCAAAATAATCAATTTTTCGTTCCACTAAGAAACCCTTAATTAATATATTTAAAAAAAACACAAAAAACCTTTATAATTCTGTATCTCCTAAACCGTGTGCCGTAGCGCAAAATAATAAACATTTTCGTTCGCCTGCAGTGGACCCTTAATAAACATTTAAAAAAAAACAAATAGAAAAAAAAACAGAAAAAAATATTTACAGGGCTGTATCTCCTAAACCGTGCGTTGTAGCGCAAAAATAATCAAATTTTCGTTCCCTTAACAGAAGCCCTTAAGTAACATACAAAAAACACAATAAATAACATACATCATAAATATACACCATCGTCATAGTTACAATCACATTGTACAGTCAGCTGCAGAGAAAAGATACCACCCCTGTAAAGAAGTTTGTATGCAACGGTGCTAAGCGAATAGTATTGCTGACTGTACATCCTACCTAGTAGTCTTTAATTTACTGTACTACAAAAATAACTTTGTAATGCATACAATTACTATAGTAGACAAACTTAATTTTACGTACGAGTAAGTGCCATACGGTACTTTTTAGATCTTCTGGCAAGGTCAAAGACCCGACCAAATGTTCAGGCTTATTTTTTTGTGACTATTTAGATACTTAACTTCAACCTGTAAAAATTACAGATTGCCTCACGAACTTTTTTGGAGCCCTAAAAAATCTTAAAAAATATAAGGGTTGATTTAACCCCGCTACCCTGCAGCCAGACCTCCAGTGCTGAGTTAGGGTATGATAGGAGAAGTATCAGGCAAATTTTCAGCTTGCCTCAAGGACCTACTCCAAAATGTCTACCAGCTCTCGGACCACTAAGTAACTAAAAATAATCAGTCCACATAACAAACATTTTGTACTCATTTTGAAGTCATAATTACATTAATTTCACGTAATATCGGCATCTAATTTATGTGCACGGTAAACAAACTAATGAATGACAAGAAAAGTCAAGCAGCGCTTACGAAGCTGAGCGGGGGGTGGGGCGACCGGGCGAGGTACCTATAGGTATAGATAGATACGAATGCTACGATAGGCTCCCGCGTGCCGCGCCGGCACCTTGACGGACCAGCGCGGCGTATGTATGAATTTCGCGCCTTTTTAAATAGATTTGGCTATAACAATGGAAGCTACACACAGAAATTTCTTACTTTTCATAATATGGTTGCATATATTATTTTATAGTATGAAACTTATCTTTATAGACTTTAATTCAATATTGGACCTTACAGGACAAAAAACGCATATTAAAATTTAAGCAGCAATCCTATTTTTCTAATTTTTCGGCTTTGTCTATTAACTTAAGAATTTAGAGATATTATTGTGGATTTTTAAAACTTTAATTCAATATCGACAAAATAATAAGCTCATTTTAGTTTGACAAAGAAGCACGTTAATTTTTTTTCTAAAAATGTAACAGTTTAAAGAGTCATACATAATTTAAACAATGAAGCTTAAACTTTGCACTTTAATTCAATATTCAAAAAGCATCAATCAAAATATATAAATACCTAATTTATACCTAACGCTCGTTCTAACTTTTCGTCTTAAATTACAAATATGCTTAAAAACATGTCCCCTGCCATATAAGCATCACTTTTCCTTCTTTAGAATTATCATAACTTTAAGGTCAAAAATATGGTCCCACTATCGGTCTATAGGGTTACAGGCTATGATCACAAATAAATAGTGCTCGGAGTCCCTCCGTGTGAAAGAAGTGAAACTTCGTAATGCAAAAATGAAAATAGGAAGGGGTAGAAATTGATTTTTAGTGAACTCATATTGTTTCTTTTAGACAAACTTTATTTCATTTCATTTGTTCATATACAATAAAATAATACATTGTGTTTGAATGTTACATTATTAAATAAAACATGCCTATTTACAAATAATTTACAATTAAATAATTCCATTTACAATTTCTATATTCATTAAAATACCTATAATCACAATATAAATAGTTATTTATGCAACAAGAGAGGAAAGTTGGTTTTTCTTTCGAGTGTTTATTTTGAGTCCCGAGAAAGCGAAAGATTCCATAATTGAATCACGAGCGAAGCGAGTGATTCTAAGGTAGAATCTTGAGCGTAGCGAGGGACTCAAAAACACGAGATGTAAAATAACTTTGCTCTCGTGTTGCACACATAATTTTTCACCTCAGTAGTGAGAACATATTAAAGGTTAAAATGTATTTCGAATTACACAGAATAAACAGAAAAAAAAAGTTTTATAATATGTACGATACGATACGAGACGAGACCGGACCGGACCGTACCATAAAAAAATGTACCTAATAAAAGTATGAAGTTCATGGCCTTCACTAAATTAAAAAGCTACATTGTTTCACTCCCTGGAGTGAGGAAAGTCGCACTTTCCTCACTCCAGGGAGTGACGAAAGTAGGCTTGTTCGAGCTGCTGAGGTGAAAATAAAAATGTATAATTAAAATCCATAGAACACAAAATAATACAATATGTCAAAAATAAATAGCCAATAGTCGAATCATGATTAAAAGTCAAATAATAAATGTTAAAACTCGTCAACGCTGTAATAATTTTTTTCCCAACAGAAATAAGTTAAGTTTCGCTTTGAATTTCTTGTGACATGTCATAGATTTAAACTCGACAGGCAACTTGTTGAACAACTTCACTGCTTGAACTCTAGCAGTCTCGCGAGCGCGACGCTGCAGTAAGAGGGAAATTTTTCGTTCTCGACTGTAGTCTTAATTCCATATCAGCCTGTGATTCATAACACTCTCGATGTTTCACGACACTCGTCAAGAGAACTAAAATTTACTACATAACTATAATTGACATGCACCGCGTGCAAACACTTTAAGTTCATAATATTTAAACATTATTTAATATACATAACAAACAAACTTTAACTATCAAACATTATTCATGTAATCGTGTTCGTTTGAAATGCACAATCAATAATTTAGTCATTTACTTAAATGATCACTTATATACATATACATATTGATTTAATAAGAAGAGCATTAATTACCCTACTTTCGGGAAATTACCCCATTCAACTAACTGGTCACACTCTTGTTTCGAAGTTTGATAATTTATAAAAAAAAATTGGTCGCTACACTCGCTATCACAACGCGGAAGCGATACCGCATTTACAACGTGCACAATAGCATGTGTGCATGTTTGTTTACTAGTTTACGAGCCATTCTGACGATTAATTAAAATCGTTTTACGGCTGTTATGGGCTTGGGAAATGCGGCGCAAGGGAAAATAGAGTTATTAACGGAATCTGAACAATCTGGTCAATTGTCAAAAATGTATTTTTAAGCAAGGTTTAGACTAGCAAGAACTTGCATGCAATTTACGTTACATTGCCGACTAAAGCGAGGTTTACACTAGCAAGAACTTGCATGCAATTTACGTTACATTGCCGACTAAAGCGAGGTTTACACTAGCAAGAACTTGCATGCAATTTACGTTACATTGCCGACTAAAGCGAGGTTTACACTAGCAAGAACTTGCATGCAATTTACGTTACATTGCCGACTAAAGCGAGGTTTACACTAGCAAGAACTTGCATGCAATTTACGTTACATTGCCGACTAAAGCGAGGTTTACACTAGCAAGAACTTGCATGCAATTTACGTTACATTGCCGACTAAAGCGAGGTTTACACTAGCAAGAACTTGCATGCAATTTACGTTACATTGCCGACTAAAGCGAGGTTTACACTAGCAAGAACTTGCACGCAATTTACGTTACATTGCCGACTAAAGCGAGGTTTACACTAGCAAGAACTTGCATGCAATTTACGTTACATTGCCGACTAAAGCGAGGTTTACACTAGCAAGAACTTGCATGCAATTTACGTTACATTGCCGACTAAAGCGAGGTTTACACTAGCAAGAACTTGCATGCAATTTACGTTACATTGCCGACTACTGAGGTAAACTGCATTCAAACGTTTGATCAGATACCGCAATGTAACGTAAATTGCATGCAAGTTCTTGCTAGTCTAAACCTCGCTTTACGATACTCCGACTATAATATTGGCTCTCGAGAATGTACCTACCCGCATTTTGTCGAAATTTCTATTAATTACTATCAGAGACTTTTCAGGGGAATTATATGTACTGTCTTTATTAAAAATACTTAATTTTACACAATCGTCACATAATAAAGAACTTTTTAATGGAGTATCGTTATCGTGAAATTTTATTTTATTATTATATTATATATTTGATTAAGAGCGATCAGTTTCAGACAACCTTAGGGTTACTTGAATTGTTATACTTGTATCAATATGGGTGTAGCTTTGATTAAGTATTATTAATTGTTTTTATTTTAATTGGTGGCTATGGTGGCTGTGTTTTGTAATATTTTCTGTGTGCATGTGCCTAGTTTTAAGATTTCAAACCCAATGTAATATTGTTACTGAAATTAAGTTGATGATGAGTTAATACAGTCGCACTAAGCTAAGTTGGCAGCTATTTTGATAGCCCATACGGTGCAAGTGTTGTTTGAAACGTAAAACCTCTATAAAATTATGATGTTTACTTAACACTTGCGCCGGCTATGAAAATCGCTGCAAACTTAGCTTGGCCTGACTCTAAACTGTTTACAAAGAACAAAAAAACTGTTAAAAAAGTTGTTCTTGATATCCTGTATGACATTTGCAGGAAACTATATCAAAAAGAGCGAAAAAGCTAAGTGTTATTACGTGATTTATTTCGGTATTTCCCATCCACCCTAGCATCAATTTACATATAGTACGTCAAAATTTACAACATACATATGCTGCAAATTCAGTCAATGTAACCATAAAACTTCATTAAGTCTAGTTTTACCTTGCAAAATATAGCGCCAACACATGTTATTATTTTAAATACCCATTAACTACCATATTATATCGCCTGAGATGAGATCTCGCACTTTTTTCTTTTTAGGTAATATTCAGTGTTATTAAGAAGATACAAATACAAATTGCCTGCCAGGGCTTGTATCGACTAGTTACATCTTTATACGGTGACTTTTACAATGTACGATGTAAAAAAATATATTTATAAAGAATCATTAATTCGTATTTCTCAAATACTAAACTACGAGGGGCACGGGGGCTCCACAAGGCGCTCAGCAAACGCCTAAGGGAGGCCACAGGTGACCCTCGCGCAGGCGGCTTTCTCGCGCAAAGATTGGCCATAGCAATCCAGCGCGGGAACGCTGCCTGCGTGATGGGCACCCTACCAAGGGCACAAAATTTTGATAGGTATTTTTAATTTTTAGCTTTAGTTATTACAATTGTAGTTAGTTTTAGTTTTATTATTTATTTTATGTGTAATTGATTTTTTTTTTTTGTAATACTCTTTGTATTAATAAAATGTCAAACTACGAGTACATGAACTTTTCATTTCTCATGCTCTGAAAGAGGGTCATTGTTGTTCTAAAAGGTGTGCAGAAAATGATACGTGTCTGCACTAGAGCATTTTACGTTCGAAGTAAGATTTTTATTTTATTTTATGATAAACAATTAAATTTTGAGTTAAATGGATTTGTTATACAATTTCCATTCTGATATTTGACTCCCCATTCCATAAATAACGATACTTTTGCCTAAATTTGAAAAGAAGAGTGTTTAACTCGAGTGAAAGGCATCATTTCAGCCTCGGATTTTTGGCGCTCTCACTACGTTCGAGCGCCAAAATACCTCGGCGGCGATGAGTACCTTTCATCCCTTGGTTATCAATCTACTATTGATGACAACCTAAATACAGAACCCAATATAGTGTAAATTTCATTCGATAGTGTGACGGACGTAAGCGTTTGCGTTGTTTGCGTTTGGGATTTTGAACAGCGCGCCAAGCGGGACGTTTTGGAAACTCAAAATCCCATACAAAATGACACTTAACGCAAACGTACATCACGTCAAACTATCGAATTAAATTTACACTAGGAGTACTGAAAGCTTTATTTCTTCACATTCTAACAAATCAATGAAGTAAAATCAATAATTAGTTATCTAATAAAGATAATACTTATTACTTACAGAGTATACGTAAACGCACTGCACTTGAGTTTAGATTTCACATTCCTATAATTCCTTTATATCACTAACAACCACTCATTTCACTTAGAAATTCAGTAAACACAGCACACATTGAGAAAATCCTGTGTTCTAAATATTTATATAATTTATATCTAAATATTTTTTACTTTAAGTGTACAAGTTGTACAACTTATCCACTGCTTTTGAGTTTATCAGAAATAATGAGTCACTGTCCACAATTTAAGATACAAAACTGTAAATATCACACGTCAAGTTTTAACTAAGATAGTCCATCTAATATGAAAATTTCACAAAGTTTTTTTGTGAAATTACCGATATGTTTCACTTAAGACATATCAAACGAACATCTACACACGTAAATAATACACAAATTAAACCAAGACAACACACGTTGTGTTACGTAGTTTGTCTAACACTGAAGATCGCCCTAGGTTCGTATTTGTATATAGTCCTCTTGAGACTGGCAGGCGTATTCTGATTTTAATAACAAGTTATGAATAAGATTTGGATTAGTTATGGATCTGATCTGTCACAAGTGATATTTTTGGTCGAAGGAAAGTCACTTTTGACACTAACAGATCCAATTCATAACTAATCCGGATCTAATTGTTATAAAAATCAGAATACGCCTGTGGAACAAGCTTCGAATAAGGGGACGGAGTTGTACGTTACAGTCAAGTGATAGGTAGGTCAACCCCAAGGGTCTTCCGTGAGAGGTCTGCTGATCTTTCGTTGGGGAATTTCCATCAATTTTATACATTGTAACGGTTGAAAATACTTACTTACTTACTGCTGTGGCGCGACGACCCGAAGTGGATCTTGGCCTCCGACACCAAAGACCGCCATGCTACTCTGTCTGTTCTTATGTACGGATGCGAAGCCTGGACACTAACACAAAAAGAGGAGCGCGCGCTGCTGGTAGCCGAGCGGAAGATCTACCGCAAGATATTGGGACCCACACGTCGAGAGGATGGAACCTGGAGACTCCGCAAGAACCAGGAGATTGAAGATCTGGTGTCCGAGCCGAACATCATCGGAGAAACGAAAGCCGCCAGGCTCCGATGGCTCGGGCACGTAGTCCGGATGGAGGAAGATCGCGCAGTCTGGAGGGCGTACTCTGCAGTACCAAGTGGCCGAAGACCGTCTGGACGCCCTAGGTACCGCTGGAGAGACGAAGTGCAGAAAGACCTCAGCGAACTCGGCGCCGTCGACTGGACAGAAACGGCTTTGGACAGAGTAACGGTTGAAAATAAACGGCCTAATTGATTTAAACAGGCCAATTCTAACGTGCACTGCTCAGACTTGTGCGGACAAGTCTGAGCGAAATGAATGCGCGAATGACATCTAACTGATATGATTCCAATATCATTCTTATATCGGTGGGGTCATAAGCTACACGTTGATGGTAGAGTTCTTTCAGCTAACATTGCACCTATTTGAACAGGACAAAGATATAATTAAGGACCGAAAAGATATAAGGATAGAAAATAAAATTAAGTATCACAACTAAATAAACAACCCTCTTCCTGCCTTTTCTGTTGCAAAGGTACAGAACTGCACAAGATGTTTGCTTAATCAAGTTTGTAGGACTCGAAATTGGCGGTACCGCCCGAATCAAACTAAAATATTAAACTGCCACAAAAATGCTACGTGAGTTTTAATTACAGATATAGTCACAGTCACCAATACTTTGGACCTCACGGACTCTTGTACGAAGCTTCACGAACTTGGTCCCCGCTTTTCCAATACGAATATTGCATTGGTTTGGTTTGTAGACCCATCATCTTCTTCTTCAAGTGCCTTCTCCATCCCAGAGGTTGGCGACCTTATGCCAATATCCGTAGTCATGAGAATTAGTATTTCTATACTGTCCACGTCTAACCAGTCTCTTATGTTCCTTGCCATCTTAAGTATTTTTAATTTTAATTTTATTATCTTCCGCGTTACAAGCCAATGATGAATTGTAGACACATTTGCCCTTTTTCTACAGCAGACCCAAGTCACCGAACAATGCCATGTCGTGTCGTAAGATGTCGTGTCGGGGGTTGTAAGCCGCGACATTTTAATCGGCATCATTACCGCTCTCGACCGTAATGAGCGACGGCGATACGCTGATCTCCCGGCTTCAAATTGTATATTAATGACGAATTTTTTTGGTAGGCTTTAATAATAAAACCTCTATATCAAAAATATGTTGAGAACGACAATTTCAGATTTTGTGTGTAGAGAAGTTTAGTTATATAAACAGTTACTGCGCTTTTGAGATGACGATTTCTCATAGAATGTTTCGAAAAAGGAATACCTACAAAGATGAAAAAGACCAAGAAACTAAAATGTTAATATTTTCCCGTTTTTATTGCGATACGTACCACATTACATTCATAATCATCATTATGATTGACATGAAACCTGTTATCAAGGCTTCAAGTGTTTTATAGATTAGATTATATTAGATTTAATTAATTTACAACATATGATTACAGTACAAATACTGCTTACATGTACGACCATACAAAAATATATCGCGAATCGCTCAGGTATACCCCCTAACTATCCGTTTATCCAATTTGTTACTACATCTGCTACATCACTCCTCACGTGTCTAGGAACAAATGCAGACCAAGCACGTGTTTATCTTAACTGACCTTAAATAACCCTTATCTAAAAGCAATATGGTTTATGATTACTAATTTACTTGCGTGAAGACGGCACCCAACCTTAACGCCTGAGCGTCGGAAGGTAACGAGTGTTGTATGCGCTTGGGATGTTTTTCTTTTGAAAGGTGCACCTTACTACGCTACGCTGTGCTACGTACTGCAGTACGTAGTGTAGTTGCGATTGATTGCAGTTATGACTAGACCTGTCTAGATTTCCGGCAACGTGCTTTTAGATTTAGTATTTAAAAATACTATTCAATGTATTTTACCATTAGTATCCTTTTCCCAGAATGACTGTAACGGAGCATACCGACTTCTCTTGGATGTAATAATTGAAAATTTTAATGGAATATTTAAGCTAAAAACAACTTCGGGACGCAAAACTAAGAAATAGTAGGAAGGAATGAAATGGGCACGAGATCGTCGAGAGTAGATGAAGAGAGAAAATGTCTAAATCCAACATTGGATCAAAAAATGGCCATATCATTATTATGATGAGAGTTATAAATGAAGAGGCCCTGTTTGGAGTTTTTCTGCATAACAAAGTTAAAAATTAGGTGATCCGCAGTAGAACCAACCCCATTGCTAAGTAATGAGCTGGCGCTAGAGTAGATAATACTCTCAATAGACACCTTAAGATAATGAGAATCAGTGCAGACGCCTCCTGTCCACACTGTGGTAGGGAGGAAACTAGCTTACACTTACTAGCAGAATGTACTATGTACGCGGCACCGCGTTATAATACATTCGGTAGAGACACACTAGAAGAAAACGAACTAAAGGATATCGAACTTAAAGATGTCCTTCTGTTCTGCAGGAAAACAAGAAGATTTGAGGAGAATGGTGTGGGAATGCCGCCGGGACAGTAACCTGCAGCTCCAACTACAGGGAATTGGGCTGAATGAACACGACATGTGATTGACAGCCCGCCTGCTTCCGGCCGGCGTCCCTACACTACATCTACATCTAGAGTAGATAATGTTAATTGCTCGTAGATTAACTTATATGGAGCCGAATACTAGGGATGGGCCTATTAGACGAAAAGATGGACGAATGGATTGCTGCAGTTTGTTATGGGCAAGTAGTTTCTTTGCTCTAAATAAGAAGATTAATTACAGATAATTTCGTAAATGAATACGTACCTAATATTGTCTCCGATTACCGCGATAGTTACTCATGAAATAAAACGGGGTCATAATTCAATGTAACTTCAAAAACCTCAATTCATTGGATTCACTGTATATGTAACGATTACATATAATAATGCTAATTTGAATGCTATGTATATATATAAATAATGTCAAGTTTTATTACCATCATAAAAAGATGGACACAGGCTACAAATCTAGCTTTTAACAACGGGAAGCAGCTGACTTAGTAGATATCGCGTATTGGTTACATCTTAGGTCGCTTATATAACCTGACGCCATATGGTTTTATTCGAGACGTTATTATAACGGTAGCTGGACTAGCTGGTGATATTGCTGAGTTTGTAACGTGGCGGTAATGTCACCGAGAATCAAAGAAAGAAGAAAGAAAGAAAGAAAGAAAGAAAATACATCTATTTGACGCCACAACATAGTACATAAAAAAGAAAAGCATGCAGACAATAAACATTTGGACGCCAAAAAGGATCCCCACTCAGCATAGTGCCGCGGCAAACCGTGGCGCTGGTTTTCTGTGGGGACCTGGCTTAATCTAAAAATAATGGCGACACGTACGCCAACGATACACAAATAAATTTACATTGACATAAAAATACAAACATCTGTGCAGTTTTACGTGTGCTTTCCTGGCAAGCGTAGGTTATATGCATATTCAGATCGCACTTTTTCGCGCATGACATGACAAGATAAAGGTAAATAGGTACGTCACTTTCTGAAACGGCGCGTTATAGTCCATCTTCTCAAATCATTTTTACGTTTAAGACGGTAATATGTTAAACAAAAGCCATTGTCTCTTTTGTGCTAGCGGTCGGCCTTTGTTTGCCGTTGTGTGTGAGCGCCGCACGCGCTGTGGCACGCGCCAACACACATGACACAAAGGACGACCGCTAACACAAAAAACACAATGGCTTTTGTTTAACAGATTATCGTCTTAAACGTAAAAAAAAATAGAAGATGAAGACTATAGTAAGATATGAGCGCTATTTAAAATAGAATAGAATAGAATAGAATTACTTTATTTGCCAGAATACGTGAAAAAGATGACAACAGAAAAGGTTTACATGTATCAGTATTCAGTCAAGGACACGACATGCAAATAATTAGGCTTGCTTTTCCACTGAGGCAGAGATGAGCGGAGATAAGAGGAGACGTGCGGGTATCAACTATTAGCATTGGTTGTGTAACATCTTTTCTCCGCTCCGCTGTTGGTTCCCACACGTCTCCTCCCATTTCCGCCCCAGTGAAAAAGGAAGCCTTAATAACGCTAATATCTTACTAACGCGCCGTTTCAGAAAGTGACGTACCTATTTACCTTCATCTTGTCATGTCATGCGCAAAAAGTGAGATCTGAATATGAATATCAACCTACGCTTGCTGAAAGCACACTCATTAAACTGCACAGATCCTCGGTGACATTACAGCCACGTTACAAACTCAGAAATATCACCGGTCTTAAGGGGCCCACTGACTATCAGTTCGCCGGACGATATCGGCCTGTCAGTTAGAACAAAAATTTGACAGTTCCGAACAACTGACAGGCCTATATCGTCCGGCGGACTGATAGTTAGTGGGCCCCTTTAATATGCGCTTGTCACGGAAGTTTTTTTTTTTTTTTGTTATTAAAATTGTTATTAAAATTTTTAGCAACATAAATGGTTAACGTATTGGTTTTTATGCATAAAAATTGACCAGTTTTCAGTGTGGTATTTTTACAATAAGATTATCAATACATTATTTTTGTTTTAATGATAATCTTATGTCATGAGTTGTCTTTAAAACTTGTTGAATAGCGCCCACACATAAGCGAGCTAGACAGAGTAATAAAACTTTAATTTTACACTGTAGTCCTTCTATAAATAAATTTACTGCCAACATTAAACGCTTAGCTAACCTACGGGGCGCTGTTATATGACCTATTACATGAATATAATATCTTATAAGTGAAAATAATAATATGCCATATAATGTGCGAAAATTATCACTATTATAAAACAAAGTCCCTGCCGTGTCTGTCTGTGTATATGTTCGCGATAACCTCGAAAACTACTGAACGGATTTTCGTGCTGTTTTTGTCTGTCAATACAGTGATTCTTGAGGAAGGTTTAGGTGTATAATTTGTTAAGGTTTTAAGTAAGGTCGGTAGTATTTATGAGGACCCGGATATGTCCTCAAACTTCGTCCAAAAGAGAGGTATGGGGACTGTGAATGACCTTTCGCTTTGTGTGGTAGGGCACAGGACAGCGGATGTCATTCCAGATCTAGAGCAGAGCCCAACCGGAGAAGTACCTCTACCTCACAGAAAACCGCAGCCAAATAACACTGGACCATACTCATAGTGTTGTGTTCCTGCCGGTGAGTAAGGTTGCCAGAGCTCAACGAGGGTGCGGTGTTTGGGTCGGCAACACGCATGTAACTCCTCTGGAGTTGCAGGCGTACATAGGTTACGGAGACAGCTTAACATCAGGCGGGCCGTATGCTTGTTTGCCACCGACGTAGTATAAAAGAATGAGCGAAAATTGAGTAAGTAATAAATAACTGAGGTGTCGTGTGCTACTTACTCGTGTTTCTCAAAATATCCATGTTAATTTGATAGTTAGCCATGTACGGTAAATTTATCCAAGTAGGTATGTACCGTAGACAGAAATACTGAATAGTGAATTATTTTATGCTAGCTCGGCCATTTACTTTTTAATTGCAATAGAAACAAGAGTATTTACCACGTATTTGTACAAGTAGGTAAGTTCCCGATAAACTGCTTAAACAGATGGCGTTGTAACTATATTGAACTTTGACAGTCTAGGCTTGATCAAAGATAGATATAACTCCGTAATAGATGGATACAGTCTAAGGAAAAAACGTGCTTCGAAAATCACGAAAATTTGATTCTCGATCAGATGGTGCCACTAGTTTTGGTCTACTCTCGTATAGAGGGCGTTGACGGTTTCGTTTGTTATTTGTAATTTTAACGCATATCAGTGAAAGAACATGGGTCAAAATCATATGTAAATAATTAATGCAAATAAAAAGATGACAGATTTTAACGTATTTTTATAAATCTTCATTTTTAGTTTTAAAGTATGTCGATAGATGGCAGTGAATTTACAGTGGTTACAAAATTTACTATGACAGTACCGCTCTATTTTATTATATCCTCTTTGGCTTGATATATCACCATATGGCAAGCGTAGACTGTCAAAGTGCAATATAGTTACACCGCCATCTGTTCACCAATTTCACCGCCATCAGGACAAAAAGTAAACTGGCTTTTTCTCGCGCTAATAAAAGTATCCTGTCACTTTCAATCGCGGAGTTTAAAAAGTTTGATTTTACATCCATGTCACCTGCAGTTATAGTTAACGCTATCTCTACTGAGCTCGTTCACTTACCTGTACTAACAATGGCATTATGTTAAACAAAAGCCATTATTTCTTTTGTGCGAGCGCGTGGCCTTTGTGATTGGGCGCGTGGCCATTGTGTGTGAGCCTCAGGCACAAACGCCAGCACGCGCTCACACAAAAGAAATAATGGCTTTTGTTTAACAGAATGCTATTGTTAGTACGTAAGTGAACGAGCTCAGTCGAGATAGCGTTAACTATACCACAAGATGTGGTGTCAGTACCCTTTCCATCACACTAACTCAGTAAATGTGGAATTAGCGGGAACTAAAGAAAAGCGTTTTCCCTAGGGAGTTACGAAGTTTCTAGTATTTTAATTAACAATTTTTTGTCTTTACACTTAATTTTTGTATCGCAAGTGTGATGAAAAACATTGTGTGTAACTTGGGGCCTAATAATATTGCAAACTCGAGTCTATAAATTGCTCCAGAAAGCCGTCGCGATTTAACTATACTCTCGTTTGTAATATTTAACTTACGCCCCATGTTGCAAAATGTACTATTGTGCATGAAACTACTATAGAATGTGTGGCCTGTAATAGGAGCAAAAAATTGAACTGTAGGCTGTACTGTCATACCGACCAACATTTGTCCAGCTACTTTTAAAAATAACTTGTGTTTTGATTTTTAATACACTAAAGTTTTTTCCAAGACGCAATGTATTGCGAATTTTGTTATATTTAAAGTGTGACAGGCAACGTCAATCACAATGATAAAAAAATAAAATAAAAAAAATAAACGTTTATTCAAAGATCTTACTTACAACTAAATACCTATTTTCTTCTGCCGAACCACACAGTGGTTTGTTGGCAGACGAGGCTCCTTTGCGTTTGTGTTAGCTGTTGATATGCAACTTAACTTTATCTTAAACCTAAACTTACCTACTTAACCCTTTACTGCACGCGCAGCCTTATATGGTTGTTATGTTTTTAGCTATTAAGGTGGTTCGATTCTCATACAAAATTCAATCTGCTTTAATTAAGGCACTACACACTATTACTACACAAATATTTGCTCATTTATCTACTTTCGAATATTCGTTTGCGCTAAATTAATAGAAAAACTTTGTTTCATACAGAAATCATACATAAATCAACGTAATTTTTTCATCAATTTTACGTATGTGTGTGTCACAAATGTCGTGTACAAATACGTTGCGTGCGGCGTTGCCACTCTATGACGTTGGCGACGTTGCCTGGCCGACCTGGCTGGATTTGCAGTGCCGTCATGTTTAGTGCATTTTTATTTGACAGTGTTGACACTGACACATAGGGTCATGTTTATTGTGACATCAATTTGTTTGTATAAATTGAAAATGATAGCAACGCAAAGAGTATAATAATATATGTAGCAACGTCTAAATCAAGTTACAAAAATCATCGGTGTTCTGGTCCGCGAAAATCCAGAAAAATTCAGACTCAATTGAAGCGGAATTCATGATGGTGAAGTTTCGTAAGGTAGGTAAGTACAGTTTCATTCCTTCATTGTACATTGTAATTTTCTCGTGCCGATCTTTTTAGAAAATAATTCTCACTTCTTCCGTAATGGTAGATATAAGCAGTGAACAATACCTATATAATGTAATTATTACTGTTTTGGTTGCCGAATAGTCAATGTGTCACTAACTCTAGGTTTTTTTAGGTATTGTGCAAAATGAAGAGGCATTCTTGGAAATAAAATGTTTTCCTTCATTAGCCAGAAAAAATCAGGACATCCTCACTGCAATAAAGTAAAATAAAACATTTCCTGGGGATGAAAATTATGGAATTTTGTCTATGAATGAAAAACACAATTATTACTAGGTAAGTAAATGATAACTTTATTAGAATCCATATTGTTGCTTCATCTTTCTTCCGATAACATTAGAGATTTTGTGCTATCATGATATTATTTTTCTTTCAGGTACAGGGACAACTACGGATAACAAATATGAAAAAATGTTATTTCATTTGTTGTGTGAATCCATCTACACCAACAAGACATCCACTGCTGGACATAGGCCTCCCCAGGGATCTCCACAACGACTGGTCTTGCAAGACCGGCCAAAATATCAAGAAATAAATAATATAAATAAACATGATAAATATCCCGTTTTCTATAATAGTTATAATTAGAAGGCCATGCAATGTTGTTCTACTGTTACTCACTGTACCTACTTGAATCCAAAAAAAAATATATAAAAAAAGTTTTAATTTTATTTTACAATTACTACTTTATTATTAGTACATTACGATACAAGTGCGAAAAGTAGGAAATTGGCAACGAGTGGCGATAAATTGAAACACGACTGAAGGAAGCGTTTTAATCGACACGAGTTGCGAATTACCTTTTCGCACGTGTATTGTACAACGTTTTACAGTACATAATTATGGCCCTTTACATTTTCGACATGCACGTATTGTACTAATTACCGCACTAGGGCGGTAACGTATGTGTAGCACCATATGTACTAAAAAGTATTTTAC
The DNA here is from genome assembly GCF_947568885.1 of Cydia strobilella. Taxonomy (NCBI): domain Eukaryota; kingdom Metazoa; phylum Arthropoda; class Insecta; order Lepidoptera; family Tortricidae; genus Cydia; species Cydia strobilella. The sequence goes on along the minus strand of NC_086042.1, from coordinate 29,554,776 downwards.
AGTACATATGGTGCAACTTTCTCGCCCTAGTGCGTAAAGAGCACTTTTCATGCATATGTCGAAAGTTTAAAGGGCCATATGTACTGTAAAACGTTGTACGATACACGTGCGAATAGGTAATTCGCAACTCGTGTCGATTTAAAACACTCTCTGCGGTCGTGTTTTAATCTGTCGCCACTCGTTTCGAATTTTCTCTTTTCCGCACTTGTATCGTAAATAACTATTTCAAACTGCAAGGGTACGATGATAGATCTCAATTCAATATAATTTTGCAACATTTGGCATTATTAGGTTATAAATTGTATGGAGATGAAATCTATCATCGTACCCTTCCAGTTTGAAAAATACTATAGAGGCTGGGCAGTAAGGGATTGCTTTACTTGTAGAACTATATTTAGCGCTTAAAAAAAAACTGATACCTGACACTTACAAACCTGGACTTGACTGGCTAGTGCTACTAAGAATCGTCAGTATTCTCCATCCTTTCTAAGTTGGAAGAACCCAAAAAGGTGAGATTTGTGAAAGTCAGGTTTTCAATATATGTGGCGTTTTCAACCAAACGGGTACCTACTTATTGTTGTCATATTTCCATAAAGCTTCAAAATGAAATCAACCTAATCGACAACCGACAATGTGGTACCTTTAACCTGTTCAAAACGTCACATATTTTTATAAAACGTTATAAACTAATTTATTAATAATACTGAATATCTGGGAGAAAAAGAAAACATAAGTAAAAACTCAAAAATGCTCGTTTTCCCAGAGATAAGACCTAGCTACATCGAACCCCTTACAGCAAATTTCATCGAAATCGTTAGAGCCGTTTCCGATATCACTGAAATATATTTCGGTTATATCGGAATCGGACAAGAATTCGAAGAATAAAAGGTATAAGAAACATAAGATAACACAAAAAGGACAAAAAAAAGTACCCCTGACGTACCAGTCTCGAACCCGAATCCTCTTGCACGTATTTCCACGAACATACCGCAACGCCATTGCAGCATACTTACACTGCATGAAATTGTCTACTACAAGCAATCACGGAAACACTGTTTGCATGTGTGAGTAATAGTAGGAAATAGCATGACAGAAACACTCTGTCGACTTTAAAAGTGTTTTTTACACTAATGAAGTATTCAATGTTTATTATAATAGTTCAATATTTATGTAAAGAGTGCGCTAAACATACTTTTAAGTATACAGATACCAACACTATTCCACAAAAAAATAAAACCTGAAAATTTGCGAAAGTGACGCCATCTAGCGGGGTTTAAGCTTTGGGTAACCTAGTCGAACCACCTTAAAGTTTACTTTTAACCAAATACTTATTTTCTTTTTGACATGAAGTAAGGGGATAATGGCGTACATTGAAGATAATATTTATTTTGTATGAAAAATACGAAGTCTATAGTCTTCATTATTTTTAAAAGTCGCTGAACAAATGTTGGTCAGTTTGAGGAGTATAGCCTACAGTTTAATTTTTTGCTCCTATTACAGGCCACACATTGTATATGTACGATGTCTATATATAATTATAAACAGCGATGTATAATAGCCATCACTACAAATATGTAACCCGATAGGTGAGCTTTCACATCAGCTTGGTAGATTCTGCGGCAACTATTGTTTTATTTGACACCCCACCTGGTCAACTCTTGGCTGACTGAGCTGTGAGCTGTGAGGATCGTTTTCAAAGCCGCCGTCTATGCGGAAGTTTTCTGCTTCGTAGAGAATTAGGTATTCGTAGTTATAGGTATAACTGGGAACGAGTAACCCGACAGATTATAATCACTAACCACGCATCCCTGCGGTCACAGGGAGCAAAACATTTCATAAGACTTTTGGCCAATTCGGAAAAAAAAATTTTTTTTTGTTTTCTGCATATGAAGTTATGTATTTTTACATCTTGGCAAAAAAAAACTTAATTACAACAAATAAGTAAAGATTTTTCATTAATTTACAGATAAATTTTGCGAGTTTTATTTAAAACTTTTATGTCTGTTAGTAGGTATGTCTAAGCATAGTGGCAGCGCTGCAGCCAAAAATGCATTTTCACCGAGTTATCATACAAACAAATTTTCACCGAGTTATCATACAAACAAATTTGTCATTATATATCTCTAAAATAAGACCGAATTCAGAAAACTTTTGATATCATTTTAGTCTCTAAATGCAGTCAGGAATACATACACTTTTAAAATCTGTCGGGTTAGTTGTTTCCCACCCTGTATGTTTTCAGCGAAAAACAGTAACGGGAGAAGGCAGCAGAATCTTTTGACAGAATCACTGTGATGCCTATGTACATACATAGAGTAACTTATACTAGAGCGGTACTGTCATAGTAAATTTTGTAACCACAGTAAATTCACTGCCATCTATCCATACACTTTAAAATTAAAAATGAAGATTTATAAAAATACGATAAAATGTATTTTAATATGGATAGATGTTTTTTTTTATTTGCATTAATTATTTTTATGATTTTGACACATGTTCTTTCACTGATATGCGTAAAAATTGTTAAATAACAAACGAAACCGTCAACGCCATCTATACGACAGTAGGCCAAAGCTAGTAGCGCCCTCTGATCGAGAGTCAAATTTTCTTGATTTTCGAGGCACGTTTTTTCCTTAGACTGTATCCATCTATTACGGAGTTATATCTATCTTTGCTATGTACATACATAGAGTAACTTATACTAGCGCTGTACTGTCATAGTAAATTTTGTAACCACAGTAAATTCACTGCCATCTATCTACACACTTTAAAATTAAAAATGAAGATTTATAAAAATACGATAAAATGTATTTAAATATGGATAAATGTTTTTTTTTATTTGCATTAATTATTTTTATGATTTTGACACATGTTCTTTCACTGATATGCGTAAAAATTGTTAAATAACAAACGAAACCGTCAACGCCATCTATACGACAGTAGGCCAAAGCTAGTAGCGCCCTCTGATCGAGAGTCAAATTTTCTTGATTTTCGAGGCACGTTTTTTCCTTAGACTGTATCCATCTATTACGGAGTTATATCTATCTTTGGTTCATAGAATCTATAATTTATCAATTTATCATTCACAAAGTTCATAACAATAATGCTCCATAACGTCCATAACCATTAACAACCTTATTGTTATGGGTTATGGCCGTATTGCTCCACTAGCAACAATTGATTGATACAGTATCATTCGATACTTTACAGTATGGATGGTATAGAAAGGATCGCAATCTCTTATGGCTGAATTGTTGTAAAAGTGACCGCGTTAAGCTTTAAATAATAGTTCCTAATCTCTCCGGTGGCGCTAGTTAGGCTCTGGGACATGAGTATAACATGAACCATATAAGGCAACAAATAACCCGACCAAATTACGTAGGTTGTTTTTGGTAGTATTTCGGTGTATGGTGGCGCCGCCTAATTACTGTTTTTTGATGGACACTTTTCATACAGAGATTTGGCTCCTTTATACAGTCTCCATGCTTTACAGGTTCTTAAATCACATTCATTCATTTTATGTTTATGCCACGTACTTTAATTGTTGGGCCATTCAAAATCCACCCATATTTAGTTGTTTAGTCGCCATCACTTGATTAACGCCTTGACTTGACCTACCTACCTTTCCTTACCTATTTTTTAGGAAATTAAATATTTTCTTTTATACCGTTTAGTACAGCTTTGATGTCTACCGTTCTCCAATTCTCCCTCAATTGCTCAAAGGTTAACTGGAAGAGATCCCTGAAAGGGATAAGTTCGCCTTTATACAAATGATGCGTTTTTTTCTCTTGTTTTATGTTTCTTTTTGTACAATAAAGAGTTTTACTACTACTACTTGACATTTGACAATAAAGGCGTGTTTAGATATTTATGAGCCCCTTGGCCGCTCCGATATATCTGATGGCGATTGTTTAACTAGGGAACAAATTAAATTAATTTATTAAATATTCAGATTTATACTATTTCTAGTGGAATCACTAACTAGTAAAATATAAAGTGCCAAAGTTCTGGGATCGAACAATTGTCTTCTGCTTTAGCAGGAAAAGAAAAACAAAATGCCTTAACAATTGTGACGTTTCCAACCAAAAGGTGCCACATTGTCGCTTGTTGATAAGGTTGATTTCTAATTGAAGCTATATCGAAATAGCGCCTTACTGACAAGCGAGAATAAGTAGCCTTTTGGTTGAAAATGGCACAATTATAGTCCATGACTATACTATACGTGTCTCCTATAATTAGGTCGTATTGTCTGCCGCCGACATTCTACAGAAAACTCCATACAAATGATTTTGTCCGATTGCTTTGATCAAAATAAACACCAAATATACCAAATGTAAAATTATCTCTTTATTTATTGACCTATAACCTGTGTTATAAATTTCATTTCATTTCCAAAAGTTCATAAAAAACTGTTAGAAAACCTTAAAGGCTGTGGAATTCGGTTATGATGTAACTGTAAGCTGCGCTCACGCATCAGCGCCTGTGAGGCAGCTGACCGCAAGTGTGGTCACTGCACAAATTTATTATGGTTTTGTATGTGAAAGTAACTATTGTACTTTTGAAAGGTTTGGTGGGTATAAAAGGTAGAAAGTGATAGTATGTTTCTATTGAGGTAGGTTAGTAAAATGGATATTATCATAATTTAATAGAAGAAACGTTTTGTTAATCCTAATCTTATCGCTAACTTGTATATAAATGAAGAGCTAACGCAGCGTACTACGTAGGCGAACAACACGCGAACGCGAAAAGCGCGGTGCGGCGCGGCGCGGTGCGGGGTGAATCAATCCTTTGATACCTATAGAAGTGTCCTACGTGGGCGATCTCGTTGCAAACGCGAACGCCTTGGGACCGCGGCGCCGCACCGCACCGCGCTGCTACGCGTTCGCGAGTGTTCGCCTACGTCAGACGCAGCGAAGCTAGCTTTATTAGGGGATTATACAAAACTCGTTTTCTCAATGGATTTTATATACGTTTGTTTATTATCATTTTATATGGATAGGTGAAAAGAACTGACTCCCATAGTCATCATAGTTATCAATTTGTTTTTGTTTGCACTACTCATGAACAAAGGTGTTTTTTCCTAAAATCCTCATTGATTTCAAAATCAGATTAGATCGGAATCAAAATCATTTTGATTACCATAGCGGTACCTTTTTTTTTGAGAAAAATAATACTAAGAGCCGAGACTTCTCAATTGGTGTAAAAATGTTTTGAAGTAGAAAATGCATTAGGGAAAAAATTTACTAAAAAATCTGTCACATAAAACCTAGTTTATATTGCCATTAAAATAGTTCGTTTTATAATCCACGTGGGTGCATATCAAATTTAATTTTAGAAATAAAACTATAAGTATATTTATTACGAAATGTTGGCTGAAACCGCATAGGCTTAGATCTGAGCCACGATACCGATAATCAGTATTGTGACTTCGTAGAAATGTGAACTTGCGCGCCGTAGGTACACAGTCATTGACATTGTATCGGAGATATGGTAGGGTAAACAGTAAACTCGCACGCCTAATTCGGTGATACAAGATTTGAAGCATGACACCCAGGAAAGCTAGTGAATTCGGACCTTTTAAATGAGACCTCACGGCTTCATGGCTTCAGCGGCTTTGCCGTGAGGCCCATCTAAAAGGCCCTAATTCACTAGCTTTCCTCGGTGTCATGCTTCAAAACTTGTATCACCTAATTAGGCGTGTCACCAAATAATGCGAGTTTACCCTATTCCTAACAGGAATTCGAACGTTATAAATTGATCTCATTTTGACATATCTCAATAGTCAATACTTAATATCTTTATTGCTAATAAGGAAGTTTCTCGCTTAATACTTTAAAAACTCGCCTCTAAAAACTCACTACAGGTGATCGTGATATAAAATCATTTTGCAGTTCTAATGTTATTTTAGGAGCGACTTTTTTACTTAAAATATAACTACTTATGTGTCACGGTCTTCAATTAGGAGTTATAACAAATGGGTTCTGTTACCAATAGGAATGAACTATTTTTTCGTTTAGCTCATTTTGCTCTCAATTAAAACGAGGTCGGTCGGAAAACGTAATGACGTTTTGTGCCAAGATCACCACTTCGTACAATAGGGCTTTTTTGATGTTCTGGGTGACTTCAGGTCATCTCATGTAGGTAACCTATTTTTATTTTTAGAATAAAATAGGTTAACTGCCACAAATATTTGTCAGCAGTAGCACTTGAGGCCTATTTGAAAATTACTAATGATCTCATTTTGACGTCACTCTACGTCGGTCGAGTAAATTGCGCTGCGAGACGTCAAAATAAGATATGACTAATCTAAAAGTTCAAAATAGCTTACCTGTTGCCTTCGACAAGTTGAAAAGGCAGTTCCAAATGAGGATTTTCCTACAATATATTTACTTGTTCCACATTTTACTAATCAGAGAGTGCCTTAATAAGTTCCCGGAGTAGTCCTATTATCGATATCCCTAGACCAGATGGCGCTGATCGTCGCCGCAAAGTGGCTGCATTCAGTTTTATGTTAAGGCCTTGTCGTGTCGTACAGCTGCGATCGTGGCCCACAAATGGCCCCCGGAAGATCAGCGCTGACTTTCGGGTCAGCATTATTCTGCCGAGCCCTACTCGTGGTAAACTCTATGTTTCATGTTTTAAATTTCTTTTGTCCTATTAAACTTATGAAAATTAAGTATCACGAGTAAAATAAACGATTTCTGATTTCAGGAGTAGTACGCGCCCGAACAAATGGAATATTGATATTCCAATGAGGAAGTCAAAATCACTACATAGTATAAAACAAAGTCGCTTTCCGCTCTGTATGTATGCCTGTCCCTATGTATGCTTAGATTTTTAAACTAGGCAACGGATTTTGATGCGGTTTTTTTAATAGATAGAGTGATTCAAGAGGAAGGTTTAAGGATGACTCACGTTAGACCGGGCCGTGACCGGGCCGGAGCTTCCGGCGCTTACTTTTCTATGACATGACAGGTGATCACGTGATGCTTTCCATAGAAAACGAAGCGCCGGAAGCTCCGGCCCGGTCACAGCCCGGTCTAACGTGAGTCATCCTTTATACGTATAATTTGTAAAGGTTTTGTCTAAATAAGTTGAACTATCCGTGCGAAGCCGGGGCGGGTCGCTATACTGTATAATCATACTGTGTCCGATACGTATAGGAGAGCGAGTCGTAAAAGAGGAATTTATTGCGAAAACAAATGGTCGATAGGAATTTAATACGAATTTTTATGATCAAATGTTTTATTGTTGTTTCATAACAGTTGCGTAATGGTTTGATGTGAAAAATGCTTTTTAATGCACATACCGGTGCTTAAATACATATATTATATAGCAAAGTAAATTAGTTACAAGCAAACGAATCTGGTTCGACATTTGTTATTTATTTTGGTTGAACTAAATCGTTTTCTGCATAACTCCTTTTTAGAGTCCGTACCCAAAGGGTAAAAACGAGGACCCTATTACTAAGACTCCGCTGTCCGTCTGTCTGTCTGTACCTCATGAACCGTGATAGCTAGACAGTTAAAATTTTCACAGAAAATGTAATTCAGTGGCCGCTACAACAACAAATACTTAAAAGTACGGAACCCTCGGTGGGCGAGTCCGACTCGCACTTGGCCGGTTTTTCTAAGATTGCAGTAATCTTTTAGGAAATGTCGCGCGAAAAGTTTTATGTTTTAGGAAAGGCGTATTTTAAAAAAATGTGTTTATATAACCGTTGCCAAAATATAAATAGTGGCTGGATATCCAAGAAGGCCAGGGCGTTAGCCGCGTAACCTGAACACGCGGGTTCGAATCCGGCCTCCGCCACTTTTTCTAGTAAGCTTGGTCATGTTTCTTTAGCAGGTACTATGACACATCTCTTTCAGGTTATAAGTTGCCAATTTGTTAATTGAATATTCGGCTTTCATTAACCCCGTAAGGCCCAATGTGCATTACAATGTACACTCTGTTTCAATCTAATTTGAACCTTACATTAACTGGATTAAGTAGCTTTTGTTTTCTAAAACAAACGAACTACCCTAATCTTCTATACAACAAGGTTCAAATTAAAAATAAGAAAACTTTGTATGGTGGGCCTTACGAGGATATTATGATATAATACAGTATACAGTTACAATAACATTAGTGGCCAGTACAGTCGAATTCGAAAAGTTTTAAGTCACTTTTTACGACGATTTGTTTATGTCAAATTATCAATTAAAAATTTGAAGTTTTTCTTCGTAATCACATAACTGTCAGCACCACATTTTTATCATTTACCGCTCCAACCGTTGATGCAACTTTCTCAGTAGAAATAAATGAATCGAGATCTAAAATAACTTACAAAAAACCGTGAAACAGCTTCGCAGAACACAGCGTTCCTTGAACGACAAGAATAGTTTTACTGACTGATATGTCTTGTGTGTTCCCCGTACGGGGTGACGATAAAATAGATCGATATATAAGCTCTGTATTCCCCATATTTCTGTATGGCGTGGAAACATGGACGATACGAGCCCGAGAAAGGCAAAGGATCGATGCATTCGAGATGTGGTGCTGGAGGCGTATGTTAAGGATACCCTGGACCGCGATGCGCACCAATGTATCGATCCTTTCACAGCTTCGTGTCCAAACTCGCCTATCCACAGTCTGTCAGCAGCGCATATTGTCCTACTTCGGCCACATAATGAGGAGGGGAGATGAAAGCCTTGAAAAGCTGATCATCGTTGGAAACACGGAGGGCAAACGAGGCCGGGGACGGTCTCCAACTAGATGGAGCGATCAAGTAAAAGGGGCCCCATCCTCAACCAGCTTTTGCTCGGTCGTCAGAGACGCGATGGACAGGCACCGATGGAGGCAGATTAAAAGAACCAGGTGTGGAGCATCCACATCCACTGATGACCACGATCCTCAGTCATGAGGGAGCGACCACAGAGAGAGATAAGCTCTATAAGAGTTATTGAGGTAAAAAGTTAATAGTTAAAATTAAAACCCGCGCGATCGTCAAATCTTCCGTCGCAAATTTCGCGTCGCTATATTTCTAATTTCCTGGCTTTACGCCCCCTCTTAATGTAATTTAAGACTGACAGCATATTGTGAAGCTTGTCACTAATAGCTGAAATAAACCACTGCCAAAAGATGACTAAGAGAAACTCTTTTCACTTTCTCCTCAAAGGTTAACTGGAAGAGATCCCTCAAAGGGATAAGTTCGCCTTTGTACATCTTATTATTTGTACCATGTAATTTTTAATGTGTATATTTGTACAATAAAGAGTTAACTACTACTACTACTCTTTTCCAACTGTTCCCGTACCATGAGTCACTGTCAGTGTCAAACTGACATATACGCTAACGTCCACGTAATTTACTTTCTATACATCTCACTCGCACTAATATGCGAGTACGAGGGAGATGCATAGAAAGTAAGTTACATCACAGATTATATAATACGTTACGTTCTTAGCGTTTATGTCAGTGCCATACAGGTGGTAGCCACACTAGGCTCGCCGAAACATGTCGCGCGAGTGACTAAAAATACGTGAATAAACCGCAAAATTTGCTTAATTTTAGTATACATGTCTCACGTAAGAGGATTGACGAAAAATCTCGCTTTTTCAAGTGTTTTTTTGTGTGGTAGCCACACTTTTCTTAACTGAGCTTCTCTTTTATGGGTAGGCATAGAGTAACTTATACTAGAGCGGTACTGTCATAGTAAATTTTGTAACCCCAGTAAATTCACTGCCATCTGTCGACACACTTTAAAACTAAGAATGAAGATTTATAAAAATACGATAAAATGTATTTAAATATGGATAAATGATTTTTTTTATTTGCATTAATTATTTTTATGATTTTGACCCATGTTCTTTCACTGATATGCGTTAAAATTGTTAAATAACAAACGAAACCGTCAACGCCATCTATACGACAGTAGGCCAAAGCTAGTAGCGCCCTCTGAACGAGAATAAAATTTTCTTGATTTTCGAGGCACGTTTTTTCCTTAAACTGTATCCATCTATTACGGAGTTATATCTATATTTGTGGGTTGGTAATCCAGAAGTTCCAAAACATTCACACACTGACAGCACACGGGCGCCATTTTATCTAAAATAATCAGTGTTTACTGTCCTCACTAGTTTCCGGCCTATCGGGTGTCAATACAACTTATCGGGTTACAAGATAAGGGGGAACTCACTGTGTTTGATCATAGATATATCCTCGGGTGTATTATTGTAGCTCATTAAAGGGAAACTTGATGTCATCCGTCCGTATATCTACGTAAAAACCGACTAGTTTCAATCTGTCGCATCATCCGAATGAGTTGTGGCAGGCGTGTCTCACTCCGCGATTTCGTCGCGTCGCTACAAGTACCTGAAGCCGCCTCAATTTTGAGGTTTTGCCGTAGTAATTGCCGCACACCGCTATGGAACGGACGCCTGCACGCGCTTGCGCCGCCTTGCGCGTAGGAGTCGCGTTTTGTTAGGCAGTGCATCTTCTGTACCCAACCCACAGTACTATTATATATTCTGTGGTTGTGGGCCTAAATCACTAAAGAGTGAAAACGAAAACTCTAATCGGGGATCTGGCAGACCCCGCCGGCAATGGCAGAATGGGCGGGAAGAAGTGGCCAGACAGCACTGGATAGAGATCAGTGAAGAAATTGGGGGCAGGCATTTGCCCAGCAGTGGAACACGAGGAATTTTTTGGAAATAAAAATTCGAGGAAGACAGTACTCGCCGGCCCCTACGTTCGTCAACCCTACGACAGATATGTTCCATTTCAATTGCGCAACTCTTTTGGCGACGTCTGTACCTAACTTTAGTACGAATGTCCTCATTCCGAATTTTGTCTCGCAAATAGTATTAGTATATAACTAATTGGCCCTTCCGACCTTAAGCCTTAAATCATTAATACTGACGCATTGGTATAACTATAAACCGTAGTTTGTAAACGACCTTAATAATTATTTTTTTAATACTACGTCGGTGGCAAACAAGCATACGGCCCGCCTGGTGTTAAGCAGTCTCCGTAGCCTATGTACGGCTGCAACTCCAAAGGAGTTACATGCGCGTTGCCGACCCTAACACTCCTCTCCATCGTTGAGCTCTGGCAACCTTACTCTCCGGCAGGAACACAACACTATGAGTAGGGTCTAGTGTTATTTGGCTGCGGTTTTCTGTAAGGTGGAGGTACCTCCCCAGTTGGGCTCTGCTCTAGATCTGGAATGACATCCGCTGTCCTGTGCCCTACCACACAAAGCGAAAGGTCAGGTACTAAGAGCATGACTTCGAATTTATGATGGCGGCAAGGTTCGTGTCTCTAACAGGCCAATTCGAGTTTCAGTTATTGGATCTGTTTCAGATATGATTCTCAACTGATCTGTCAGTGTCAAAAGTGACGTTTGGTCAATATCATATCGGAAATCGATCGAATAACTAAACCTCGAATTGGCCTGTTAGAACTGTAACGGCTAAGCATAGGCCTCTTTTTCTCCCATTACCCATATGTGTCGTTTTCAAGCAAAAGGTACCACATTGTCGCTTGCCATAAGGACGCTCTGACAGGTTTTTCGTATAAACTTGCAAGCAATTTTCTTCCTTATGTTAAGCGACAATGTGGTACCTTTTGATTGAAAACGTCACATATTATGAGTAAATTGTAAGCTACAGGGTGTTGTAACGGTCGTGTCCGTCGGGTTAGCCAATGCAGTGAATTACTGGCTACCGCCGCACGCGCAGCTTTTGCTGCATTTCCATTCGCTGACACGACACGTCATCGCGATTTATTTATATTTTGGACTGATCCGAAATGACCTAATACCACAGTAAATTAAGTAAATCTTATCTTATGTTATGTTACGGATATTTTAGGTACTATACTAGGAACTAAAAAAAAAAAAAAAACTCCGTACTCAATTGTTGCCATCTTCTTCTTAATAATTTTCTACAATTTCTTGTCGGACTATATGTACAATATGCATGTCATTTGTACTTAGTAATAAAAGTTTTTATTAATATTCGTTTACATATAGGAAACTATAGGTCTATTACTAGAAAAATGTTACTTTATAAATAGTAAAAAAAAAAAAACAATTTGTAACCATCATGCTAGTACTACTTTTTAGTATAAAAGAAGTATTTAGTTTTAGTTTTAGATTTAAGTGTTAAATACTAGATTTAAAGACACAAACATAATGGTTTATACACTAGCGATTTCGGAAGAGCGGGGTTTTCTGTCACAAGCATATCTAATGCTTAAAAGAAGATCCCATCCCATGCTGTAAACTACTTGTAAGGAACCAATAAACATATTTTCATTTTTTCGTTTTCATAAACTCATCTGTTTTAAAAGACCGTTTGTTTCTTAATAAATAATAAATAAATAAAAACTATAAACGATACAGACAGTATCTAGCAGGTGCTTGTAGAGCATTCGTTTGAAACTCAACTTGTTGGGGCTTGTCTAATCGTTAGAGGGAGCGCATTCCAAAGACGGATTGCTTGAACCGCGAAAAAACTATAATATGAGACCCGGGCTCCGTTTATCAAAAGCCTTTAGCTTGTAATACCCCTGTCCCTTTCTAACAAAAGCTGTCAAAAAGGGACTTCCACTTGTATTACAAGCTACAAGCTTTTGATAAACGGGTCCCCGGGCTCCGTTTCTCAAAAGCTTGTAGCTTGTAATACAAGTGGAAGTCCCTTTCTAACAGAAGCTGTCAAAAAGTGAGTTCCGCTTGTATTACAAGCTACAAGCTTTTGATAAACAGGGCACAGGTCTCGTATTATAGTCGTATTATAGTTTTTTCGCGGTTCAAGCAATCCGTCTTTAGAATGCGCTCCCTCCCGCTTGATAAACAGGGCACTGGGCCCCGTTTATCAAAAGCTTGTAGCTTTTAACACAAGTGGAAGTCCCTTTCTAACAGAAGCTGTCAAAAAGTGAGTTCCGCTTGTATTACAAGCTACAAGCTTTTGATAAACAGGGCACAGGTCTCGTATTATAGTCGTATTATAGTTTTTTCGCGGTTCAAGCAATCCGTCTTTAGAATGCGCTCCCTCCCGCTTGATAAACAGGGCACTGGGCCCCGTTTATCAAAAGCTTGTAGCTTTTAACACAAGTGGAAGTCCCTTTCTAACAAAAGCTGTCAAAAAGTGAGTTCCGCTTGTATTACAAGCTACAAGCTTTTGATAAACAGGGCACAGGTCTCGTATTATAGTCGTATTATAGTTTTTTCGCGGTTCAAGCAATCCGTCTTTGGAATGCGCTCCCTCCCGCTTGATAAACAGGGCACTGGGCCCCGTTTCTCAAAAGCTTGAACCTTGTAATACAAGTGGAAGTCCCTTTTTAACGAAAGCTGTCAAAAAGTGACATCCGCTTGTATTACAAGTTACAAGCTTTTGAGAAACGGGCCCTAGGTCGATTTTTGTAAAATTGCCCCGTAAAAAAGGTTTTTGCCTACCGGTTATTTTTAGTACACAATAAATGTATAATTTCAAGTGCATCGTAAAATGGAACCGTGCAGTGTCAAGTATCAATAACAAGACGTGCTTTCTTCGCGGCACAAGCTGCCTTCTACCATTACATTCCATTCCAAATACATCCCTACACCTTTATTATCAACTATCATCCCTTGCGATAAGAACTATTCTAACCGCATAAGTAACTTGTCAAAATACTCTAGTGCAAAAGCAATTAGGTCAAAAGATTTTGTGCTTTAATGAGTTAAGTTAAGAGTGATATGAAGTGTGGTTTGTAAATTGGTGATAAACCTTTGAGTGATGCCACTTGGACGTGCATTCGTTTCGATTGAGTATTTTTGGAACACAAAAGATGTTTTGAACCATCTCCGGGAGGTAAATTCGACTTGTTTAAATGATAATTCCTAACATGGCGGCCTTCCTAGTTCTTCTCTTAATATTGAAGATGTGACCTATGGAATTTGCGTGCGTCCATTGGGGCGTGAAGTAGCAATTTCATAATCAAAAACCGGCCAAGTGCGAGTCGGACTCGCGCACAAAGGGTTCCGTAGCATTACGCAAAAAACGGCAAGAAAATCACGTTTGTTGTATAGGGGCACCACTTAAATATTTATTTTATTCTGCTTTTAGTATTTGTTGTTATAGCGGCAACAGAAATAAATCATCTGTAAAAAAAATACTGTCAAGCTATCACGGTTCATGAGATACAGCCTACAGTGGTGACAGACAGACGGACAGCGGAGTCTTAGTAATAGGTTCCCGTTTTTACCCTTTGGATACGGAACCCTAAAAAATGTTTCAAAATTTTTATCGATGATGGTTCGTACAGTACTTACATCATAAAAGAGTTATTTTTTCCGAATTTCTTATCTATGACATACGAGTATATATTATATATCTATATAAATAATAACTAAATAATAATAATAAATATATAATATTTATAAATAATTTAATAGGTATCTATTAGATTCCTACCCTAAAAAAATTACATTTGCAAAATAGTTGCAAAAATATCACTACCAAAAAACGTATTAAAATATAATCTTTATTTTCCATTTTAAAGCGCTATTAGCAGTTATAGGTAAACGTAAAGGTCCCAATGCTCGACATGCTACTTAATGCCCAATAGATAACACCCTGTTGTCACCGTCTACCTACCTTACTTTTTTGTAAGAATAAAAACATTCGAAATACACTTTTTTGAATTTAGAAAGTCAACTGGCGATAGCATTGTCCGAATAGATTGCTTTGTTGTACTCCGTTTTGTCCATTCTTACTTTAGGGTAAAACGTATGCGTTATAACTTTTGCATTAACTGTGCTTTAATAGTGTATTGTTGAAGGCAATGTTACTGATGGTTCCGGACCATATCTAGTTTAGTTTTTTTTTTTTTTGAGAAATGTCATTATATATATCGTAAAATGGAACACATTGATTAGCGACAGTAGGTATGGTAGTTTTACGAATATTTTTGTCGTTTATAAAAAGCCAGTTGAAGGTAGACCGATTCGATGGCCGCTCATTCTCGTATGCGCCAGCTCGTTCGTCGTGATAAACCCAAACTGTCGATTTGTGTGCTCAGAACCCTCGCTGTAGCCACTACAGCATCAGCTCGCCGTTGGAGAGTGTCGGTACTGACCAGCTGTTCGACATGCAGACACGGGGTGAATTGGCTTTCGATTGATTCGCTTTCACTGGCTACTGAAATTTCTCTCCAAATACAATTGTCCTACTCGAGGGCGATTGTACAGTTATTATGTACGTGTTAAGTGAGTTATTTTTTGCTTGTATGTACTTACATTCGCCATCAGATATATCGGAGCAGCCAATGTGCTCACAATTATCTTAACCCGTCTCTATCAAGGTGTGAGAGTGCGTGTTTAGATATTTTTGAGCACCTCGGCCGTTCCTATATATCTGATGGCGACTGTACATGTATCGGGAAAGCTCTAGTTTTTGTTAATTTCCTTATCCGATTACCTCAAAGCCAAAACAAAGGATTTAAATTTAGTCAGTGTATGGGTGTCGTCACAGACTAATCACAGTGTTGTGTAACAATTAAATTTGCAGGAAAAATGACGCAATTGTGTAAGTTTCGGTAGCTTATTTGGTTGAGCTATATATCAGCCTACCGATGTCCCAGAGCTGTTTTTTTTAATGACATTTTTACACAGATTAAATTTAAGATTACAGATTAGATTTTAAGGAGGCTTGTGTTGCGGGTACTCAGACAACGATATATTTTATATATAAATACTTAAATACATAAAAAACACTCATGACTCAGTAACAAATATCTGTGCTCATCACACAAATAAATTCCCTTACCGGGATTCGAACCCAGGACCATCGGCTTCACAGGCTGGGTCATTAGTCATTACACACTAGGCCAGACCGTTCGTCAAGTTTGAATTTCGGCTTTGGATGTGAATTTCATTTTTCTTCTACCGATTTCGAAAGAAGTTTAGTTTATGTCTAGACTTTTTAGGCGCTAGTTTTTCTTCTAACTGTACTAACTAAAATGCATGTTACAGTAGAAAGTAAAAGTGTAATTATTCTCAAAGAATTAGCAACTTTTTCATTCTGCGAATGCGAAGAATTTGAATCAGAGCGCTATTTACCTCATAAATCTCATAATAGTTTAATCTGCGGTACTGTCAGGTCCACATGTCTTATTTAGGCCGGTTGCAAACAAGCGTACGATTATGGTAGAGTATAGTATAGACCAGGGTCTCTAAAATGCGGCCCGCGAGCCTGTCAATCCGGTTCCAAGAAAAGGGACCGATAAAGAGTCAAAAAGTTTGGAGACCCCTGGTATGGGCGTTTATAATTTCTTGCTATTTTTAATCTCTCCCTTGAAGCACCTCTTTTCCTCTCTTCACATGGGAATCTTAATATTTCCAGGGTTTAAAAACAATGTTTACTTACAAATTTAATGTATATTGTTCATCGGGAGTAACAGTAAAGTATTCGGGAGCTTACCTGAAAGAAACAAAAAATATATGTAAGTAAATTAGAATAGGTAAATAAATATGTTACTTAAATGACATCGCAGTGCATAGATTTTTTTTGCATAAGTAAATATTATTACCCTGTAGGTATAGGTACATTATCTTATGATTTTGTACTAATCGTATCGTCATATATATTTTTTTTTAGTTTTAGGTACACAGTTAAAAACTTAAGGGCCTGTTTCACAATGTCCAAGTAAAGCCCTGAATAAGCTACTTGCCACTTATCTGACGAATAAAGTCATCGTTGGCATTTCACAATCTCCAAATAAGCTTTATCTGCTGGATAAAGTGCTTTTTTTTGGAAATTTTATCTGGCAGTTTATTTAATTGGTAATTAGCTATCTAATACTTCACTTGGACATTGTGAAACAGGCCCTAAATAACATAATAATTATAAACTAATAAATAAAAGTCATGTATTTTTCCTTCAAATTTTGAACTTAAAAATGTAATACATAGAATGTAATGTTATATTTTAACACAGACGATTGATGTTTGTTTGCCATGGTTCGTGTGTTTTTCTTAGATGACATTCAGATATAGGTTAACAGTATATGGGGCATTTTCTATGAAAAGGGACCTTATTGTCGATGGCGCTTACGCCGCACAGCGTCGCGCGGCATTGTATTTATATCGGAGCATCGTTTATAATGACGTAAGCGCCATCGACAATAAGGTCCCTTTTTATAGAAAACACCACATATAATAATCTTGGAATAAAAATGTCTAAAGCTTATCTCCCCGACTGTACAACTGGGAGCAATTTAAATCACTTTCCCTAATCGTAGCAGAAATATTCAGTGAAACATACGAAAGCAAAAGCATTATATAGGTACAGACACCTAGCACTTGTTTTAAAACCAAAACGACGTATACGCTTGTAGGCTTTCTAATAAAATAATACCCTTAGTTTTTACAACATTTCGCAAATACTTAATAATTACATGTCAAATTGCGTACTATTATTGAGAAGTGTGATGATGG
This sequence comes from Cydia strobilella, assembly GCF_947568885.1. NCBI lineage: Eukaryota > Metazoa > Arthropoda > Insecta > Lepidoptera > Tortricidae > Cydia > Cydia strobilella. The sequence continues at coordinate 29,537,315 of NC_086042.1, read as the reverse complement.
CCGAGAACCCTAAGAACCTGCCTCCTAAATACTGCCTGCCGTGAGTCGAAAATGTCAATATCTTTGTTTAAATACCATTTATATTCGAGTAGGACATTGAAGTTTAGTTTAATGACAGATTGTTGTATACACAATATTATATTTACTCGTACCAAGAAAATAGAACGAGTATAAAGAAGTGTTGTACAGTCGCCATCAGATATATCTGAGCGGTCAAGGTGCTCACAAATATCTGAACACGCCTCTATTGTCAAAGCGTTAGAGCGCGTGTTCAGATATTGTGAACACCTTGGCCGCTCCGATATATCTGATGGCGACTGTATGTAAAACATCTACCTACTCACTCTAATTTAATCACGCAGCGAAAACGAGTACTAGACATAGATATATATGTTACTTGAATATTCATTATGTATTTTTCTTTGTAGTGCACAATAAAGTATTTATTATTATTATTATTCATGTATGTTCAAAACATCGTTCTGAAATAAAATGAACTATTAGGATAGTTTTAAAATGAGAGCGTTCGATTGTATGGCGGCTAGGTTCGTATGACTCTTAATTTACTTAGAGTTTTGAATGATTCACGGTTAGTTTCACTAGACTTATATTGACCGGGATTAAGACCGTGATTACCTTTTGTATTATTTGTGAGCTCCCGATATTTCGACTCAGTTACATGCATCATGTTCACAAGTGTGAATGCGACGGTTGGTAACGTTGAAAGTGAACGCAGCCGACGCGCAAGAATGAGGGTAGACAGAGCGCTGTCTACACAACTTTGACACCCACCCGCTATCTTCAGTCACCCGTGAACATGATGCATGTAACTGCGTCGAAATATCGGGAGCTCACAAATAATACAAAAGGTAATCACGGTCTAAATCCCGGTCAATATAAGTCTTAATTTACTTATTGCAGAGCCGACTATACATAATCACAGGAAGCCTACATCACTACAGACTGTTTGTGTAGCCGTGTCAGAACGTGCAATGGCTGATATTATTTACGACAAGACGCGTGCTTTGCCAAAGACTTAAATCTTCGAGACGCTAGAACTACTTACTTCGCTGGCTCGGTGACCCGAAGTGGATCTTGGCCTCCGATACTAGGTTTCGCCATTCGACCTATCCTGTGCGAGACGCTAGAAAAGTTATTTATTTATTTTAAACAAATTAACTTTCTTAGGGCGACCGCGAGCTGACGCAGGGTTAACGAAAAGTAAAAGTAAAGAAGAAAAGTACGAGCATAGAGTAACTTATACTAGAGCGGTACTGTCATAGTAAATTTTGTAACCCCAGTAAATTCACTGCCATCTGTCGACACACTTTAAAACTAAAAATGAAGATTTATAAAAATACGATAGAATGTATTTAAATATAGATAAATGATATTTTTTATTTGCATTAATTATTTTTATGATTTTGACCCATGTTCTTTTACTGATATGCGTTAAAATTGTTAAATAACAAACGAAACCGTCAACGCCATCTATACGACTGTAGGCCAAAACTAGTAGCGCCCTCTGAACGAGAATCAAATTTTCTTGATTTTCAAGGCACGTTTTTTCCTTAGACTGTATCCATCTATTACGGAGTTATATCTATCTTTGGTACGAGCGTTGCTAACTGGCGCGGACGCATGCGACGGATTTTAACACAAGTATCGCTGCAGACTTTTCATGGTCTAACTCTAGTGTAATTTTGTGAAAGCTTCTTTTGCTTGCTCTGAAAAAACCGGCCAAGTGCGAGTCAGACTCGCGCACCGAGGGTTCCGTACTTTTTAGGGTCCGTCCGTCTGTCCGTCTGTCTGTCTGTCACCAGGCTGTATCTCATGAACCGTGATAGCTAGACAGTTGAAATTTTCACAGATGATGTGTTTCTGTTGCCGCTATAACAAATACTAAAAAGTACGAAACCCTCGGTGCGCGAGTCCGACTCGCACTTTGCCGGCTTTTTAGTATTTGTTGTTATAGCGGCAACAGTAATACATCATCTGTGAAAATTTCAACAGTCTAGCTATCACGGTTCATGAGATACGGCCTGGTGACAGACAGACAGACGGACGGTGTCTTAGTAATAGATTTCGATTTAGATTTAGATATTTATTCTCATAATATAAAATTACAATATAAATTATCTTAGACTAATCTACACGAATTTATATTATGATCGTCAGTACATACAATTTACATTCTTTGAATAGGGTCCCGTTTTTACCCTTTGGGTGCGGAACCCTAAAAACACACTGGTTAGCCCGACCCAATCCAGCATTCTTACATCTCGGTCTAGAAAGCCCCTAGTTATTCCGTGGGAAAACTGGTTATTAAGCCACTTTAGTTTTGTTAGCGCAGCGGGCAAATACAATGCTTGTTGGCAAATTGTCGACACACTGGTTAACACTTACTATCTTTGATTGCTGGAGATTTCTTGGTAAGGAAAGTGTTATTTGTACTTTTGTAATACAACGGGTTACAAGGAGAAATTTTGATGCCGCACAAATATAATAAGGGGTACATAATACTTCGTTATTAACCGACTTCAATTTCATAGAAGGAGGAGGTTCTGTATTCGGTTGTGGCTATTTTTTTATGTATGTTCACCGATTACTCCGAGACCCCTGGTCCGATTTGAGTAATTCTTTTTTTGGTCGAAAGGAGCTACTTCCAAGCTTAATCTGGTTCTGATCTGAGGATGGGATCCCTGAGGAATTGAGGGAACTCCTCAATTTTTAAAGGTGTGGTGATTTGGGTGTTTTCATAAGCAACTTGAGCGTTTTCTTTCGAAAACGACCAATTTTTTGATAATTAGAAACATTAGTAAACAAAAAAAAGTAATTCGTACAACGCTAGGTCGTCATTTTTGAGTACCACAGCTTACTGGTTACGTTAATTATCATCATCATCATGGTGGCCTTTTGGTGATCCAATCTTGGATGTACAGTAGGCCTCTTCCCTCTTCTTCCACTCCCGTCGATCTTGTGCCCGATTCATCCAGTCCCTCCGTGTCGTCGGATGTCGTCCACCCAGTGTCCGCTCTGGGCCTCCATTCAAGAGTCAAGAGTCAAAATGACATTGACATTGAACATTTGATCCTTCCGGCCGATTTCGACCATGGCGACCACATCGACTCCTAGTAACTAAGAACTAACTGTTACTGTTAGCTCGGCGCTCGTGCGCCAGAATATGGCTGACGTAGCCGATCTTCAAGGCGAACCCCCGCGCACATTGAGAGCACGTGAGGACACCAGCCACATAGTCAAAATATTCTTTATTCAAATAGGCCTAGCAACAAGCACTTTTAAATTGTCAAGTTTTACAAATATTACCTTAATCAGAGCAATTTATTGATGCAGTTATTATTTGTTCTTAAAAACATTGAATTATTATAGATAGACAGACAAGGACTCGTCTTGTCCAGCGACTCTTGTCCATTCTAGCAGTGTGCCCCGTTACGTTACGTTATGTAGGTACTTAATTAATAGAGTCAAACTAAGAATAGTCTGCAGAGATTTTGACAGCACACGCAGTGCAGGTGTTATTTTAAACGTCAAACTTCTATGAAATTATGACGAAATAACACTGGCATTGTTATTGACAGGATTGTTAATTTTTTGTAAATGTTCTATTTCGAAAACCATTTCGAGATATGAGGGTTTTAAACAGTTTCCGACATTTGCTGCGATATAAAATTTAATCGAGGATTGAAGATATTTATTATTAAAGCTTTTAACTCGATTTTTAGTGTTTTAACCCAGCTTAATGTTCAGTTAGCATTAAATTTACTACCTTTCGTAATTATAATTGGCACAGTTTGAAATTAACGATAATTCCTACAAATTCCAGTCAATACCAACCAAGTTGCATTCAATCAAGTCTTAAGCGGAATTATAAATCGTAAAACATTAGTTAATCCAAAACATTTAAATCTGATTTAAGTGCATATGCCCTTTAAGGAGTTTACTTAATATTGATGTAAAATTTAGACTTAGAGACCTAGTAAACATAAAGTTTAATGTAAAAGATCAATGGCACTAACAAAAATTTATAGTGAGTGAAACCGTAGTGATCAAAACATTTTGAAATACGTCTCACGATAGTTTAATTTTGGATATTTTACAGTAAGTACTTGTTTTTAGTTGTATATTTGAACACCGAAGAACAGAGAGATATACACTCGTACAACTATCCTGTTATAATTGTTGCATAGATCAAACTTCTTATAAATCTGCAATCTATAATCATTAAACTGACACTCCCATTAACTAGGTATTTAAGGTTTTCCCAAGAACCTTAATCAAAACTACCGGCCTGATTCGAACTAGGATACGTTAAAAATTTGCTAAATATACGATATGAATCGGATATGTCAGTGTTCAGTGTCAAAAGTGACGTTTTTGTTTGAAGAAACGTCTTTTTTGACATATATCCGATCCATATCGTATCTTTAGCAAATTTTTGACGTATCTTAAAGTTCGAATCAGGCCGTACCTATCATCCAAATCTTCCAATCACTGGGAAAACCCAACCATAACCACTTGACCAGTTAGTTTAACCAAATAAAAGTCAACAATAAGTTTAAGGAAACCAATAACCGATCAAAAAACCCATTCAGGTAGCCGGGTATTCCCAGATGAAACTCCTCTTGACCTTTCTTGTGAGAGTGAGGTCGTGTTTCTCTGTTAAATCGTGTTAGAATAAGCTCTTTGCAATAAAGATACTGATCTACTGGCCATTTATGTTGCTAGCAAGTTTATATTCATCTTATAAAAGCTTCTGAAGATTAACTTGAGATTTAGATTGTCGATGGGACTAACGCAAAATTAACTTAGAGGTGAATCAACTTTTTCTTGTTACCCTTGCCGTGGTTACGTTCTCCTGGGTCACTCTTAAAACCCCGATTTTATGGTAATAAAATAACCAAACATGCATTTTTGTGGAAGATATAAGGCCTTTCCACTGAGCTACCACTAATAAGCACGTTTGTGGATCATTATACAAAATTCCGTCTAACAAACTGTGCTAATATTGTCCCCTGGCTGACGGGACACAATAACAACAAGAAATAGTTGATTCACCTTATAATTGTTACACGTTTTATGCCATGAAAATAAAAACCTGTTAAGTCCCGAGTCGAGCTTGTGCCTCAAGGTTCCGTACTTTGCACATTTTTACCGTTGAAAAATCTGCTGTCTTATACATTTTGGCGAATCATATGTCAATGTTTTCTGTGGAACAGCACATTTTTACGCGATATGGTGGATTGGCTCTGTAATGTTCTGTATTTACTATAGTAAATACGATATCGTGTATTTCCAACGGCTCGCCAACACAAACATCACGTGACACGACTGCTCTCGCGGTCTGTCATCGACTGACTCCCGACTGTCAGTGACGTCACTATGACGTAGGCGCTCGAGACGTCAATACACTACATGCTCTATAGTACATCGAACATCAAACATTTCTTCAGCAAATAGGCCACAGGGGCACTTTTACATGTAAATTTTTACAAGCAATAAAATTAACCAAAAATTACAAAAAACAATTACAAAATATGGAATCAATAATGTAGTAAGTAGTAAGTTGTTCAGTATTTCTTACATATATTATATATATTCACACCTAAGACAGATTGGACATATTAAAAACACCCTACATAGACTAACGGCCCGGCCACGACATCGCGCGGTGGCGGCAGCGGCGAGCGGCGGCCATAGGTTGGAGCGAGACACAGCGATCGGACCTTTCGTTCCCAACTATGGCCGCCGCTCGCCGCTGTCGCCGCCGCGCGATGTCGTGGCCGGGCCGTAATAGATGTAGGCCGCCGACCTATTGGAGTGACACATAAGTTCAATTTAACCTAACATTTGGCGGGGTATATTTAGGTCTGACGTAACGATCTGGCACAGGTCTTCAGACTTGCTTATTTCTGTACAGGTGAATGTAACCAGTGATATAATGAGTTAAACTGCATACAAATCGGTTTGACATATGATAAATAATCGGTCAGGTTTTAAACCAGATTCGGGGTTTTGAACGATTGAACTGTTGTAGAAGGTATGTTGTAACATATAAGCCCAAAATGATAAATTAACGTCAGCCTAAATAATTAATTTAATATATTTAATTTAATTTAATATATTTAATTTAATTTATGTTAATACATTTAATGTAATTTAATATATTTAATTTAATGGGATCATTTTATTAATTATAAAATTTTATTGGTTATTTTTTTTTTTTTTATTGTAATTTAAGCAATATACATGATTGAATTTTAATTTTAATGTAATTTAGTAATAAAGATTTTACATGTATAAGATTGTAGACGATATATGGATTCAGTATTGTCCGAAATAAATGTTTTTTTTTTTCATAAGCAAATTAAATTATTTAAGAACGGTCATGAAATCAAAAATCAAATCATAAGTACATGTTTTTGTTTTGCGCTTTCAATTGTTTTAAAATCAGTAAAAACTTGAAGTAGATTCATTGCAACGCCCAAAACGCGTTGTCTTACTCCTACCCTATTATAGTTACGTATGAGATCGTCGGAAGGAAACCAGATTAATCACCACAAGATCTGGTGCCTCTATCTATAGTTACCTACTAATTCTTGGGATTTTCAAAAGGCCCTAGATAGACCCTTTGCTGGCTGCACAGCTGAGAAATTGCTAAGATGAGGAGGTATAAACGTTGACACATCACATCTCCCAATTGAAGGATTCGATTAAGTACTAGGAAGTACCAGAAAGTATCTACATTAGATAAGGTAAAACTGAGATCTATTTCCTATAAGGGATTGCGCAGTATCCTCAATCTATAGGTATGCTAGGTGTCCTACGAATTGTCCTCATGTAAGCCTTGGACCGTCGATGCGACACGGAAAAACACATCATAGCAGGAATTGATGATGAATGAATATGTATGTATCAGGAATGGTATAGGGAGATGTTATCAGGAATGGTATCATCATCATCATCATATATTTAAGAGTTATACTCTTGTCGGTGGAGCGATTTCCATAAGTGTCGGTCCTCTGCCTTCTCCTTGACAGCCTGATACGACACGACGTTGAGTTTTTCCTTTACTTGATTTATGTATGTTCTCCTTGGTCTCCCCCTCCGCCTCCTTGCCTCAACTCTCCCTTCAATTATGTTCTTGATAAATTCGTCGTGTCGTAGCAGGTGTCCAAGCATCTTTCCTCTTCTATTTTCTATGGTTCTCAACAAACTCCTCTTCTCTCCTACCATGCGTAAAACCTCTTCATTTGTTTTCTTCTCCGTCCAACTGACCTTTGCCATTCGACGCCAGCACCAGATCTCAAAAGCCTCAGGAATGGTATAGGGAGGTGGAAATGTTATAGTCTGGCTAATGAAAGTTGAACCTGAAAAAACGCGGCAATTTCAAAAAATCTGTAGCAGGCGGCTCTTTGATTACAAGGGGATAATTTTTATACTTTTTATGATTTCTAGAATATGAAAATTATAAAGGTATATTCAGTTGTATAATCGTTTATTGAATTTGTAAAGATAGTTCAATTATCTCACATGAGAGAACTTTCTCGGTTTTTCCCTTAAAAAAACAAAGCTAATAGTTTATTCAATGGTATAAAATAGTGTGTATTTTTATATAATAAAACGACCACATAAAAGTCTCCTAAAAAGTTAATCATAACCATTACTATGACTGAATGAATGAATGATGAAATTATTTAATCCAGAAAATATTTCCATATGAGGTTAAAACATTTAAAACGAATTTCATAATAATATATGATTAAATTAAATTAAGACGTACACAAACACAAAAACAAAAACACAATTTTTTTTAAATAAGGACCTGCGTCTCGGGTCACCCCGACCCTTAGCCATAGCTATGTTACCTAGCTGTTTATAATACGTACTTGTTAATGACTATTAAATGGATGTCCATGTTTAAAATGACAGACGAGACGTCCCAGTTCCGGTCAGACTGTCAAATCGTAAACTTACTCGCTTGTCAGACAGAATCAGTTTAATTTGACCCTTACCCTAATAACGACTAGGTGTAGTCTTAGGTCAGGATTAAATTGGTCTAGCCGTGAAGTCGCTAAAGTTAGTGATGTCCACCAGGGTTGGTTGAAACAAGTCTTCGAAAGCTATAAAATAACTATTTGAATTAAGATTGTTTTGTCTTCATTTTTTGTTTATAGTATCACATAATAAATAACCGAGTAAAGTTTGATTAAAAGTCCGAGTTAGAGGTTACTTTGGGAATTGATTGTATAGAGCGAAGTGTCATAATTCGTGTATCGGAAGCTATGTTATTAAAGATAATATAGTCAAGAACTACATATATTTTTCCACGTCTACGAATATCAACGCCTTTTAGAAAAACATGATCATATAAGGAGATTTTTCGCCTTCTGGCTCAGGGAACCGTCTTAAGACTCGATGTACATTTTTTTGATTATATTTTAATAAACAAGCTGAAGATTGCGTAATTTCAACTTCGCTTATCAGTTATTTACTTTAAATATTAAACATTTCAATGCGTTAATGAGACTACACTAAATATACAAGTCTCTTGAAGAGTGCGTTGTTTGTTTTTCAACGAAATAATAAAAACTGGCATAAATTTCCTCCTTTCCTAGTCCTTTTTAAATGTTTTTATCATTGAGTGTAGCCGCCGTGCAGCTCTCGACGACAAATAAAAAGACTTCGATATGAAGTAAACTTATAATTAATAGGTGCTGGTTACTTTACAAGGTACAGTTGACGTAAACGGTTAAAGGTGTAGAAGTAGTGGTAATAGTATGGAGGCTGATGCGAAAGTGATTAAGCTAATTTTGAATGGTAAAAAGGTAGTCTAAATTTAGGTGCCTCTAATTGGCCGCGATACAGGTTATGTGGAGTGCTCCTATTGGTGCATTTAAATAAGCCTCCGCATAGTAAGCGAGCCCGACGGCTGCGTTTTGCTACTGCATTATACACATAAAAGGTTGCGTTCGCAACATTGAGCAAGGAAAATCGTCACAATTGTCAATTGTGACACTGACTCCTGAACTCCTTTCAAAAATATTTATAACAATTCTGAGCTTTCTCTAGAATGAATTTTAGTTTCTACAGAAGACGTGGAGCAAAAAGTCGTTTTACGAAGTACATCTCAACTCGAAAAATTCAAAAGCTGACCTTTTGATACCAACATTCATGAATATATAGACTTGAGTCAAGTCTATATCTTCCCCTACACTATCAAAGGTCGGTGTTTCGCATTCCCGTTTGCCTATTTGTTTCATGCCGTTGGCCTATTGCTTTCCAACGATTACCGCTTTCTAGGGCTCCACGTTAGTGGGTGTAGCATGAATATTGACTATATCGGCCGACCTGACAGTCCTGACACCGTGAACGAATTTATAATTGTTTCCTTGGAATTGTGTGCCTCGGTGAACTTTTTTGGTTACTTTAATTTTGATTTAAATGTAATTTAAATCATTATTATTATGGCTTTTAGTTCATCAGATACTGTACTCCAGATCCCAGATTGCGCTGAAAAAAGTTATTATTTGGATAAAAATTCAATAGGTAGATAATAACTAGCTAATAAAAATACAAAAACTGTTAACATGCCAAAACATTATCTGTACTATTAATTTAATTAATGTACTAACATTAATTTAATGTACTAACAAAAATGGATCATTTGTTATCCGACAATAAAGAAATTTGTATTTATTCATCAGTATCTAAAGACTTTATAGAACAGTCCCTCGCCGCGCTTGTCTGTCTGTATGTTCGCGATAAACTCAAAAACCACTGAACGGATTATGCGGTTTTCACCTATCAATAGTAATCCTTAAGGAAGGTTTAGGTGCATAATTTGTTAAGGTGCTACCGGTGCGAAGCCGGGGCGGGTTGCAGTAGACACATGTTGAGGTCAATCCTGTTAAGAATTTTAATTTGGAAATGTAGAATACATTATTAGCATTGATATATTGATTTCTAACGATTACCGACTTCCCAGGGCTTGTGGGTCAATATTGACAGTATCAGTTGGACTGGCACCGTGAACGAAATTATAATGGTTTCCTTGAATGTTTTCTGTGAGAAATTATTTCGCCTCAAAAGCTTCTATGTCTTTCGGGTTAGTAGGTAGGTACAAATTCAAAAAACAATTTGAATTGCTTTCTTATTTATTTATCCCTGTTCAAATTGTGTTGAAAAATACTAATTAGTTTACAAGCTAATAGTGCACCAAAACAACAACAACAGTTTGTAATTTTGCTTTTGACTATGTACAAGATAAAGATTAAAATTAATTTATTCCAGAAACAGATAATCGGAACGCTATCTTTAAGTATCTCTCTTCATTACGTGATAAATGATGAAGATAAATGACAATGAGACAGCTGGCCTAATTTGGTGGAATTCCAAGACAAAGATGATCTAACGGGCTTTCCCACGAGACGGTCATTCTAGCAAATATGCAAGATTATGTAACATCGGAATTTTAAGTATTGGAAGATTCTATTATTATTTATTATTCAGAGCCCACCGTGACCCACTGGGCAAAGGCCTCCCCCCTCTTTTTCCACTCGTCTCTAGTCTAGTGTTAGTCGTCTAGTGTCTAGTGCTATATCTGACCAGCCTCTTAAAAAGGAGTCCAAGTTATCCTGTCATCGCCGACGAGGTCTGCCGAACCCCCAGTTAGCCTTGTGTTAACTTGGCCCACAAGTAGTCCGGGATTCGGCAGACATGACCAGCCCAGTCCCATTTCAACTTAGCCGCTTTCCGAGCTACGTCTATTATTTGAGATAGAGCGCAGCGTGGTGTTTCGGACTCGATCACGTTAATTTTACACCTAATATGCTGCGCTCCATAGCTCTCTGGCAAACCCCGAGTTTGGAGTTCTGAGCTTCTAATCTACTCTTGAAAGTGTAAATTGCCAAAAGAAAACGACTGTTGACAAATCTAATTTAAATTTAACGTAACGCTGCAGGTAAGCAAAAGCGCATATTTGTGTGTTTTGTTCTTTTGCTCCTACGAATACAAGAGGGTACGTGCTTCGGTTTCAACGTAAAGGATTTCCTCTTTTTTTATGCATAAATATTTAACAAATTCTTCTAAAAGTTGGATTACGCTTGCATCTCAACCTTCGCTATCTAGAAGGTATGATGGAGTGACTAAATCTAGTAAAATTAATATAATAAATTATAAACTATCTTATTCTTACGGTTTTAAACCCTCCCTGGCACTGACTAAAATAACCGATTTGGTATCATATTACATCTCTAAACTTTTTTGTAGTAGTTGCGAGACGGGCATCTTTTTACATGTAATGTTTATGATGGGATCTGTTTTTCTGGATCTACATCTACAGTGGCGCAAACTGGTGAGCACAAAAACGATAGTCATCATTAAATTAATGTAGCTCTATAAACATTTTGTTTACAGTCGCCATCAGATATGTCGGAGCGGCCGAGGGACTCAAAAATATCTCAACACGCACCTAGCGCCGTGACAATAGAGGCGTGTTCAAATATTTGTGAGCACCTCGGCCGCTCCGATATATCTGATGGCGACTGTACAATTCACTTTTCTCATAGCATTCATACTTAGTAACACACGTCTTCAGACGGCGCGGCGACTATATGCTCTAATTTATTTATAGCTACTCCCTCAGTTCTAAAACGAAACATGTGTTATTGATTTCAGTGAACATACGCCATTTTGTAAGGAATGTAAGAAGCAATTTTAATAACAAAACTTCCGTGAGACACAGACATATTAAATATATTAATAACGGGTCACTCACGTGTTTTAACGTGTGTTTTTTTTTCGTGTGCTTCCGAGCTGGAAAACTGTTTTGGGTACTACGTCGGTGGACAGTGTGGACGAACCATTAGCGAATGACGTAGTGAGTGTTGTGTGCAACCCATCATTTGACAATAATGCCGTAAACGAGGGTAGTTTCTCGCCCCCCCTGCCGCCACCGGCGCCCGCGCCGAGTCATCGGGCGCGGAGGGCTGCGGCCCGCAGTCTGCGCCGGTCCGTCACCGTCGACGCAAGCTCCTGATGACGCTCCTCGGTACGGAGTGAAACATGTCGAGCGTTTTCGACTTAAAACACGTGAGTGACCCGTTATTAATATATTTAATGTAAGAAGCAATACAAAATACAGTGACAACATGGTAAAATTCCAATAATAAAACCTGTTGGCATTAATTAACATCTGTTGAACCCACTTTGTTTTTCGTGTTATACCTAACTGCGCTTGTAATATTGATGTGCCGTCGGAAAGTTTCTAAAATTACAAAATTTCCACATGGAAAAATTTCTGAAATTTCTCATATTTTTATAAGGGGATCGAAATATCCGTTTCCAAAATGTGTTTCTACTTTAACTATCGTTGATCAGTTAACGTTTTCTCTGTTAACATTAATGAATAGGCAAATTAGACTAACGCAATTTTAAGTAAGTCATTCTGCTTACCATTCACATTCTGACCAAGCGACCTAGCAAAGAGGATATAATATTATAGAGCGGTACTGTCATAGTAAATTTTGTAACCACAGTAAATTCACTGCCATCTACACACTTTAAAACTAAAAATGAAGATTTATAAAAATACGATAAAATGTATTTAAATATGAATAAATGATTTTTTTATTTGCATTAATTATTTTTATTCTTTTGACCCATGTTCTTTCACTGATATAATAACAATAAATAATAATAAATCATTTATAAATAAATATGCGATATGCGTTAAAATTGTTAAATAACAAACGAAACCGTCAACGCCCTCTATACGAGAGTAGGCCAAAGGTAGTAGCGACATCTGATCGAGAATCAAATTTTCATGATTTTCGAGGCTCGTTTTTTCCTATTTTTATTACGGAGTTATATTTATCTTTGGACCTAGTCAAGGTGACGATTCGCTATCGAATCGCTTTGTGTCTCTCACTCTTCTATATTAAGTGTGACAGTGACAGTTGCATTTCGTTTGCTACGTAGCGTTAGCGATTGATATGTGTACGGGGCCAGATAACATAAGCGTAAGTGATAGTGATAGTCCAATTTTTTTCGAGAAATTAGTTTTTTTGATAAAACGTTTAAATAAAAAAAATATTATTCATCATCTTCCTCGCGTTATCCCGGCATTTTGCCACGGCTCATGGGAGCCTGGGGTCCGCCCGACAACTAATCCTAAGAATTGACGTAGGCACTAGTTTTTACGAAAGCGATTGCCATCTGACCTTCCAACCCAGAGGGGGAAACTAGGCCTTGTTAGGATTAGTCCGGTTTCCTCACGATGTTTTCCTTCACCGAAAAGCGACTGGTATAAATATCAAATGATATTTCGTACATAAATTCCGAAAAACTCATTGGTACGAGCCGGGGGTTTGAACCCGCGACCTCCGGATTGAAAGTCGCACGCTCTTACCGCTAGGCCACCAGCGCTTCCTATAAATAAATAAAATATTATTATAAAAAAACAAAAAACCCGACTTCACACTAAAAAAGAGGAAAACAAGCCCCACAAGAAACATTGTTTAATCAAATGCTAAAACCAAGCTATGGAATACCGTTTAAACAATATACAATGCACTATGAAATGTGTTCGTAATCGATGGTTAAATAAATAAAAACTTATTCTAAATACTAACTAAATATAATTTATAAATGTTGATGGTAGTATCGCAGGCCCCCGCCTGCCAAAGGAGGAGGGTAATGTTTTTCGAGTATATGTAAGTATGTATGTAACTTGACCGCCACCAACGAAACTACCTACCTAAGTAACATTCTGCTAAATAGTGAACTTAACAACCAACAACCAAAATGGCTATAAATAATCTCTGTTGGTCGGGTTGGTGGTTGGTGGGGACCAACCCGACCAACAGAGATTATTTATAGCCATTTTGGTTGTTGGTTGTTAAGTTCACTATTTAGCAGAATGTTACTTAGGTAGGTAGTTTCGTTGGTGGCGGTCAAGTTACATACATACATACATACATACATACTTACACTCGAAAAACATTACCCTCCTCCTTTGGCAGTCGGGTAAAAAAAAGAGCCATAAAAATAACTTGAATAAAACGTATTGAATTCATACTATAACGCGGAAATATCATTATAAATGCATGTCCGTATTGTCAAATTACTATGTAACTATTCCTAATTCTGAATATCACTATAGGCATCTGACCGACAGACACCAAGACCGGCGTAGCGATTTACTATTTTCTCGAACACTCGAACATGCAAGAGTCATATAGGTAAATTATTTATTCCTTCCGATTTTGGGGTTAGATTTTTTAAAAGTGAGGCACCTATCCAACTGGGGCATCTATACGGATTTTACCCTAAAGGCAGATAACGAAATTACGATTTTAGATTTTCGTGGTAGGCTGCAGATCCCATGTGAAAAACATTCATTGCCGACAAATTATTTATCGTAAGGTAAGACAAACTTACTTAATCCTGATTTATTTTGTAACATTTTTAAATCATCTGACATCTCAATCCTATTGTTTCTTTCAACCCTAAAAGAAAATCGAAACACGAAACATCTCAAATTACAACAAAGACAATCCAACTTTTTTCGTCTAAATCAGGCACGTTTTTTTAGTTCTTTTACTAAAGCCACCCAGGTAGACAAACCATAACCGTTAATATCTCCGTAATCGGTTAATTATAAGCAGTTTAAGATAATTAGTAGTTTTCATTAATATTTGTAAGTTGTAGTTTTAATTAAGATGGGGACTACAATTTATAATCATGCATTTGGTTATAAACTTACCTATAACTCGAATTTTTTGTAACTATGCATATACAGGGTGGCTAAAATATAAGTGCATTCCGGTTGCCAGGGAGGTTTTGGGATTATACTGAGCAACTTTTACTATGGGATCAACCACGAAATCGCGAAAAAAAATTGGCTCCTTCATACATTTTGGCTGGTGGAGGTTGTTTTGCAGTTGACGGTCTTATTTTGCTCTTAGTAGCTACATTTATTGGGATAGAGAGAATATTTACGATAATTTTAATCAAATAATTTTCAAGCTTTCACTAAGTTTACTTTCCAAACTATTTCTATCCCAAATCTAAACTGTTTATCTTCGTTACCACATCATTTCGGGGCGAGCCGCTGAAAATGGGTTAATTATCTCTTACGTATATCTTTGTGTTGATATATTTAAATTAATGACTTAATAAATTCGTAGTTTTATTACTTTCAGTTATTTAATGATTAGAGGAAAATGGTCCATAATTTTAACAATATTATGATTTATTTTACGAAATCAAGGAAGACAAAGAACTAACAAACGAGATCTAAATCAGGAACACTATTTCAGTTTACAATGAGGGTTAACGCGTATGAATTCGCCGCTAGGGGCGCTAGTGTAGATGGTGATCTTTTCCATAGTTCGAAATGTCCAATATCACTTGTCACTTCAATGACTGACAGCTGTTCTTTAGTCTTTTGGACCACCATCAACAGAGGCGCCAACTGGTGAGCAAAAAAACGATAGCCCTCATTTGGTTCGTATCAAACGTTTAGGCTTGATAGAACGGAGCGTTGAATCTTCCTAAGTGATTGTTTCAAAAGCTTTAGATCTTGTTAATTTTATTGTTATGCTGCGTTTCCACCAGAGATGTGCGTAAATGCAAAGAGAATATTATTATATAGTATAGAGGGGTACTGTCATAGTAAATTTTGTATTCACAGTAAATTTACTGCCATCTATATCGACACACGATTAAAACTAAAAATATCAAAACACGAATACATATATGGTTTAAATGATTGTTTTATTTGTATTTGACCGATTCAACTGATATGTGTTAACATTGTTAAATAACAAACGAAACCGTCAACGCCATCTAGCCGAGAATAGTCTAAAGGTTGGTATTGGTGGCACGTTTTTTTCCTAGACTGTATTCGTCTTATACATAGTTACATAGGTCTTTGCGTAGTGAGGGATGTGTTTGTTAATAATCACTTCATTTACCTATCCTCGCTCAGCGCAGCTCTAGTCGGAAAATGTCGATGATGATGGAGACAGGAGGTGGTCATAGGAACTCTGTGATAAACCAACGAAACCTAATTGTGTTTGGGGTTTTTAGAATTGTCTCGATGAGTATTAGTTGCCTGTGGAAAGAAAAGTACAGTTAGCGATAAAAGCTTGTGCCAAAAATGTCATTTTTGCCAAAAACTTATTTCAATTTGTAATACGATGTTTTTTATTTGTTTTTGTGCATATAAAAAAAAACTGTGTAACTTTTGATCTGATTAAACCTCACAAAAACTTGATTGTCAATGTAACATAATATCTCCATGTAAACGTTAAACAAATCAACAATCTGATTCATGTCCGAACCCTGCCTTAATGACATCTTCCTCTGTTCGACCACCTAAGACGTTATGTTCCACCCTTAAATTTAATTCCACTACCGGTCCATTTTCAACCCAAAATATACCACGGTAAAGTACAATTTAGGATGGCATAAGATTATAGAAAAAAGTAAAGGCGCGTGCATACAAGTCTATTAAGAAAATATAATGCTTTGTCATTTTTTCTTTTTGCTGACGATAAAAATGTCACGGACCTTTATGGAATGGGGATAAGGGTCAAACTGGTTTGATTTTTTGTTTATTATAAGCAACAGTTCTTATGTGGATGTGTGGTCTCTTTATAGGGTTTTGATTGAGTTCTTATAAAAGATTATTAGTAGTTAAATAGTTTATTTAGTCACGCGTTTTAACATTAATGTTTAAGATCTTGATTGTTTTCTTTGTCATTCCAATTTCGTCGTAGTTTTGTAGATATTTTCTGATGATTTCGTCAAATAATTAAATAACCATTACTACCACTATATGTACTTTAACCAGACAAGAACCATTTAGTTAAAGTTTTTCCATGAATTAATTTTTTAACAAGCAGTAACGTCTGTTAACCATGCTATTAAGCTTGGAATAAATTTAAAAGTGGAAAAATTACTGCCTTGGGTGAGACTTGAACTCACGGCCTCTGGATCCAGAGGTAATTTTTCCACTTTTTAATTTTTTCCATGCAGTTTGTGTTTTCTATTATGTATTACGGGTCTCTATTGTTTGACACAATTATTGAAAGTCATGATGTAATGATTGTCATATTATCATTAGTCATAATTTGGTTTTTCTCAGAAACGCGTCTTTTCAGGATTGCCATAAAACAAACCTAACCTAAAGGGGCCCACTGACTATCAGTCCGCCGGACGATATCAGCCTGTCAGTTAGAACAAAAATTTGACAGTTCCGAACAACTGACAGGACGATATCGTCCGGCGGACTGATAGTGGGCCCCTTAATATAGGATGACCCGAGGAAAATCCTGAAAAGTTAACGGTTTCAGAATTATGACTAATGATAATATGACAATCATTACATTATGACTTTCAATAATTATGTCAAACAAAGGGACCCCATGTATTACCCATCATGAGCACTAACTTTAATTGCCTACTTAACTACCCATGTGTCGTCAGCATACATTTTGTTATAAAGACAGTAAAAAGCCGGTAAATAATAAAAAAACGCTGCTGTCTCAATATAGTTAAAGTTAATAAAGACATACAGAGAAATCAAATTCAACCGACGCATGAATATATCTTATAATTACTCTCTACAAGGTTACCTACAAGGTTTTCTGGCCCTGGAGCGTCATTCAAACTTCGCATATTTTATTTCGATATAATTTTGACATCACTCGCAGTGGGTACATGTTGCTCTTATGTACCAGGGTGGCTAAAAAATAAGTGCATTCCCGTTGCCAGGGAGGTTTTGGGATTATACTGAGCAACTTTTACTATGGGACCAACTCTGAAATCGCGAAAAAAAATTTGACTGTATCATACATTTTGGCTGGTCCAGTTTCTATGGAAGGGTAAATATTTTTTTCGCGATTTTTGGTTGATCCCATAGTAAAAGTTGCTCAGTATAATCCCAAAACCTCCCTGGCAACGGGATTGCACTTATTTTTTAACCACCCTGTATATGACAGCTTCTGCCCGCGACTTCGTCTGCAAATATGATAATGATTGATAAAAACGATCCTATGTCTCTCCTCGGGCTTCAAACTATCATGTACTTAACAAATTTCATCTAAATCGGTTCAGCGGTTTAAGCGTGAATAGGTATAAGACGGACAGGCAGACAGAGTAACTCTATTCTATTTGGGATAATATCCCATATGAAGGGTACACGGAAAGAACATGTCTAGTCACTTTAGTAACATTTTGAGTAAACGCGGTTTTAAAATTTGGAACCATGTTAAAATTTATGGTAATTCCGTGACCAGGTCTTTTTTAACTAAAAAAAATTGTGTTACATATATTATACAGTGGTAGCAAAAGGTATAACTAATAGTTCATTAAGAGCTCTACATTTTGAAATGAAAATCTCATTTTCCGAATAAAGTGACTAGACATGTTCTTTCCGTGTACCCTTCATATTATGTATATTAGTAAAAATTGGTAGTAGGGATTTAAGCGAGTTGTACTGCGAGTGGATTTAAGATGGGATCAACACGAGTTCATTAAGTTCGAATGCCTCCCGGTCTCACGATCGCATCCAATTTTACGCTCAATTCGTCTCCGCCACACCAATCTACCAGAAACTTCCTCCATACTTTCTTTTTTTATCAAAATACATGATTAATGTTAATAAATCAGTCACTCTGTCGGTGTCGTGTTAGACGGGTGTAATAAAATTGGAAACTGACATGATTGACATTGGAGTTGACATTAAATGGTGTTTTTGCGATGTTTTTTCTCTACTATTTGTACTTATTTAGATTGCTTTGTTACCGCGATAGTTTCCATGGTTTTATTTGTATTAAGATTTAGCACACCTATGTTTCTAAAGATTCTTGTTTAACAGTTTTATGACCATATCTACTCATAGGAAACACGTTACTACCTACCCTAAATCTCATTGCACGACGCACGACTAGACCTAAAAATCCAGTAATTTTTTTACCCTAATGCATTTTCTACTTCAAAACATTTTTTCTTCAATTAAGAAGTCTCGGCTCTTAGTATTTTTTTCTCAAAATTTGTGTGACAGAATGTTATTTTATATTTTAGGTACCGCTATGGTAAACAAAACGATTTTGTTTCCGATATAATCTCTGATTTTGGAATCAATGAGGATTTTAGAAAACACTGTTCATGAGTAGTGCAAACAAATTGATAACTATGATGACTATGGGATGTTCTTTTCACCTCATTATTATTCAGCAACGACGGCTTAATCGCGTAAAATAAGTTTTAAATTTACTTCCGACGTTTCGAGGACGGCGTTGTCCCCGTGGTCTCGGAGAAAAATCGGAGGTAAATTTAAAACTTATTTTACGCGATTAAGTCCCGTCGTTGCTGAATAATAATGAGTAAAAATCGTGAAAGTTTAAATCAGTGTTCTTATCACCTTTCCATAGAAAATGATAATTTGATAATAAACAAACGTATAACTATAAAATCCATTTAGGAAATGATTTTCGTATAATCCCCTTAATGGCCTTAGGCCCGGGTCTGCAACGAAAGCCGTAGGTCGCGTCCGGCGTGACGCTGTACGCGACGTACGAATGCTTACTATGGAAATGCACTATAGTGGTCTCTCTCAAACGCCAGACACCGTACGCCGCGTCTGGCGTTTGAGAGAGACCACTATAGTGCATTTTCATAGTAAGCATTCGTACGTCGCGTACAGCGTCACGCCGGACGCGACCTACGGCGTTTGTTGCAGACCCGGGCCTTACTAGCTAGCTTTTACGCTGCGTCGGATGAGGCAAACACTCGGGAACGCGAAACGGTGAGGGAGCGTTCGCGTTCGTATCGTCAAAGATAGATATAACTCCGTAATAGATGGATACAGTCTAAGGAAAAACGTGCCTCGAAAATCAAGAAAATTTGATTCTCGTTCAGAGGGCGCTACTAGCTTTGGCCTACTGTCGTATAGATGGCGTTGACGGTTTCGTTTGTTATTTAACAATTTTAACGCATATCAGTGAAAGAACATGGGTCAAAATCATAAAAATAATGAATGCAAATAAAAAAAATCATTTATCCATATTTAAATACATTTTATCGTATTTTTATAAATCTTCATTTTTAGTTTTAAAGTGTGTCGACAGATGGCAGTGAATTTACTGGGGTTACAAAATTTATTATGACAGTACCGCTCTAGTATAAGTTACTTTATGGTATCGTAAACATCTATCATCAAATCAATTGAAAAATAACAAATACTTAATCGTAAATTGCTTCGGTCACAGTCATTCATTTTGTTACTTTGTTTTTTGTTGCTAGTCTACGTACTTAAGCTTTATAACTGCAATTTTATGAATGTAAAACAACAAATTGATACTAAAGTGCCTTCATTTAATGAATCTAGATATAAACTTCTAGTCATTAAGGTTAAAACATGATCCTGAATCTAATTATATATCGGCTATGCATGATAACTTTGTTGATATTTCAACTTCAACGTGGTTGAGATAGGTCGGTAACAGTTCTAATAATTGTGACGTTTTCAACCAAAAGGTACCACATTGTCGCTTGTTGATAAGGTTGATTTCTAATTGAAGCCACATGGAAATAGCGCCTTACTGACAAGCGACAATAAGTACCCTTTTGGTTGAAAATGGCACAATTTTATGCGTTGTACTCTTGAGCTTCGATAATTTTCTCATACCTTTCGAAGATAATGATTTCTTTGACTATGAAGTACCTAGAAAATCGTAAACAACGAGATCTGTTTCTCGTATTTGTAAGCCCTTCTACTTATTGTTTTCTGTGAAATCGTTAGCGCCACTTTTGAGAAATGATATGCAAATATGGGTCGTTAAATGGGGGAAGAGTAAATGTAGGATATTACTATGTATGACTGTTTGTTTCTGGAAAAAAAAAAAAAAAAAAATATGCGTTACAGGAAAATTGTATGCCTCATAATTCTAACTACGGAATGAGTATATTAATTACATACATATATATAACTGGGCATGTATTTATTACTCAATTGTACTGTGTGTGTATTGTATTGTGAATACTTATTTAATTTAAGGTTAGATGGGTATGCGTCACTTGGACCATTTCACTAACCCGGGGTTAACCGGTTAAATCTAGTTACCATGGTTACTAGTACAGGACACTGGGTTAAGGGTTTAACCGCTTATCCTCCGGGTTAGTGAGATGGTGCAAGTGAGAGAAACATTGGGGCGAGACAAACACTAGTAGGGAATCCTCATACTATTTCTCTTGCCCTTACTTTTTAATCATTTTGCCCTGTGGTAAGTTGGTAACCAGACTCAACTTTTTTTTACATGTCCAGTTCACGCTTGACGTTTAGCCGCAGAATGCGTGTCCGTCGGCAATTTACCGCCTGTCGGCTTCTCGGCGCGGTTCAAGCTTGACGCCTGACAACTCCACTTCTGTAACTAACAGGCCAATTCCAGTTTTAGATATTCGATCTGTTTTCGATATGATACTGATCTGTGACAGTAAAAGTGACATTTCTTCAAAAACGGCACTTTTGTCACTGACATATCAGTATCATATCGGAAACAGATTGAATAACTGAAACTCGAATTGGCCTGTGACACGTTTCACGCGATTACATCGCTTATTACTAAGCCATTAAGCCCTAGATTTGCGTAGATGTATGACCACGACCGGCATTTTGGTTCTTAGATAAAGACTTAAGATTTGTTAAAATAGCGTACATACTAAAAACCGGCCAAGTGCGAGTCGGACTCGCGCACGAAGGGTTCCGTACCATTACGGAAAAAAACAGCAAAAAAATCACGTTTGTTGTATGGGAGCCCCATTTAAGACGATTCTCGCTGATTTGGCCTTGAGCGTCTCAGCGTCTCTGTACCCGCACCCCGCTCACTGCGATCGTACGTGAATTTCGTCTCGGTGCGGCGACTGCGGCGGAACGAGGTTCAAAGAATAACCTACAGCCCAGAGGCGCGCGGCATTTGGCGCTATACCTCGTATTTGTGTATCTTTTGCAGATATTTTGTTGTTTGAGTATGAGTAGATCATGCGTGTAGTGGAGGTCGTAGATTATAATAAAAATATATTCCCTTATGCATTATACTTTACAAGCCTCAATTAGTTAATTTGTGTTTTATCTGTTTCTTACAAATAAATACCTAAGTCAAATCGACGGATTAAGATTTATAGCTAAAGCTTGGTATGTACTAAATTGAGGCGTACAGTGCGTTTATTTTATACAGTTTTTTTTATCCGTAATAAATAAATATAAATAATGCCATTAATAGTTAACTTATAAAATTAAAGTACCTACTAGCTTCATATACTACTACAAATGTGTTATTATTCGAAGTTCGAAGTTTTCTCAATCATTACGTGGGAATATCATCATTATTAGGGTTCCGTACCTCAAAAGGAAAAAACGGAACCCTTATAGGATCACTCGTGCGTCTGTCTGTCTGTCCGTCTGTCACAGCCTATTTTCTCGGAAACGACTGAACCAATTAAGTTGAAATTTGGTATATATATTGGTTTGGTGTAAGTTTGTGACCCAAAGACGGACATGTAACGTAAACAAATTAATTTTAAACACGGGGGCCACTTTTGGGGAGTAAAAGAGAAAATTAAAAAAAAAAGTTTTTTAAACTATATCGTGTTACATATCAAATGAAAGAGCTCATTGTGAGAATCTCAAATGTATATTTTTTATAATTTTAGGATAAACAGTCAATTCAATTCAATATATTCTTTATTCAAATAGGCCTAGCAACAAGCACTTTTAAATTGTTCAGAAGTTATTCACGAAAATAGGCAAAAAATGAGCATTCCCCCCCTTTATCTCCGAAACTACTGGGTATAAAATTTTGAAAAAAATACACAAATTAGATCTTTACCTATAGATCACAGGAAAACTTATTATGTATCTCGGTGGACCGTCAGCTGGTCACATGAACATGTAAAAAAATCTTTTCAGTCATCGCATCCCATTTCATACTTTGTCAGATGGTAGTTTAGATGATATTGTTAATAAAACAAATCGTCGGCCGGTTGTATCGCGGTGGAAAGACCGTCAGCTATTAAAACATTATTGTTAGTTTAAAAATAATTTTAATTTTTTTTTTTTTTTTTTTTTTTTTATTGAAAATTTAACAAAAATTATAACATTATAAGTACCTTAATCTAATGTTCGCCAAACTGTGAAACAGTTTGTTGGCGGTGCGCTCTAAAATAATCTTAAACTAAATAGGTACACTAAAATTAAGTAAGCAGTTAAGTAGTTAGGTATAGCATTAGGAACATACTTATACGTAGGTATCTTAAATCTATCATGCGAGACGGTATCAACTGTCCATGCGTAGATCCTATCTCGTTGAGATAAGGTCCATTGATTGATTGAGTCGTTTAGTAAAGATAACCAAAGTTAGCCCCAAAATGGCCTATTTTATTATTTTTATTACGGTAAAACTATAAATATCAGAAATAAGTTTAATTTTATAATTGTTGAACAATAAATGAAGATTCATATATATTTTTTTCATAATTTTTTGTTTACCCATTTAGAAGACATAATACACCAAGTTGACCCAATGAAATAATTACTGAAATCCAGAAGGAGATACAAATAATAATAAAATAATAAAACGTTTATTAACAGGCAAGGATCACCCATGAAAAATTTACAGACATAACTACAATTACACTATTTAACACTAATTACTACTTAACTAAACCTACAATAAACTTAATAGTAAGTTTTTCCGTAAATAAAAATACGATAGGCCGTTTTGCTAGTTTTTAATCGATTAAAATTATTTTTAAACTACAAAAACAATGTTTTTTAACAGGTACTATTTATACATACAACGTAATAGGTAATAGGTAGCTTATGTTAAATCAATTATTTATTGTTTCGAGATGGAATGGAACATTATTCAAAACGTAAAACTTGAATGACATTATAATATGTCGGTTAGAAAACATTTATTTATTTATTTCAAATGAAGTTTTCTCAAACATACGTATATTATAGTATAATATATACAGATATTATCATTACATTCATGGTAATAGACCGCAAAATACCGTGTTGCGCTCGATAATGCGCGTCGCAACCAAATCAGCGCTCTGCAGTTATTTATTCTTTGGCCACAATAACTCCGATATTATAGCACTTTGCTTGTGCATAAGCGAACATAGTGCAAGGAAGGCACGGAGCGACGAGCGACACAGCCTCCTCGTCTCAAAGCTGGCACACGACTGCCGGCCACGCCATTTTCAGGCTGCATACGCATGAAATGTGGAAAAACGTTCGATTTCTTAAGAAAATATTTTTTGATTAAGAAAAGCTATGTTGCCTTTGTAGAACCTATTAAAACATTTTTGTTAGTTTAAAAATAATTTTAATCGATTAAGCCGTTTAGAAGTTATAAGCAAAGTTAGCCGCAAAACGGCCTGTCGTGTTATTTTTTTTTCGGTGAAACTACAAATTTCAGGAAAAAAGTCAAATGTTGCGATTATTGTCCATAGAGTGAAGATGCATATATATTTTTTTCATAATTTTTGGTTGACTCATTTAGAAGTTATAAGCTCTAAAAAGTAACAGTTTTTGGCCAAAAACTGCGCGAAGCGCCTTAAATATTTATATTATTCTGTTTTTAGTATTTGTTGTTATAGCGGCAACAGAAATACATCACTAGACTTATATTGACCGGGATATAGACCGTGATTACCTTTTGTATTATTTGTGAGCTCCCGATATAAGTCTAGTGTAACTAACCGTGAATCATTCAAAACTCAGAAATACATCATCTGTGAAAATTTCAACTGTCTAGCTATCACGGTTCATGAGATACAGCCTGGTGACAGACAGACAGACGGACAGCGGAGTCTTAGTAATAGGGTCCCGTTTTTACCCTTTGGGTACGGAACCCTAAAAAGAACAGGGCACTTACGAAGTTGTGAAATTTATGACAAAATGCATTTCATTTATGCCTGCTGCAGTGTAAACGTTCGGAAAATAGACTTTACAATGCATGTCCGCACTAGTGCTTTGTGTTTTCAATTTTTTTCTTACATATGGTGCTATTTTTCCGCACTAGTACTTTTTGTTTTCAATTTTTTATTAATTAAACGTATTTGCCATATGTTTTTTATTTACTCGCACAATGCATAGTAAAAAATTGTATGATACACGTGCGTAAAGATGATTTCCGCACTTGTTGCATAAATAGCTATTAATATAGTGTTATGGACCTTGACGACAAAGTGTACAAAAAGAACAAGGAATTCTCATACATTGTATTTTTAGAGCTTTCTAGGTTTTTTCGGATTGACTTTGTATTGTTAGTACGAATTGAAAAGGTTTAAGTGGCTATTACTAGTTTATGTCTGAAAAAGTCAAACTGCCTGCGTCTGCAATGTCTGCATGCTTAAATGGGTAATGTGATGTTAAGTGTGTAAGAACGGCGCAACATGTACATGTCTGCTGCCTACGAAGTGGGAGGTCCCAGGTTCGAATCCCGGTAACGCATTGTGACTTTTTCATTATCACGAATATTTTGATCCTGATTTATGAATATACATATAAACGTAAAAGTCCTGACTGACTGACTCCCAGCCCAAACCGTCGGACCTAGAGAGTTGAATTTTTCACAATAGATAGTTTTTATAACGTTAGTATCCACTAAGAAGGGGTTTTTCAAAATTCATCCCCCAAGGTGGTAAAAAAGAGGTTGAAAGTTTGTATGGAGATCAAACCTTTTTTTGAGTACAGAACTTCAGTCGTTGTATAAAGGCATATTATTAGAATACAAAAAAAAGTAATTTAAGCGCAAATTTCATGCGTTGTATAATTATTAACAAATGATTAACCGTCCCTACTGATATCTTTTGCTGCATAATGTTCTATGGCATAGAATCTATGCTCATGTAAAATATATAACCACCAACATACAAATCCACGCGTACGAAGTCGCGGGCAACAGCTAGTTATATATACCTAATAAGTATATAATTGTTCATATACGTGTATGAACAATTATACTATGTATATCGTCGTCTAGTACCCATATTACAAACTTTGCTTAGTATGAGACTAGCGGCGCGATTCGGGAAATGAATTAGAGATTCACTAGATATGAAATAGTAAAGATATGTGACGTCCCACGGGTAAAGGTACTTTACGCTATTATTGATGCCGCTCCAATGAATATTAGATGGCGCCATAAGTAGGGTTGCCACCTTTTTTCTATACACATATAGTAAAATATTGAAAAAATATAGTATTTACTGGTAAATTTGAAAAAAAATAGGACGCCGATTTGAGGCGAATTAAAAATCCAAGTCGCATACGATGCGATATCGGTGACATTTGTATACCCCATTCTTGAGTGATGAAAATATAGTATTTTTCGTACTATATTGTTTTTGTATAATATATAGTACAAGTGACTAAAATATAGTACGATACTATATATTATAGTATGGGTGGCAACCCTAGCCATAAGGTACCTTTTGCCGTGGGACGTCACATATCTTTACTATTTCATATCTAGTGAATCTCTAATTCATTTCCCGAATCGCGCCGTTAGTCAATCTGTGTAAGATTAAATAAAAAAATAAAAAATATTTGTGTTCATAGTTTTTTAAGTACTCTTTTATTGCGGACGAGAGAAATGATTAATTCAATTCAATTCAATTCAATATTATAAAGTACATAAAACTTTAGGGAAGCTGCAGGTAAAATCTTCAAGTAATATGTGATATTTTCTATAAAAAGGGACCTTATTGTCGATGGAGCTGACGCTATTATAAACGATGCTCCGAAATAAATATAATGCCGCGCGAGGTTGTGCGGCGTAAGCGCCATTGAAAATAAGGTCCCTTTTCATAGAAAATGCCCTATATAGATACATATTTGTATACACAGTAGGTATTTAGTCTTAATGAGGAAACATTATAATTATGAAAGTTTACATTATTAACTTAAATGGCTGCAAAACAAATTAGTAAAGCGCAAAGTAAAAGCACATGGATACAATTAATATTGTTGTCTCTGCTAAGGGCCAGTTACACCATCCCACTAACCCGAGGTTAAGCGGTTAAACCGCGCCGGTTAACCCAGTGTCAAATTGTACTGGTAACCATGGTAACTCCAGGTTTAACTGGTTAACCCCGAGTTAGTGGAATGGTGCAAGTAGCGCTAACAGTACTAACCAATGTTTCACAATACGAGTTAGAAACCACACCAAAAGAATATCACACGCTAGCGAATATGTCAGTGTCAAACTCATGGTAAGGCTACATTATCGTAGGCTATCGTAGGTAAACTACAAGTATTTAACGAGCAAACCCCTTTTTTTAAGTCTATTTAGGTATATTAAAACAACTATAAAACTCCCGTGAGACTCAAACATATTAGATTATTTTAAAACGAGCACACACACACACAACACAACATGTCGAAACATGTCGAGCTATTCGACTTAATAATACGTGAGTGACCCGTTTTAAAATAATCTAATATATTAAAACTTGTTTCATTTATCTCAATCAAGTTAGATTATCCGAAATTGTTCCAAACGGTGCACCATAACCCATCGTTTAACGTAAATTGGATAATTGACAAAAGAATTTAACTTACCGTTAACAATAATGGCTACTCGATTAACAACTTTAAGTGATAGGTTTTCAATTATCTCAGTATTTTCTCACTGAATGTTTTTGTAATAGGTACTATGAAGGCTACGCGATTTCTAGGACTTTACCCCTGCTTCTCCTTTTCCCACCTAATATTTATCAAAACTTCCGAATTTTCACATCTTATTAAGGAAAACGGGACTTGTCGTCTGTACGTCGTTCTTCGGGATCACGGACGTAATGTAGTCATGTCCGTGCTTCTCCTTTTCCCACCTAATATTTATCAAAACTTCCGAATTTTCACATCTTATTAAGGAAAACGGGACTTGTCGTCTGTACGTCGTTCTTCGGGATCACGGACGTAATGTAGTCATGTCCGTGCTTCTCCTTTTCCCACCTAATATTTATCAAAACTTCCGAATTTTCACATCTTATTAAGGAAAACGGGACTTGTCGTCTGTACGTCGTTCTTCGGGATCACGGACGTAATGTAGTCATGTCCGATATGCCAAAACTATATTCTACCTAATACGAATTTATTTTGTAGGTTAGTACGCGATAAATGTTGCTATTTTTAAGAGGGCGCGTAAACCCAGCAAGTTAGAAATAAATAAAAAATACCGAAAATACGGCGCGCCGTGCGAAACTTGCGACGGAAGATTTGACGAACGCGCGGATTTTAACGTTTTTCCTCAATAACTCTGAAATTATACTTCCGATTAAAATTTCGTTGCACAAATCCCTCAGCTATATCACTAGCTATTTTATACTAAAATTATACTGCTATGGAATGCTGGGTAATGACATAAAATTGAAAATAAATGAAAATTAGACATGTTTTCGTGATTTTTTTTCTATTGAGTCAACTTTAGCCTTTTAAGGTTTTGCGTCTGCCCTCGATAATATAGTCTAGTTTCTATATGATTTTTTTCATTGCATTTGGCCTTCATTAAAACGTTTAAAAATTCAAAATAAAACTGCAATTTTGCAGGAGCCCCCTAAGAAATAGTGCCAGCAGAATGTCTTGAATTTGTTATGTAACTCCAGATAATTTCTGAAATCTTTATATTCTTTGGTCTACAATGAATACGATTCTAACAAATTCAGTGTTTATAAACAGATTTGTTACATTTGTAAACCGGACCATGTTAAACACGCTGTAAAATGGTGAAAAATAGTTTTGTTTATAAAGCTGTCTAGAAAGTGATCTAGATAAGATTAAGGTTATGTAAACTTTGTAAATATTACGTATCTGGATTATATTTATACCTACTTTTATATTTTCAGCTTCTGCCTATTAGCTTGAGGGGTATATCAAATCAAAATCGATTTGAAAATTTCCATTGCCGCTCTTTGTGAGTTGCTCAAAACGTATTTATAAGAACCAATTTTTTAAGCTTTCATTTAGGGCGGTGTAATATGACTTAGGTCTTAGGGAATACAGTGGGCTTAGCACAGGAGCTTCGCGACTGTATATCGCGCGCAATTATCCTGTGCCAAGGCAACAATCTTACAGACATTATTCAAGTTGTACTGTTTATTGTCTAGATTATTCGTCTTCAATGTAAATCGAAACAAAGGCAATCCAAATAAGAGTATCCTCATTCAATCTTCTTTGTCCTACTCTTATCCCAGTTTATCTGTGGTCGGGTCTTCCCGTACATTTGCGCCAAAGAATTCTATTTCGGGTTGTCTGTGGGTTAATCTGCTTCTGGACCTCTCTTTGCACGTTAGACCACCATGTAGAAGGCCTGCCTTGTCCCTTCTGTTCTGGGAGATTAAGGACCCGTTTTATGGGGTGAGTTTCCTCATTCAATAATAGGAAAATAAATAAAACCCCTAAAATGTCTGCATAATATTTACACACGATTTTATACTACCCAGAACTGTAGGTACAACACACATCGGGTTTATACAGGTCAGGATTTATCGCTGTTCCTTGATCTTGAGTTCATTTTAATTATGTTTTGTAAAACCCGTTATCAAGCTGATTTATTAGTCATCAACATCATAGAATTCATATCGCCGCAATACTTACTCAACCTAGTATCTGCAACACTCATTTGATGACAAAAACACCCGTATTCCTAATGAAAGAAAAGCGACATTTCCATCAAATGATTGTTGCAGATATGAGGTTGAGTAAGTATAGCGACGATATTGTTTTTCCCTTCCGCGTTTTCAGCACAAATCATCATTAGTAGCTGATAGGACTAGGCGCCAAAAATATCTGCCACGGCGTGTCACCCTATAATACTCGTACTTTTACAAATAAGAAAGATAATCACTACAGTTTTCGGTCAAAAGTATATGTCACACTCCAATTGTTTCACATAATAAAATTGAGATACATCTCTGTAAAACCATAGAGTAACTTATACTAGAGCGGTACTGTCATAGTAAATTTTGTAACCCCAGTAAATTCACTGTCATCTGTCGACACACTTTAAAACTAAAAATGAAGATTTATAAAAATACGATAGAATGTATTTAAATATAGATAAATGATTTTTTTTATTTGCATTAATTATTTTTATGATTTTGACCCATGTTCTTTCACTGATATGCGTTAAAATTGTTAAATAACAAACGAAACCGTGAACGCCATCTATACGACTGTAGGCCAAAACTAGTAGCGCCCTCTGAACGAGAATCAAATTTTCTTGATTTTTGAGGCACGTTTTTTCCTTAGACTTTATCCATCTATTACGGAGTTATATCTATCTTTGGTAAAACTATTAGAGCATGGCGGATACTTCTTACGAGTCGAGCATAAATACTTTTTTTAAATTTCGAACGTAAAGTTCAGGCGTAGTCTAATTTTAATAACAGGATATGAATTAGATCTGAATTAGACACGGACATGAATCTAGTATAACTGGATCGGTCATGAGGAGTGGGGGAAAATGACCGATCTTTCAGTAGGAGTAGCAGAGAAAGCGCTGTTATTGTTTGTCCTTGTCATAGTTTCACTTTTCCACCGCTGCCACAACCGAGGTTGTGGCAAACAAATAAGTACGTGACATGTCATGTTTGTTCGTTGCTTGTTTAATTATCGTTGTTTTGTATGAAATTGTGCTTTCTCTTATGAAATATAGTGATGGTTAGCGTTTTGAATGCTTGAACTTTGATAAAATACTGGTGAATTGTTCTGTAATCGGCTGTAATAGCCGCTCTGAGCAAAAATATGAGATCATAACCTTTCACACGTAAGTACGGTATTTTACACCTTCCTCTTAACGCAATATGTGAGAATAACATCGTAAAATTACGTTACACTCAAAGCAATGTAGAATCAAACGATTTCAATAAAAATATCACAATTATTTACGCAAATTAACAAAACATAATTTGTAAAATTATCCGCCCAAATTACGTAGGTAGGTAAGAGTCTGAGGTCAGCCATTTTTAAACTTCTTCTTAATTTAGCTGCATAACAATCATGTTAGGGATACCAGATGAAAATATCATAATTTTATGGGTAATTTTGACCTCGAAGTTTTTTCGTACTTCTAATTCCAAAAAATAAATAAACAAATGTTGTGAAGATTAAATTTGGTGTACATTAATTGGTGTGATTGCGATTTGTGATTTCTTTAAATTAAAACCCATAATACATTTTATTTTACGTTTTATTTACTAAACATGTTTAGTTTTGTACCACCTGCCCGAATTATAGGAGGTATTTCATTGTTTATACGCCTAAAAAGAACGGCCCATTGACATTTTATTTACCAATTTTTTAATACCGTCAAACAAGCTAACTTTGCCTCCAGGGTAATCGCCCCAACGTGATATCAAATATTGGGGTAATTTTTACCAATATGGTATCCCCACGTTTATGACGTCATCTATGATGTCTATCCCTTACGGGCGCACGCGTATAGCTGGTCTATGTAATGCTAGGTCTATGGACACGGATCTGATCTGTCAGTTTCAAAACTGTCAAAAGAAACATTTCTTCAACCAAAAACGTAACATTTGACACTGACAGATTAGATCCGTATCTAGTCCAGATCTAATTCATATCCTTAACGGTCAGTCTCCTGTTTAAATTAAAGTTTTCCTGGTTAATATCAATATTTTATACCACATTGCAACTATTCGCTATATCTATACGTAATATAATACATTAAGTTATGTAAGTAACATGTTTCGTTTCACGGCAAAAAAGCGAAGTATTCAAAATATTTGATATTTGCACACCCGGCCATCCGGTACAATTACAAAACAACCAAAAAGAACAAACGGAAATACGAAACATCAGCAGTTTTTACAGAATTGACTTTAGTTTTCACTAAAAAATTTAGTTTGCTTCAAAGTAGAATTAAAAAAAATTGTTATCTTTCTTTCAGGTTTTTCTTGTTTTTTTTTGCCTTGTCTCCACTACCCTAAGGTTGTCTGGAAGAGATCGCTCTTTAGCGATAAGACCGCCTGTTGTCTACCATAGTTTAAGTGCTTAATTTGTATGTCATGTCCTTTTTATATTGGTGAGCAATAAAGAAGATTTGTATTGTATTGTATTTATTTCACCAGTGTACATTAATTTTTGTTTGGCTCTATTAATGCAAGTAAAAGATAGGGGAATGGAATCCATGTGGTAATAAGTCCGCCTTTTGTACTTATTTTTAATGTGCAATAAAGTGTAATAAAATAAATACTGCATTTTATTAAATGCGTCTTAGAGTCGATATAATATTATTTAAACGTGTTTGTATGCATTTATACCCTTTTACTTTTAATCATCACACATTTTGAACACGATACCACCACTTAAAAATTTGTAACAGTATTTTAGTACAAGTATGAGTAAATAACTGCGTCATTCATGACACGCGAATGATTATAACATCTACAATTATTCATATAAATCATTCTAAATTCACCCTTAAAATTTAACCTATAAGGGCTTTCACAAATGCAATACATTTTAACAATAGGTTTAACATGAAAGTTAGGTTATTCGAAAATAGACTTTATGTAGAAGAGAGTAAGAGCGGTGACAGATGCATGCGCAGGAGTATAAACCGGTACTAGTTTGTCTAACTGTACGCGACCGAACTCGATATTATTTGAGCTAAAGGGCTCACATAGAGTACTTTTTTAAAGAAAGTCCATTTAAATTAATTTTTAACAAGCAGGAACGTCTGCGACCGATGCTATTAAGCGTTTAAGAAGTGTAACACTCTTACGGTAGATGTCGCTAGGGTCCCCTAGAGTGGGAAGATTTGCTGACTATGGATGAGGTCTTGGTGGCTCAGTTGGCAGAGCGCTGGAATATCTATCCAGAGGCCATGAGTTCAAGTCTAACCCAAGGCAGTAATTTTTCCACTTTTAAAATTTACAAAAGAGCAAACAACTTATAATTAATGGAGAGACGCAAATCAAGTTAATCCCAACCTTATACCCGACTGAAGAAATGTACCCATATAAAATTTCGACAATCATCCGTGATAATAAGAATCCTGTCATATCCAGGATATTTATTACCCGTGTGCAAAAATTTATCGAAATTCATTCAGCCATTTTTGCGTCGGAAAAACAAACATCCACATTATCATAACCAAATTATTTAATTACTTTCATATTTTATGAGATTAGCAGAATTTCTATTAGCTTCGAATATATTACCTACCTGTCACTTATGATGATCCTTCCGGCCGATTTCTTCCATGGCGACCACTACGACTCCTAGTTTGCTATTACCTACCTGGCAGTATTTCTATTAGCCTCGAATATATTACCTACCTGTTATATACTTATATAAATATAACCACTATTATCGAGATAAACCATAAAAACTCATTTATAAGATAATAAGTATTATAAAATGGATATAAAACTAACTACAATTATAATAACTAAAACTAAAAATTTAAAATACCTATCAAAATTTTGAGCACTTGGTAGGGTGCCCATCACGCAGGCAGCGTTCCCGCGCTGGATTGCTATGGCCAATTATCTGTGGCCATAGCAATCCAGCGCGGTTGCTATGGCCACAGATAATTGGCCATATTATTAAAAATGTTATTGAAACCTGCCTTGAACATTTGTCAAAATATTATTTAACAACTGTAATAACACGAAGGTCAGGCCTTGACTACGGCCACTTAAACTATTTACCGAGAAATGAAGTAGAAGCATTTTATTTCAATGCCTCATGAGTATGTAAATATATTGCGTTATCTTTTGGCATCGCGGTCGAGAAAAAGTGTGTTACATTTCCGAGAAAATGTTGACGATAAATAACTAGTAATTTTTTTTTATACCACGTCGGTGGCAATCAAGCATACGGCCCGTCTGATGGTAAGCAGTTACCATAGCCTATGGACGCCTGCAACACCGGAGATATTCGCGCGTTGCCGACCCTAACACTCCTCTCCCTCGAGCTCTGGCAACCTTACTCACCGGCAGGAACACAACACTATGAGTAGGGTATGAAATGTATTATAAAACGTATAAGACATATTGCGAGATTCTGTCTTTGGAGAAATGTTTACAATGTGAAGACCTATTGGTTTGGACCTATTACTTTTGAATTTTACATAACTCTATTAAAAACTAAAGACCTTAAACGGTTAGGGGTGATTTGTGACAGAGGAGAGTTGTGTCATTGTCGATTTTTTGGAACCTATTAATTGTGCGCGTTAGTTAGCTAGTAACTTGAACCAAAGAGGATAATTATAATAAGACAGAGCGGTACTGTCATAGTAAATTTTGTAACCACTGTAAATTCACTGCCATCTATCGACACACTGTAAAACTAAAAACGGAGATTTATAAAAATACGTTAAAATGTATTTAAATATGGATAAATGATTTTTATTTGCATTAATTATTTTTATATTATTTTTACCCATGTTCTTTCACTGATATGCGTTAAAATTATAAATAACAAACGAAACCGTCAACGCCCTCTATACGAGAGTAGGCCAAAGCTAGTGGCGCCATCTGATCGAGAATCAAATTTTCGTGATTTTCGAGGCACTTTTTTTCCTTAGACTGTATCCATTACGGAGTTATGTCTATCTTTGCTTGAACTAACAAACGCGCGCTATTGCGAGCTAGTTATTAGTTAATAGATTCCAAAAAATCGTCTATGTCACAACTCTCCTCTGTCACAATTCACCTTGGTCTCTCATACACACAAAATGAATAAACATAAGAACTACATTGGTTAATAAGTTTCGAGAGGAACATAGTTTTAATCAATTTGCGGTCAATTGATGTTGAATGTATATTTATTTTTAAATTTTGTTCAAAAGTACCTAGTCTATTAGCTGATGTCATGTCAACTCGGCATTGTAGAGTTTGTACAGTCGCCATCAGATATATCGGAGCGGCCAAGGCGGTCACAAATATCTGAACACGCCTCTATTGCCAGGGCGCTAGAGTGCGTGGACAGATATTGTGAACACTTTGGCCGCTCCGATATATCTGATGGCGACTGTACCATACAATCAATTGTGATATTCTAATCGCACACCGGGCACAAGTCGAACGCTAATAGAACCAGAAAAACATAATAAATTAATAAGATGTTTCGCTAGTAGAGATTGCGGTAAGGGATTCTTTAAAATCTAACAATTAATAAATATGTCAATTTCTTAAAAATAACCACACTAATTGTATCATACGAATTATACTATTATATTCAATCGAATATGTAATACAATTTGTGTGGGTATTTTTCAAGTAATTGGCAGGTAAATCACAATTTAAGTTTTGTCCCTATTCACCCCATCAGCCATCCCTATTCACCCCAGTTGACTTGAGAGACTGAGTCGCAAACGTACAAAAGTTACTCTTCGCTTACCAGTAGGCGGGCTGTTTTTGTTACCGTGGTGATGAATAAAAAACCGGCCAAGTGCGAGTCGGACTCGCGCACCGAGGGTTTCGTACTTTTTAGTATTTGTCAGAAAGACGGACAGACGGACAGCGCGCGGAGTCTTAGTAATAGGGTACCGATTTTACCGCGAGGAGCGCCACCGCCAGAAAGGCGATCTACGTCTCCTCCAACACGCTGCTGTCAGCGGTCAGAGAGTGGGACTCCAGTCCGCTGCACGAGCGCTGGAGGGCCTACCACAAGCCTATTCAATCGGGGTCGGGGTGACCCGAGACGCAAGTCCTTATTTGAAGTTATAATTATTTTTATGTGTTTGTGTACGTCTTAATTTAATTTAATCATATATTATTATGTAATTCGTTTTAAATGTTTTAACCTTATATGGAAATATTTTCTGGATTAAATAATTTCATTCATTCATTACCCTTTGGGTACGGAACCCTAAAAACCAACTAAAGACCAATTTTATACTTTTATGCTCGTACTGCATGCAGGGTAAAGATATATAGTTGGTCAAACCGAATTGGCAGTAAATAAGAACAAACAAAAACTATACTTACTCATCCTTTTCTTTTGGGTGCTAGTACTCTATGTTATGTTTGAAATGAGACAGTCCTTCGATAAACTATATAACTGCAAATAAATGAAAATTAGACATGTTTTCGTGATATTTTTCCCTTGCAAATATAGTGTAATTCCTGTGTGATTTTTCTTCATAGCATTATCCCTTGGTTAAATCGATATAAAAACTAGTAATGACGCGTTAGCCCTCTAACATTTATCAGTGTATATCGCGCACACTAATAACCACAAACAAGGAACTGCAAGTAAAATGAAATGTAAATTTAAATTTCAAATGCAGTTAGACTCGCCTGCACTTGCACATTCTATAGAATCACAGGTAAAGTGACCTCGCTGTGTTGTGTTGTGTCAGCCAATACACTCATGTTGTGTCATTTGTGTCAATGTACTGGAGATTAGTATGGCATACAAAACTATGCACGCCCCATTTTTGAGTTTTATCACGTAGCCATTTTCTATGTAATGGTTGAGCGAATATATTTCTGTAAATTTTCTAAACACGTTTTTCTGATACCGCTACGATTGTAAATGAAGAAGAGAAGAACAATAGAAAGTTTAAATGTTTGTGTCCTTATTATTATATTATTAATGTAGAAGTTTCACTTCGCTCAAAAGTTAGGTTTTTTTTTGTTTTTTCTCAGTGCACCCCTTGACGCTTTTCTGTTTAGCCCTATGGTTGACTGGTAGAGAATACCTATAATGGCATTAAGTCCGCCTGTTGTACACTTTTTATGTGCAATAAAGTTTAAAAATAAAATAAATAAATGTGTTCACTGGCAGAAGACTAATTATTTGCCGTATTCACTAAAACTTCTAAACCTGTGGTGGCAGCGTGGTTGTATTTTCATCAAGCTTAGAAATAAATTAAAAGTCGAAGTGTTTCCACACGCACTTCCCTACGGCCCACAAGAGCCTCATCATAACCACATCTCATGTTCATACATGCATAGAGTAACTTATACTAGAGCGGTACTGTCATAGTAAATTTTGTAACCACAGTAAATTCACTGCCATCTTTCGACACACTTTAAAACTAAAAATGAAGATTTATAAAAATACGATAGAATGTATTTAAATATAGATAAATGATTTTTTTTATTTGCATTAATTATTTTTATGATTTTGACCCATGTTCTGTCACTGATATGCGTTAAAATTGTTAAATAACAAACGAAACCGTCCACGCCATCTATACGACTGTAGGCCAAAACTAGTAGCGCCCTCTGAAAGAGAATCAAATTTTCTTGATTTTCGAGGCACGTTTTTTCCTTAGACTGTATCCATCTATGGTACATGAGATGGGGTTATGTCATGCATAGTCTGCTTCTAAGCGAACGAAGACAACTTACTTAAAGACTAATAAGTTGCAAATTTTTTTTTCCTAGTCTCACGTGAGCTCACAACGTGACCTGTATATTTGCGAAAGTCTCGACTTCACGAGACGGGCCGTTTTCAAACACGGCCGTGTTTACAAAATCAACGGCTTTGGCTCAGCAAAAAATAACACGTGACTCTTTACTCTGTCGTTTTTAAAAAGCCGACCATATTTTTGCTTGACTAACGAAAAATTTATTATGCTTCGAAGTTTTTAGGGTTCCGTACCCAAAGGGTAAAAACGGGACCCTATACTAAGACTCCGCTGTCTGTCTGTCCGTCTGTCACCAGGCTGTATCTCATGAACCGTGATAGCTAGACAGTTGAAATTCTCACAGATGATGTATTTCTGTTGACGCTATAACAACAAATACTAAAAACAGAATAAAATAAATATTTAAGTGGGGCTCCCATACAACAAACGTGATTTTTTTGCGTAACGGTACGGAACCCTTCGTGCGCGAGTCCGACTCGCACTTGACCTTGAAGGGACCGCTGATATTACGTCGTAATAACCGGACGTCGTACTAAACGAAATGCCAATTTTAATATTTTTTTAATTAAAATAATTACATCATTTTGTTTTTATTAATACTTATGCGACCATTAAAGAAAAAAAACAATTAAAATATTTATATAGGATTATAATAATCATAATAATCTGATAATTATAATCCTGTTAACTGTTTATTAATATTTGCTTAGATTATGGACATAATTATGTATGTACCTGTTGATAAAACGCATGATTGCCAGTTATCGTAGTATCGCAAAATAATATTATTAAATACATGATAATATGCATATTTATAGAGATCCGCCTAGTACTTGATTTATATCATAGAGTAACTTATACTAGAGCGGTACTGTCATAGTAAATTTTGTAACCACAGAAAATTCACTGCCATCTATCGACACACTTTAAAACTAAAAATGAAGATTTATAAAAATACGATAAAATGTATTTAAATATGGATAAATGATTTTTTTTATTTGCATTAATTATTTTTATGATTTTGACCCATGTTCTTTCACTGATATGCGTTAAAATTGTTAAATAACAAACGAAACCGTCAACGCCATCTATACGACAGTAGGCCAAAGCTAGTAGCGCCCTCTGAACGAGAATCAAATTTTCTTGATTTTCGAGGCACGTTTTTTTCTTAGACTGTATCCAGATTTATTTAAAACAAATATTAGGTGTTCTGTCTAAGATGAATAAAACATTACCAACTTCGATAAATTAATCCTAAAATGATCAGTTTGAGACAATTGGCACATATTTAATGGTAAAGGAATTTAATTTCAGTACCATTTCAATTGTAAGGAGGAATTTAATTTCAGTACCATTTCAAAAAAAAAAACATTCATTTAATTTATTGTAAATTTAAATAGTATTTTAAATATTAACAATAGACTTTAAGTCACCATGTACCTAACCCCAATTAATTGTTTTATTCGTGATAAACTTAAACTTAAATTTGTTGTTGTTCTTACTAACCTAAGATAAGCTATAACTAACTTTATGGATCACATTTAATTTAAAACTAAAATTACATACAAAATATAACTAAAACTACAACCATTCATAAAATAGGTAATATACTACGAAATGGTCTCGCCTCAGCATAATACTGTCCCGATAGTCAGCGCTGATCTTCATTTAGTACATTGTCACAGTGACAATAGTATGAGGTCCCTAGCGAATTTCATATTGATTGTCACTGTGACAAGGTACGAAATAGTACTAATTTTAAATTCTTTGACTGTATAAGCCAAAAAATTCTTCTATAGACACTTTTTTCTCTCTTTCTCCCGCTTTGCAAAGTTTCAGACCGAAAACATAGTTCCTAGTTTCTTATCAGTGCTATAAATAATTATCTACTATCAGAATTATCTTATCAGCGACATTATCTAGAAAAATACTCGTCTTACAGATTCTGTTTTGATAACAGATAACGAGAAAAGCGTGAAGAAAGTAAACAACAACTCCAAATTTTGGGACAAATACATGTCTAGTGATCGCACTTAAACTATCGTGAGACATATTTCAAAATATTTATCAGTACGGTAATTACTCACTATTATTTTTAGTCGCTTTTGGCGACATGTCGCTAAAAGCGACTAAAAATAATAGTGAGTAAAAACCGTACTGATAAATATTATGTCTAGTGATGTTATTTTTGCCCATGTGTTTTTATTGAATTCCCTTAACTTCTAAAAAATAATATATTTAAAAACTTTAGTTAATTTAAAAAAACCGCTGCCAGTCTTCTAGGCACCATAACACATGATA
Source organism: Cydia strobilella (assembly GCF_947568885.1). Lineage (NCBI taxonomy): Eukaryota > Metazoa > Arthropoda > Insecta > Lepidoptera > Tortricidae > Cydia > Cydia strobilella. Next base: position 29,497,557 of record NC_086042.1, on the reverse strand, counting down.
GCGACCTGGGGAGCATTTTTTATTTATAAGTTTTTTAATACATGTAGTTTAGTTTTATTGTTTACTTTTTTTATATTTGCTGTATATCATTGTCATTTTATGTCCCAATAAAGTTACATTTCTTTGTCAAATACGTATATTTATCACTATACAAACAGTACTAAGGGTCGGTTGCAACTTGCACCAAACTGGTTCCCTGAGCCAGAAGGCGAAAAATCTCCTTATATGATCATATTTTCCTAAGAGGCGCTGATATTCGTAGACGTGGAAAAAATATATGTAGTTCTTGACTATATTATCTTTAACAACATAGCTTCCGATATACGAATTATGACACTTCGCTCGATACAATTAATTCCCAAAGTAACCTCTAACTCGGAGTTTTAATCCTACTTTACTCGAACACTAAGACAAAAACAAAAAAAAGAAGAAAAAACAATCTTAACGTAAATAGTAATTTCATAGCTTTAGAATTTCGATATTGTAGGGTAACGTTTTTAAAATAAATAAAAACCGACAAAATTCGATCAAAATTGACACTTGGCGCGTATGTTCTTTCCCGTTCTTTCTTGCGAAAAGTGACAAAGACAGCGACAAACCGATGGAACGGCCTTAAAGAGTTCACAAAATTTTATTGTACGGAAAGTTTCATAGTAAACCGCCGCGGCGCGCCGGGTGACTTTGATCAGTCTGTCAAGTGCGGATAGTGCAACTGGCACTAAATGTGTGTGATACAAATTTTCAGCTTTATATTTATTTCACTGCTTTGCTACTAATCAGCATTAAAAATTGGTCTTCACTTCAACAGGCTTTCTAATCTGTTTTTAACTAATCAATCATCATTATAGATGTGAAGAGAGCTTGTTATGAATAATTATATTCCAGATGAACAGTTGTGATGTTTTCAATCAATAGGTACCACATTGTCGCTCACCATAAGGACGAAAATTGCTTGTATCTTTATACGAAAAACTTGTCAGAGCGTGGTACTTTTTGCTTGAAAACGACACAGATAATAGGCCTAAATAATATTAGAATATCGAACTAAATCGATGGCAAAAGTATTTTACTTTAGTTCATCCAACGGATTAACAAATTTTTAAAGATTTGATATGTCATTTATATATATTTGTTAAAAGTAATATTCACTAGACTTATATTGATCGAGATATAGACCGTGATTACCTTTTGTATGCGGCTCCCGATATACAAAAAACACCGATAAACAATACAAAAGGTAATCACGGTCTATATCCCGATCAATAAGTCTAGTGAAACTAACCGTGAATCATTCAAAACTCTTAAAAGTAATATTATAATATTATCGTACAGCTGAACTGTGCAATGAACTGTCGCCGCGGTATTTACGGACAGATACGACCTTCAAACCATCAAAACAGGAGCATACCCTACTCCCTATTTAAAGGCTGCAGCCCCTCTGGCGTTGCAGGGTTCATGGGCGACGTTAGTTGTTTACCATCAGGAGATTCGTCTGCTTGTTTGCCTCCTATATATAGGAATCCAGTTTTCTTAAATTTCTCTTTACTGGTTTCCAACAAACTTTTTATCCTTATCTTTTAGAATCAGAATCAGAATTGTTTATTGCACTCGTATTAGTATACAGTTCTTAAAACTACTTAATTAGCAATATACTTAACACTAACTTATTAGATAACATGCATCTTAGGCATAAGCCAATTCCTAAGGACTAGAGTTTATAATTTATAATGGTCATTCTTGTGACCTTTTTCCCAAACTTTTATCAGTGCCGGTAACGTTATTCGTCCATATTGTCTTTAAAAAAATCATTTAATGTGTAGTATCCTTTTTTGACTAGGTAAGTTTTTAATGCATTTTTAAAGTTACTATAATTATATATTTTCTTAGTGACCATAAAAATCATAACTCCCTTAACACCCAGTCATCCAGTACTCGATATTGAACAGAACAACAAAGTCACTGTTTACATACGATAAGGTAGCCGACCTTTGATAGCATAATGACTCAAATTACTAAAAAGTAACGGGATTTTTCTGCGCTTGCTCATAATGGCTACTTTTTTCTTGAATCTTGGCTGGATCAGTGATTTAATATGGTGGGATTTTTGCAGCTCTTTAAACTTTACTGTTGGATTGATTGGTTTGCACTGTTTGCAGTAATTATTGGATAGTTCAGAGTTATTTCCTGGAGAGAATCTTAGCAGAACCTCCTCGGTATTAGCATAGAGTAACTTATACTAGAGCGGTACTGTCATAGTAAATTTTGTAACCCCAGTAAATTCACTGCCATCTGTCGACACACTTTAAAACTAAAAATGAAGATTTATAAAAATACGATAGAATGTATTTAAATATAGATAAATGATTTTTTTTATTTGCAATAATTATTTTTATGATTTTGACCCATGTTCTTTCACTGATATGCGTTAAAATTGTTAAATAACAAACGAAACCGTCAACGCCATCTATACGACTGTAGGCCAAAACTAGTAGCGCCCTCTGAACGAGAATCAAATTTTCTTGATTTTTGAGGCACGTTTTTTCCTTAGACTTTATCCATCTATTACGGAGTTATCTTTGGTATTAGAAACACTAAAAACAATGCTGTTACTTGAGTGCTAATGTTAATGCTTTTGAAGTACTGTCTGGCCTAATCAGTAGTGACTGTCTATGAATCCGATTGTCCAGGGTTCAAATATGTGTGATTACCATGGATATTTATTCATAAGTCATTGATGTTTACTGTATTTAAAGACATATTAATCCTACCAAAAACATTTCAATGCTGCTAAGACGAAACCATAAGGCTCGCACTGTCAAAAAGTTATCAGATCTGTTGTAGAGCCAAGTTTCTAACTACAAGCCCTAACTTCACAAACTCTACACCTTAGTCAAAATATGTGGCTTAGCCGTTTGTGTTTAATGTCCAATAATAGTTATTTATATCGTCTGTATTACGTAAGTAGGTATCTACTGATTGCAATTCCAGTAAGCGATTCTCCTAAATCTGACCGTGTGGGAGGACCTAGTTAATAGGGTTGGCTATGTGTAATATAGTTATTGCAAACAATGATCTTGTGAAATGAAATGAAATTGCATTAATAACAAATCGTTATAAGTCAGTATACAATATTATCAGTATCAATCTAAATATGCATTTAAATATGAATAATAGTACATAGGTATCCATCATATTGGCATAATGTTGCATAAATACGACGACCGGTCTGGCCTAGTGGATAGTGACCCTGCCTGTGAAGCTGATGGTCCTGGGTTCGAATCCCGGTAAGGGCATTTATTTGTGTGATGAGCACAGATATTTGTTTCTGAGTCATGGGTGTCTTCTATGTATTTAAGTATTCATATATATATCGTTGTCTGAGTACCCATAACACAAGCCTCCTTGGGCTAATCGTGGGACTTAGTCAATCTGTGTGAGAATGTCCTATAATATTTATTTATATTTATATTATTAAAGCAATAAAGGTAATTGGAAAAATTCATTATAGTCGTAAAATAGCTCTTGCAAATAGCGTGAATTGAATAGATGTGAAAAATGTCTACGAAGGCAAATCTTAGTCCTTGTTTTGTTTACACCAAGACATTACAACACTGTTCAAATAATATAACGGTATGGTATGTCATGGTGAACTCTTACATCATTCATCTGTGACCTTCACATTATTATGTGATTTACCTACATGCTTACACCTATGTTTATTCAGTTTTCAAAAGTAGTAAGTACAAACATAAGTAACAATAGATTTTTAATGGCTATCGCTAAACTTCAAGAATATTTTATAGATCTATCTTTTCTTCGAATCCTCCTTATTATCTTCAGATTCAAGTCTTCTCATTCAAGTAAAACTTAGAATTGAAAACTTAGTGTCTGACCGAAGCTTCGGTTTCGGTCTTGACAGATTTCGGCCGAAGGTTCGATTTCGGCCAAAACATTGCCGAATCTGTCGGTCGCACTGAAACTGTATTTTTGGTAGATCGAAGTTTCGGTTTCGGCAGGTTTCGGCTTAAAAATCTAGATTCGGCCGAATGAAATCTTTGATGTAATATTTAAAAATATTATGAATGAAATGTCTATGTCTATGATTCGGTTTTGGTTTCGGCAAAAAGTCTAGTGAAATTGTAACAAATGAAGGAAACGCAAATGAACTTAACACTGTCCCAAGTCCCAATATCATCTTCCATCCTAACTTAGACAATAGAGGTGACAAACGAGCTGTCAGCTAATATAATTACTAGGACTTAGGACGTTTACCTTCCATGTTATTTGTGATCCTGTTAATGAACCTAACCTAACTAGCTACCTACTTAATCATACGAACAACCAAACCCAAGTTCAATAAGTCATCGTACATCTAACAACATTCCTTGGAGTTGAGTAATGGCTAGGATGTCAGGCGAGAGCCCTCAATTGGGATTTACCAGATCTTGTGATTCGATAACTATGTCATCTACACATGCTTCTGGTCCTTGATCCCACATCCCACCTCGTCAGGTCAAGATAAAATATCGGTTTAAAAATGCATGTAACCTAAAAACGCGTACAGTACGGATATAATGGTCGTTTTTGTCTACGTGACAGCGAGATAAAACAGTGTCCGTCACTTTCTATCACACGGAGTTAAAAAGTGATAGTTGTTTTATCACGTGGATAAAGCGATCCATAATACGCCCGCTGGATACATGCAGAAAATCTACATGAAAGAAAATCGAAAAGTTTTTGAAATCTTTCTGTTTGCTTGTCTCGCCCGAGGCACTTAATTTTTCCACTTTTTCTTTATTTCTAAACAATAGCACTGCAATAGAAAATCAATTTCGTGGCACAGTTTACCACATTGTTGTGACAGTGATCGACAACAACTAGCTTTAAATAACTCTACACATGTTGTTACCTCTAAAAACGTTCTGAGCAATGTGAGGATATAAACCACCACAATTTATAGTATTTCATTGACAAAACAGATTTTCATATCGAGAAAAATATGGAACTAAGCTCATAATTAGTTCATATTGGGTTTGTGCAAATTATAAAAATTAAAGTAAGAGGACACTCCAAATTGACATAGTAAATACGCAGTGGCAGTTTTAAGCTTGGTGTACGTGTAACTAATCCTGTACAATTCTTGTTTGTAACTAGAACCGAGCTAACGTCAGGTATTATTAGAGATTATGTTATTATTATCGCACAAGTTACGCTGACATTTTTCTCGTAAACATATCAGGCGTCGCTCTGGGCACCAAACGGTGGATTTATGGATAATTAGAAAGGAATTTTGTGTTTGTGTCTCATAAAACACGCATAAAACCGACCAGAACTATGGATATTATACTGTTCTGTTCAGTTTTCATTTCAAACATGCACTGATATCAGATATATAATTCATCTTGTTCTTTTTATAGTTAGCTTCAGCTACCCATTCTCAGTAACAAACTTATACAATATTGACGGTTATTTGACTAAAGCGCCCTTGTAGTCTTTTTGCAGATTACATTTTTAATTTCAAATCTTTTAGACAATATGATTTATTAACCTTAAGTTTTTAAAATACATGTGACACAGGTCTATAAAGAAAAAAAAATGTTTTATGATGGACAACCTGGATAATGTTCATAACTGGAAAATAAAACTTTTAAATACAGAATTACGAATTGCCGGGGAAATAACCAAAGGGATTTTACTGTTTTATCTACGATTATAATACTATAAAATTCTCCGCGCCTTATAAGGAGCATAAATTACACTTCATATAATAGCACCAGGTAGAAAATTGCATCGCAAAATCGCAATAAAAATAAAACGTGTAAGTATTTTAAACCATAAATACTTATAGGAACACCTCTAGGCAATAAAATTGAGCCTGGTTATAAAAAGTATGAAATGAGCACATTACGATAAAGATGTAGAATTATACACTATCAAGAATAATCCTGTACTTGAAGAAGATTAAAATTCTTCCCGATAACAAGTATTTATTGAGTATCTACTTGAGACGTCTAAAGTTACGTGCACTGCCTAAGAGAGATTTAATTAGAGATTAAGCTAGGAATCTGCTTTAAGAATAACCTGCACTTTAACTTGTTCTATTTTAAAATAGCTAGCTACCCGATAATAATGGCAATGAAGAGAATTAATGAGCACTAGGTACAGAAAATCTATTTGATAATCAATCAGATTTTTACTATTTTTGGGCATAATTGTTCCATTTAATTTAAAGCTGTACAGTACACTTAACTAATAAATGTAAATAAATAAATGTAATTAATGTATCTTATCTTATCTTGTTTTTCTGCGAATCTTCTTTAGGAGAAAAATGATGATGGAAGATTTTTATTTATATTCCGTACAATTTTTCATAGACTGCATGACGTTAACGGAATAGAAGGAACGAAAAATACCTATATGGAAATTTTGGGACAGTTTTTTTCTCCTATTAGTATCGAAATAGATCGTGATTCTAAGTAGAGTTAACAACTTAAATAAAATGGCCTAATTCCAACTTGAGAATGTAACAAAAGAAACAATAAAAGAACAGATTAACAATATTGATATAAAGTATGAAATGTAGCAACTAATATTATGCATATGCCAGTTTTCTACTAGGTACATTATTTAGATGAAGGAGATTTTATGACAGAGAAAGCTACGGTAGTTAATGGAGATATACTAGCAAGCCCAGTTGGAGCTTTAGTCTTGAGAATTCAACGCGGTTTATGGTAGATAAATAGCACATTACTTACTATGGTGGTACCGGACGTATGTATTTACCTGTTTAGCCAAATGAGGTGAAACGGCAAACATTGTAGGAAAACATGTAGTATTTATAACTTATCCTGTCAAACATAGCATTTTTAATATATTTTGTATGAAAGCTTGTTCAATTCACTGATTTTGCACCAAATTGTACGCAAATAAATATCAGTGTAAATGTCAAATTTTACTTAAAATTAATAAAAGACGTAATAGACTAAAAATAATTTAATGGATACTAACATGTAAAGAGCTACTTAAAAGATAACACGATAATGCGATATAGAAAATAGAAAATGCTATTGAGACATTAGCATTGACAATGTTTACTCAAGGTCTTAGAATAAAACTTTCCAACTTTATGATAAATTTCCCACAGACAAAATCTCGTAAACAAAGTGACTCAGTGCCCTTATCGCTACCTAAACTTAATGATTCTGCGATAACAAAACGTAAACATAAAACAACATCAAACTTTTTACTATCTTCGGTAGTAAAATTCACATTTATACACTAGCCGTTAAAACTAACAGTTAAATTTTTTAATTAAAAATCACTCAGATAAATGGCTAAACCGAACGTCTGACTGATTATTTGAAAAGCTCCTCTAAACAATGGGTGTCATTCATGCTTTTAAAATCACTCACCATCTATATCAGCATCCCAATGGACCACTGCACATGAATTAAAATCACTAGAACACTATGAACTGGATCGATATTTTAAACACTGGACCAAAAACGCACCCTTGCGGCACTCCTCATATATAATTTTAAATACCGTTTTTTAAATTTCGATTTCGTCACGTGCGCGCGAGTTAGTAGACGCGTGCCTCTGAATAGCTGCCGGCTTTAAACTGACGACTGTCGAGCCGAACCGAACACTCGGCTGCGCGCGCGTCGGTGTTTACTAACCCCATGTGCAACACAATCAAACGCCTGATCCTCAACCCTATCTTTTACATATCACAGTCTATTTTTCTTTGGCAGTTGTTATAGCATCTGATGTTTATCTGTGTTAGTAAGTCGGACACATGTATTTGTCATTATATGAATGAAGAACTCTACCATACACTCTACGCTAGAGCTTTGCGCCGGCGCGTTTCATTTATAACCTTAATTGATGTTCTTTCCACTTGTTAGATGTCCTTTGAGGTCTTGCATTATCTTGTAGTGAATCATATGTTTACACTGGGATTTTAAGAGCCTGAAATGAGATCGTTATTTTTTTCTAAGAACATACTTTACACACCCAGTTCAGCAGAACTACAGTTATGATTTAAGTGTAGTTAACAACTTTGCAGTAATACATGACATAATTACGAAAGTAGCAGCTGGCATTGGTCCAAAAAGTTGGAAAACACCGAGGACAATAGTTTTTTGTTTCGGATTAATGACTTTCCCGACAATGAGCGCTTGCTGTTTTTTAGTGCATTCAAACATTTTGAGCTCTGATAAAATCCTTAATTGACTCATTAGTCATTAGGCTTTATAAATTTGTATTTCTTTGTTTCGTTAAATGTTACTTGAAGGAATAAACTTGCTGTTGTTTGTTTACGGACATTACCGGCTAATATAAGTTAATAATAAAATCGGCCGACTTAATAACATTAAGCGCTCTCCTATTATTACTTTACTAACAAGTTAACCACGTCTTCATGATTCATGATGTTGCCATCTCAGTTTTTTTTAAATTATGTTACAGTTTAGGAAAAACAACCAAAGCCGAAGACGAAGTACTCGCTTGTATAAGTAGTCAATCAAGTCAATGAAATATAATTTTAATAATATAATTAATAAAGAGCTGCAAATTATATTTCGTCAAACGTACGTACAACAACTGATTATAGTATGAATCTTCTCAAATGATTTTGACGTCTAAAGCAAAAAGCGTCAAAAGCCATTGAGTGCCATTGTGTCTGAGCGCGTGCTACGGCAACAATGTCTGACACAATGGCACACAATGTCTGACCGGCCGCACAAAAGAAACAATGACTTTTGTTTAACAGATTACCGTCTTAAGCGTAAAAATCATTTGAGAAGATTCACACTATACGCATTTACTGAACTTATTATTATTATTATTTAAACTTTATTGCACATAAAAAGTGTACAACAAGCGGACTTAATGCCATTATAGGCATTCTCTACCAGTCAACCATAGGGCTAAACAGAAAAGCGTTACTTTTGAGCGAAGTAAAACTTCTACATTGATGGGGATTATACTATTATTATTAATGGGGATTTAATAATATTGGTGGTAAGAATAATTTTGGCTACGGTTTACTGTAAGAAATCTTACTAAATTTGGGTCACTCAGAATTATAAAAATTGTAATTTACCAATCTACAGTGATTTATCAACGAACGTCTAGAACATCTAGGTCCTGTAGTCAGCTAAACCACATTAGAGGTGTAAGCAGCGTAGGCGCCTAGATGTCAACAACAGGCCTTATCGGAATAAATGAATAACGAATTATAGTGCAGGATATCCAACTTATCCAAGTATGGAGCTGTGTGATTTGTACGCTCTTGTTTCAAAGCTAATGCCTTTATATATACAATGGTTGTCTTTGGTCCTTATTCATAGTTAATCCAACAAGTTACAACATCTTTTATTGTTTGTTTAACCATATTTTATAGTCTGTAACATTAAATCATTAAAAGATTTTTATACATAATGTCGCAGTCAATGTAGACTGTCTACCTCCTCAAAATAACTCTTTAATTAGGCGCTAAAACTATCATCTGCAAAGATGCTGTGACCAATGATGATGATGACTATAATTTAACTTTGTTTCAATCTCTGTTTGCTACTCATGCTGAATTTTGTTACGCTTTCTTACGCTTGTAGCATTGTCAACCTGAAACAATGATGGACATTTTTTAATTGCTATTACATACAAAAGTTGTTAAACATATAAAAGAACCAGATCAAAAATTCCACCGAAAACGGTCTGCCTGAACAGGCCACAAATGCTTCTACAAAATTCTCTCAAACCCAAAATGAAATCTATATGACAGTCGCGTAAGTCGCGCGTACATTTTGATCGTACTTGTCCGTACATGTACTGGCGCAAGCGAGACGCACGGGCGACCGACATCATTGAGATATCAATTTGATGTCACAATGAAAGTTTGGATTGGCCTCCTTAAGCTTAGTTAGTTTTAGTTACAAAATGCCTAAAATATAACTGTCTTGATTGACCACATTAAAATGTTTATAACCGCTCTTATACCTTGTTATACCTAGTGTTGTGGCGGAATTAGTAATTTATATAAACAGTATAAAATGATGGTGACTAATTATACCTATAGTTGTTTAATTGAATTACATATTTGTTAATTTACTTATAATAAATGAGATGATGATGAATACGCTTATAGTAATGAACCGCTGGACTTTGATTTAGAGGCTTATAATATAAAGTCTAAAGGTGGTTTCAAAGTCTGAAGTTTCAATTTTAGAAAATAAAAAACAATAAGTCAAGGATATTTGTGGTATTTTCTATAAAAAGGGACCTTATTGTCGATGGCGCTTACGACACTATAAACCCTTTAGGCGGGCCAAGACAGATTCGTATTAAATCAGTTGAGATTTAGGCCTTATTTATGCTCCGATATAAATACAATGCCGCGCGACGCTGTGCGGCGTAAGCGCCATCGACAATAAGTTCCCTTTTCATATAAAATGCCCCATTTATTAACAATCCAAATTACATCGTATGAAAATTTCGTTAGGCTTTTACTTCAGCGCCCGCTTAAAATAAAACTCAGTGAAATCTACCCTCAAATTGTACATTTTTCAAAACAGTAAAAGTTTCATATAGCTAATTTGACTCGTATTTGGTTACCCAGCTCATGTTATTTTAAATTTATCGTCTTTTTTATTAAAAAATAGGTGAGAAATACAATTAGTGTAAAAATATTACTTACAGGTACACCAGAACTACACCAGACTAAATTAATAATAGGACACATGACCTAATATGCTAAAATAGGCTAACCGCAAATATTGTCGATTATTCTTAGAAAACAAAGTTTGTTTACATATTACAATGTATATTACAATTGATGCAGTGACCCAATTTAATTAAACTAATTCCAGCCATGTTTATTTAAAAGTACAAGCGGTAATTCTTAGAGTATTTCGAACGTTAAAATAACATTATTCAAATATCAAAATATTTATCAGTACGGTTTTTACTCACTGTTATTTTTAGTCGCTTTTGGCGACATGTTTCGGATTCTTTGGGAATCCATCCTCAGGCACGAGTGTCCGCGGCGGTTGTACGTCGTGCACTGCCCGCGCCGCCCGCCTCGTCGCTCGTTGCGCACGCGCTGATGGGGCGGGGGCGGGGGGCGCGGGGCAGTCCGCAGATTTTGAAATATGTCTCACGATAGTTTAAGTGCGATTATTCAAATATCATTCTGATGTCAATGCACGTAGTCAGTTCATCTATGTTTTAAACTTATAACTTGCAGCTTTGTAAAACAGAATCAGCAAGAAATGGAAGGAATGTAAGTAGCTAGGTATATGGTATATGTATAGTGCAGTTTTTGTCAGTTAAGGCGCGTTCCCACCTCAATTTTTTCATTTTTACTTTTTAAAATTCCATATATTAAATTTATCCCCGTTTAAAATTTTCTGATAAGCCAAAAATGGTTTGTTTAGAGCAAGAATAAGATTACTTAATTAATTTTCTGTGAATGGGATGGCTAAATATGTGAAAAGTCTTAGATAACTATGTACATAGAAAGCACTACATTGTAGACTTTCTTTATCAGATTGTTAACTGGTGTAAGTACACTGCAACAATCAAACAGAACTATTACATTACTTAATAGTTCCCTATGCTTCATTATTTTTATTAACTACACATCATTCAAAAACAAACCATAAGAGTTAGTGTTAAGGTTGAAAATTGTTTGCGAGGTTACTTTTAAGGGTAAGCTACTCTATCGGACCGACATTAACGTTTACTTTGTTTCCGTTGTTCCAGATTTTATGATCGCAACCAGGAATTTCACTGTTTCTTGGGTTAAAATGTAATTTTTGTCACTTTACTTTTATTTACTGACAAATACATATGTAGGTATATAAGATCCGAAGAACAAGATTGATAGTGTCCTAGGAATGGCACCAAAAATTTATAATAAATTGCCAAATGTAATTCGGGGTAAGGAGGGCTTTAAAGAATTTAAACAAGCCTTAAAAATGTATTTAATAGAAAAAGCCTATTACTCGATCAATTAATTTATTAATGAATGTGTTGAATGATGTATACATTTTTACTATATTTTTTTCTTTTGTTAACTGTTTGACAATTTTGCTCATGCTTCTTTTTAAAAACACACCTCTGACATCTGTTTTATATCTAGTTTAATTTTTTGCATGTGAGGTTGGCCTTATGTTTTAAGTGTTTGTTGTTATTTTAAGAATATTTTAGCGTGTACTTTTAGGTATTTTAGTATTAGTTATATTTTTATATCGTACGCCGAAAGGCACACCATGGCTCATGGACCTAATATATTACAGAAATGACACCTTATGTAACCCATGATGACGAAATAAATGAATCTTTGAATCTTTGAAATCTTTGAAATGACATGTTTACATAAATTCAATATGAGAATACAGAAATTCTCATGGACGGATAGAGTAACCAATGACAGCATGCTGCAGAGAGTGCAAAAGAGAAGAGACATTTTAGATACTATAAAGATTCGGAAACTGCAGTAAGTACTTTGGTCATGTATTACGAAATGACAAATACCTACCATCTCCAGCTGATAATACAGGGGAAAATCCAAGGCAAACGAAAACGTGGCAGAAGACGTACCTAGTGGCTCAAAAACCTCAGGTGCTGGTTTAAGATGATCACCAGATCGCTGATTCGAACTGCAGCGTCAAAAGTAAAAATGGCCCTAATGATCAAAATATTTATCAGTACGGTTTTTACTCACTATTATTTTTAGTCGCTTTTGGCGACATGTTTCGGATTCTTTGGGAATCCATCCTCAGGCACGAGTGTCCGCGGCGGTTGTACGTCGTTTAGGCCCTAATGATAGTCAACCTCCAGCAGGAGACGGCACCATAAGAAGAAGATAATGATTCACTTCGTAGATTTTAATATGTTAACGCTTTTAGAAAATAATCACGAAGACGAAGGAACATTTACAAAATTAATCGTTTGAGAAGTGAACACCGTAAGTCCCTCTGTCCATCATATTTTGCCCATTTTACCATCATCATCATTAACTTAAGAGTTATTCTCTTGTCGGTGGAGTATCTTCCAGCTTTCCTTATCCCGCGCCAGCTCTTTGACTTTTTGATACGACACGACCCCTACTTTTTCTTTCACTTGATCTAAAAAGCTGCGTCTGGGTTTTCCTCTACCCCGCTTCCTTCCTATCCGCCCCTCCAGGATAGTTTTAAAGAAGTAGTCGTGTCGTATTAAGTGTCCAATCATTTTCCCGCGTCTATTTGCAATAGTGTTCAGAATAGCTCTTCTTTCACTCACTCTTCTTAGCACCATTTTACCAATTTCATGTTTATAAATAAGAAAAAAGAAACTCAGCAGCGCAGTTTCTTTAGTTATTTCTTGTAAAATCAAGATTATACATATTGTATATATCTGTTACCAACTATTTGAAATAAAAAGTTTTCTTTTTAGCAGCAGTTTCGCATCATCAAATGGTATTTTCAGGGAACAAAAGTACAAAGTTACTGATACTGATATACTGTTTATCAAGATTATAGTGCACGCGCACCACGAACTAGCTGCCATCGCATCGGGAACACCCTCGTAAGAGCAGTCTGAGATTACTGACAGGTATTATTACAGGTCATAACACCCTCAACAGACATCTTAAGATAATGGATATCAGTAGAGACGCCTCCTGTCCACATTGTGGCAAGGAGGAGACTAGCTTTCACTTACTAGCAGAGTGCATTATGTATGCGGCAACGCGATATAATACATTCGGTAGAGACACACTGAAAGAGAATGAACTAAAGGATGTCGAACTTAAAGATGTCCTTCTGTTCTGCAGGAAAACAAGATTTGAGGAGAACAGTGAGGGAATGCCGCCGGGACAGTAACCTGCAGCTCCAACTTCAGGGAACTGGGCTGAATGAACACGACACGTGATCGACAGCCCGCCTGCTTCCGGCTGGGCGTCCCTACACTACATATACATCTACATCTAACGGTGTAGTCACAAAAAAAGCAAAACCTGTACTCAGCCATAATAACTTCTCAAGAACCGTAAGAATAGAACCCTTAAAACAACACGAAAAACGTGTGCAAACACGTACAGATTTAAACGTTCAAGTTAACTTCTCCGTTAAGATAACAGTGAAATCTTAACTGCAGGCTGTTTACTCGGAGTTCACGGCTTTGGTTAAGTTTAACTAGGGGTTAACCTTTCACGGTGTAAAACGAGATATGTGCCATTTTCAACCAAAAGGGTACTTATTGTCGCTTGTCAGTAAGGCTCTATTTTCATATAGCTTCAATTAGAAATCAACCTTATCAACAAGCGACAATGTGGTACCTTTTGGTTGAAAATGTCACATATATTTACGTAAATTACGTATTTCTTTTCTTGTTATCATCAAAGGCGAAGTAATAGCGACGGCGCCTACTATGGCTTCTCTTTGCGGCCTAGTCAATTAGGCGTTTTAGGCAATATTTGAAAGGCGAATAGCGATTTAAAAAACAAAAATATTAAAAAAAAACGGCCAAGTGCGAGTCGGACTCGCGCACCAAGGGTTCCGTACTTTTTAGTATTTGCTGTTATAGCGGCAAGAGAAATACATCATCTGTGAAAATTTCAACTGTCTAGCTATCACGGTTCATGAGATATAGCCTGGTGACAGACAGACGGACAAATGGACGGACAGACGGACACACGGACAGCGGAGTCTTAGTAATATGGTATGGTGGTCCTTTGGGTACGGAACCCTCAAAACTTTTCGACACAAACATTGATAATATTAATCTGTGTTGAAAAAAACATTGCTCTACAGTCAAAAATCACGGAGGAAACAGTCGAGTATGTTTGTATGGAGAAATGACGACTCAGTACCATTACTACATACAACCTGTACCTAGGGAGTTATGGTGCTTATAAAATCAAGAATGGTATTTTTCACTCATTGTCGTATCACCGTCAAAAAGTAAAGTACAATTATTAACACGCCACAATGCTAACACATGTTAATGAGTTAAATGACAGTTCTCATCAAACCTGTCACTTCCATTCACAAGTAACGTTTCTAACCGGTCCATACACTGGTGCAACTTACTAAGTGTCATCTAAAAGGAAATGCATAGACCATATGGTTAACTAGACGGTGCAAATGCACGTGCTTCGTGTGTATTTCAACCCCTACATACCCAAGAAGGCTGAGCCTGAATATTTAGAGAGGAAAATGGGGGGGACTCACGGTGGACTAAGTTTGTACGGAAAATCGGACGTGACGTCGTCTCCTTTCCTCTTAAGGTGACTTTCGTATGTCAACTGCAGTCTACAGCATTACTGTTGCAAATGTCACATTTAAGCCAAAGGCGATGGTGGATGAAGCAAAATAATCTCTAAGTTTGGAGTCTCATAAAATAGGTTCTTATTGGGATTGGCTTAGGCTTGGGATTGACGGCCCAATTCGAACAACGCTTATAAGATGACACAGCGATACGATACTGATCTGTCAGTGTCAAAAGCGACGTTTTTGGTTGCAGAAATATCATTTTTGATACTGACAGATTGGTATCGTATCGCTGTAACATCTTTTGAGCATTGTTCGAACCTGTTTATTCTCAATATTCTCATGTCTCGAAACTCGCACTGAGCCAGTAATAGCAGAGCAGCTTACTAGCCAGCTTAATTTGTAATTTTTATCTATGAGTTTTTGCCTGAAATAAACATTTTGACTGATTAATTAGCTTAGCTTATAGCTGAGCCAGTCATCATCATCATCATCATGTCAGCCGATAGACGTCCACTGCTGGACATAGGCCTCCCCCAAGGCTCGCCACTCCGACCGATCCTGTGCCGCTCGCAACCACCGAATTCCCGCGACCTTCACCAGGTCGTCGCTCCATCTTGTTGGAGGCCTACCGGGAGTTCGTCTTCCGGTACGCGGACGCCACTCCAGAACCTTCCGGCCCCACCGGCCATCAGTTCTGCGAGCAATGTGCCCCGCCCACTGCCACTTAAGGTTTGCAATTCTGCGAGCTATGTCGGTGACGGTGACCCTAGTTCTACTGCGGATATCATCATTTCTGACTCTATCACGCAGAGAAACCCCGAGCATAGCTCTCTCCATTGCCCTTTGCGTGACATTGAGCCTTCTTATGAGGCCCGTTGTTAGCGCCCACGTCTCAGATCCGTATGTCATCACTGGCAACACACACTGGTCAAAGACTGAGCCAGTATTAGCCAGTAATACTAGTATAATAAGGGTAATTCCCTCTGCCCAATCGGGTACCATAGGACGACAACACAAGAGTCATTGCGACATTTGCGACATCTATTTGAATCTAAGGTCTTTAAGGAAATGTTTTTTTTAACGCAGCCAATCAAACTTTCTCCAACTCCTATTAAACACCATCATCAGATGCGAATATGGGCTTTATACACGTGGTTTATGAGTGGTTTTGCAATGAAATGTTTGCTTGAGATAGGAATTTTCGAAAGAAATGTAAAAGGAAACATCGATTGATCGGTCATTGCCCGTTGGTTGTATTTTCTTTTCGCACGGTTTCTTTAGTTTTATTAGTTCTAGAATCTAGTGTTCCGTATAGGTAATGTAATCAGGTCTTCGATGATATATTTTAATTATGAGGAGTTTTGGCCGGAGGGTGTCAAGTTTCGGCGCCCGGCGGTTCCGCGGCCCTGACACAGCGGGGTTGCAAAATGCATCGCAGCCATACATACATACATACATATATGTATGTATATACACGCCTATTTCCCGTAAGGGTAGGCAGAGACCACGGATTTCCACTTGTTACGATCCTGACATACCTCTTTCGCTTCCTTCAGTTTCATAACATTCCTCATACACGCTTGCCGGTTTAGGGTGCTCTTGACCTGGCCTTTCTTCAGGATTTCCCCGATCTGATCAAAGAAAATCCGTCGAGGTCTGCCCCTTCCAACTCCCGTTTCTAACTCTTCTATACACTCTCTTTGTTAGCCTTCTTTCACTTATTCTTTCCATGTGTCCAAACCATCTCAACATACCATATCTCAGTCATAATGTGTGTTGATTGTAATTTTTTAAGATATATTTCATAATAGGTATGTATATTAGTTAAGTTGATCTATGGACCAATAGTTGCCTGAAAATAAAGATTTTTTTTATATAAATCTAGTTTAAACTTAAAATTGATTTGAAGGAAGTAATATAGCGAGTATGGATGGTATAGAAAGGATGCCAATCTCTTATGGCAGAATTGTTGCAAAAGTGACCGCTTTCAGCTTTAAATAATAGTTCCTAATCTCTCCGGTGGCGCTAGTTAGGCTCTGGGACATGAGTATAACATGAACCATATAAGGCAACGAATAACCTGACCAAATTACGTAGGTTGTTTGTGGTAGTATTTCGGTGTATGGTGGCGCCGCCTAATTACTGTTTTATGATGGACACTTTTCATACATAGAGATTTGGCTCCTTTATATAGTCTCCATGATAGCGAGTGTAAAGCAAGACTGTCCAAGTTGCAGTATAAGTATTTTATTAAACATTTCGAAAACATAAAACACAAATAGGACCTTTAACGCGCAAAACTGTAAAAAATAGAGGTGTCAGTAAAATATCAAAAATATTAAAAAAATCTTAAACGTTTCAAGATTGGCGTCGTAGAAATTAATGCTGATAATCTTCTAGGGTAATGAAAATTATCAGCATTAATTTCTATTATTCGGTAATAAAACACATCAGGATTAGAATTTAGTAAATGCAACCCGAAAAACATTAAGATGGCGACCAAACATAAAACAAAACCCTTTTATAGCGGATAAGGAACCCTTAGAAACCCATTAAGTCAGCCATGTTTTTATAAAATACATCAATCACTCCGTGGGCACATACTTCTGTCCGATTACTAGCGGCGCCTTTGCTATGTTTTATAAAAAAACTGGACATGTCCGACTCGTCAGAAAGGGGGTGCCGCGTATTCGCTCCTTGCATGACTGTGGCGCCGCCCTAGTGGATATGTGGGACATTTTGTTTATTTGACAGTTGGCAGCTGTCAAGTATGAAGATGTCAACGATGTCGTCCCACGAATGTTCATATTTTCACCACATCGTGCGTTGGCGTAGCTTGTAGGTATTTCCCTCACCACCAACTTGGTACATAAATAGCCAATTGGAATAAGATTTAATACATTATATACGTACCCGATTATGTAAGTACTTTTCCCTTTACACACATAAAAAATATTTTACCCAGTAACCTAGTCAACTATACATTAAGATACGAAAATGAAATAAAAGCCTCAGAACAGGTCAATAATTCTGTTATCTTTATCCCCCACAGGTTCAAACTTGACTCCGATCCTCTAAATCTCAAGTTACAACGACAAAAACTAAAGAAAGCTGTCATTTTAATAGCACAAACTTATTTTGCCAGCGGCTAAAATCATAACACGTTTCATCTCATACATAATTTTAGCTTGCTATAGACCAGTAGCGACAATGTGATGGCAAAATTAATTTTGTTTCTCTACAATGTTATTAATACCGGTGAACAAAATTAGAACTAACGCAGTCTTTTACTTATTTTACTAAACGAGCGACGCTAGCGACATTATTAACTGTAGATATAACTTTGTGTGCAAAATACAATTTTACATTTACCGACGTTTTAATTGGGGATTAAATTTTTCCTTACAATTCTCATACTAACCGGCGCCAACAGCGAATTTGAACTGCAAATGTAAATTTGTACAGAATGCCAGAAACATAACCTATCATAAACTATGGTGAGTTTAAGGTTTAAGATAACCCGTCAAATGAGATGTGGGTTTCTAGTTATGAAGTGATAGCTAGGGAATGTTAAGAGGGCCTTTAAAGGAGCAAGTGATAAGGGGTTGATAAAACAGTAGATTAGTAGGATTCTGACGTATTATGTTACAAATTATGTTAGTGGGTATTCAAAAGTTCTGGGTAAAGTTGGGTGAAATGAATACCGTTAATATCCTCTGTCAATCCTTGACTAAATAAACTTAATTAAAGAAGTACCTTATACAAGTATCGGTAGTAGGGTTGAGCACACACAGAAGTTTAAATATCGTGCACACACATCACATAACAATAACACACTCATTTATCAAAGTTAGTTTATTTATTTTTATTTATTTATTTGGGATCACCAACAGACAATACATCATGAAAAAACAATCTGTATACATAACATTGAGGTTAGATGTTTGTCTAATTATAGGTAACCAGGTAACCACAGCTTATACCAGTATCTTAGGACATACTATATATACCTATAGTTGCCTTGAAACCTTCGCTAAAGGGTACGAGAGGTACACAAGAAGTACTTACAAGTCTTACAACCCTATATTTGATCTTCATACAAACTTTCAACCCCTTTTTCACCACCTTGGGGGATGAATTTTTAAAAACGTTGAAATTAGTTTTCTTATTATTTAATATAATACCATTTTGCAGATTCAAGTGCCTAGCTTAAAATAAAATTTGCACCCCAAGTAGTTGTTCCCTTGATTTGTAACCAGTTGTGGGTGTTTGGTGGTCCGTTGGTAAGATAACGAAGCCCCAAATAATCTTTTATACGTCGCGACACAAAAAACCTAACCGAACATCACCCTAAAAATCCTGACGTTTCCTGGACTTTATTTCTTCAAAACTCCGCCCATTAAATCCCTTATTTCCAAATCTTTCTCGGACCATTAGCCCCTTAACTTGGCACAATATGTTGTAGCTAGTAGCATTACCTAGTTTTCCCTTTGCCCAAATCCAAACCTTTAGCTAAATAGTTTATAGTGGTTATTTGAGGGTCATCGCCAAGTCCCCCCGCAATCCTGACAAAGGACCAAAAACCCTGACACTGGCCACATAGGACCAAAAACCATAGTTGTAAAGGGTAATGAATATGTTTTCGACTATGATAGGCTACTACTTAGCCAATACTAAAGCCCGCTCACAATCTAGTTTACGTTTGATATGATTGACACTTGACACCAGCTCTTGACACTTGACACCAGCTCTTGACACCTCGGTAAAGTGGTAAAAAGTCATAAGGAACCAGTTCGACAGGCGGCGAGGAAACGACGGAGTTAATGTATAGGTATATGTCGTATGGCGCCTTGCAATACCTACGTATGGGCACAAAAGGCTTTAAGGGGATCCCATGCCCCAATGACCTTCGATTTGAATCCCTTAGTTTTCTAATGTTTTTTGTAGCTTATCATATTAACAGCAACGGATTTTAGCAATATAGTATCCCATATTTACTTCAAAGTTCATTGTTTTCGAAATATTTGGCATCAAAGTTGAACAATTTTAGTCCAAAAAACTGGTTTACTGGCCATAACTTTTGTGTTAATTAGTTTAAAATTAAAACCTTAGACAAATTTTTAGAGACGTCTAAGACGAACCCAAATATGTAGATTTCGTATAAGTAAGATCTTTCACAGCAATCGAGATACGAAAAAAGTGTTTTTTTAGACAATGTTTAAAACAATCATAAATAAATAAGTATTCATTTTTTTCACAATCCGGTAGACAATAATGGAGATAAAAGATTGAAGAACTTATAATTCTATATGTAGTGCAAAAGTAGGAGATACGATTCAAAACTTGTCAAAAATCGATGAAAACCTCAGGTAGCCCCTTAAGGAAACTGCTTTATTTATTTTTATATAAGTAAATCGCAATCAATTATAAATTTTGAGAGGTGACCGTATTGTAGGCACTATACGATTAGTTGATTCCGTGTGCACAAGAGATGCAAAAATTGTTTGAATCTATGACTAAACACACTGCTGCTGCTAGTCATTTTTAGGGTTCCGTACCCAAAGGATAAAAACGGGACCCTATTACTAAGACTCCGCTGTTTGTCTGTCCGTCTGCCTGTCACCAGGCTGTATCTCATAAACCGTGATAGCTAGACTGTTGAAATTTTCACAAATGATGTATTTCTTGTTGCCGCTATAACAACAAATACTAAAAAGTACGGAATCCTCGGTGGGCGAGTCCGACTCGCACTTGGCCGGTTTTTTATTAGAGCAAATGTGACGTTTCCAACCAAAACCTTGTCGGTTGTCAATAAGGTTTATTTGTAATTGAAGCTATATGGAAATAGCACCTTACTGACAAGCGACAATAAGTACCCTTTTGATTGAAAATGGCACAAATACTGGAGTGCAAAAAGCACACTCATCGCAACCGCCAAACCATCCGATTTAGCTCAGTACCTTCTAGTGTAAATTTCATTATATAGCGTAACGTGACGTACTTTGTAATGGTATTTTGAGTTTCCAAAACGTCCCGCTTTGCGCGCTGTTCAAAATCCCATATAAAATGAGACTTAACTCGAACACTTGCGTCACGTCACGCTTTCGAATGAAATTTACACTATTATCGATAGTAAATTTAACGTAACCAATGAAATTTTGGGTTTTCAATATTGACGCTATGGAGTGTTCAGGGTCATTCTCTGAGAATATGTATGCGGTCGCGTCTAATTGCAATGACTCTTTTCGTACATTTTGTGTGGGCCCTGGCAATTAGACCGCAGACATATATTTTTGAGAATGACCGTCCAATGTCATTTATTTATTTATTTATTCGTTGTAAAATCATGTACATAAAATCATTAAATAATGTCGGTCCATGACGCCCTGTTAGGGCACACAACATACTTAATAAACTAATCTAAAACTAATTAAATTAGGTAAAACCAAATTCTATTCAATTAAAAGGAAATAAATTAATTTAAAACTAGATAAGTAAATTGAATTAAATTAGAAATAATACAAATAAAAAATAATAAAATCAATTACATTAAAATTAAATCAATTTCAATTATGTTATAACAAATATAATTTCATACAATCAAATAATTTTCATATAATTTCATACAATCAAAATAAATTAAATCTAGTCATTTAGTAACAATTATATTTTTCTTCGTAAACGAAATTAATAACTAGCTTAAATCTAAAATAGGCCCTTGAGGCATTGTACCAAGGATGCTGGCGGCATTTCCCCGCTGTATCGCAATGCTGATACGTTGTGCGAGAAAGCCGCCAGCTCTTCGGTCACCAGTTACGTCAACCAGACGCTTCGCGATTTCTGCAAACAACTTATGCGCGCTGGGACCCCATGGACCTAGAGTTTCAACTCCAAATGGAACGAAATGATACTCTCTACCGAGGCTCTTATATTTATTACGTTTTAAAATTTCGGCGCTTTCCGCCGCTCCGCCCGCTTTTACATTAGTCCGTTGGAGGTGGGACGGTGCCAGTGTGTCTACGCAGGTAGCATCCCACACCAACATCCGTCCCAAGCTCCAAGGAACCAAGGACATCCCATCGGGCCTCTTGCCATCATCTCTGATAATGCCAGTCGGCTCAAGAAGAGCGGGTACATTGATGGTGGCAAGAGACCGACGGATTATGTCATTAAGCGACGCATGTCTTGAAAAACGGCCGGCACTTTTTTGACAAGATAATCCATGGTGTCCCAGTCGGTCCACGTCCGTGCCACAAGAGCATATGTGTGGCGTACACACCGAAACCCCGAGTCGCAAACCAGTCGCCAGTCTAAGGGAGGCCGGATCCAAGAAAGTACCAGTATTAGGCGAAGGATGGGCATGTAGCCAGTAACCCGCTTCCCGGGCTCCGACCGCCAAAAGCCTCGCGCGGTCTGGACCTGTACAGTTGTTTAGGAGAATATTGTAAGTTAAATCACAGTAAACATTATCCCAACTCCTTTGTGAATTTGGGTTGTCTGGAAATTGTTTTCCCGGGCAAGCAATTTTAAAAGCATTTTTGGCGTCCTCAAAGCCCGCAATCTCACAGTTTGTGGGCAAAGCCCTTAAAATATTTCCTATGAGACCAGACGTGCTATGAGTGGACGCCAAAAAGGCTGGGGAAGCCACACTGGAAATTTTGCGAATTCCTAAACCTCCAAACCGAATAGGGAGGGACGCTTGAGACCAGGAAGGCTCACTTAGCTGAATGTTTAGAATAGTCTCTAAACTAATTTTGATCAAATCATCTAAAGGCGACAATAAATTTTGATGTTTCCAAAAAGGACAGCAGCGGAGCACATATGTAAATTTAGGGACAAAAAGACAAAATTTAAGAATCACAAGAGCATAATGAGGGCTAATTTCGAGTAAGCGATTCGTGTGACTTTTGAATTTAGTTATAGAGTTAGAAATATAACCGGGAAAAGATTCTTCGAATATAGGAGATCCCAGGAGGCAAAGAGAATACTTGTCTACTGATTTGATATCAGGAGCCAGATCGTCAAATTTGGGTTGTAAGTCTGCCAAAGAACAAGAAGGTTTTTGAATAAAGAGTTCACATTTGCTGAAATTTAGTTCTAAACCAATATTTTCGAAACTACTCTTAATAAAAGACAAATCAGAGAGCACAGTATTCACGTCGCCTCCTAGAGTTCCGTCATCTAAATACCAGACATTGAATTTTGATTTTAAATTTTTAATAATTGGATTTATAGCCAAACTAAAAATTGCTGGCCCGAGAGGGTCACCCTGCTGACAGCCAACCTCAGAAGATAATTCATGTGACTTGTACATTAATTTAGATGAGTTTGAATAGCAAAAGAAAAGGTAATTGTATAGCTCTGGAATTTTGTCCTTTACTTCTGTCAGCAAAGTGTCCCTACTAACCGAATTAAAAGCATTTTTAACGTCAATTTTGACTACAATTTCGCAATCATTGAGTGAAAGGTAGGTCCTTAGGGCATGGACGGCTGCCTCGCACCCACCTTTCGTGCCGAAACCTAGCTGTATTGGTTCAAAAAGGGACTGCAATTTTGATCTAACGTGTCTAACCGCAATTTTTGATGCCAGACGTCGTAAAGTAGACCCCACAGCAATGGGTCTCACCCCTCCGTCCTTTTTGGTTAGGGCGATCAGGTTTGCACCGTATAGAATAGGGAGGATTTCAGTGTTAATTTTGCCTGAAAACATAAAATTTACTAATTTAGTAAGGGAACTGATAAGCTGCACACCTGCGTCGCCCACGGAATGAGAAATTAGATCCTTCAAATGTTGGGGCGAGATCCCATCCAGGCCGGCCGCCGAACCGTTTTTGAAAGAAAATATGGCGTCAATAACGTCTTTGTCTTCGATTTGGAGGCAGGCCCGGTCAGATGTAGGTGGGGCAAACAAGTGTGGTACTGAAGGAGCTGGGGGATGTTTAGAACGTAAAGCCGAGAGGGTATCAGGAGTATCTGGCGATAGCACGTCATTTGTGAAAAGAAGACGAGCGGCACCTTTAAGATCGCCGTCGCTAATTTTACTTTCAATTAATTTAGTTCTATTGAAAGTGGATGAGGCGCATCCAGAAGGTCGAGAAATGTGTGGAATTGTATTCGAAACGCAATTGTTTTTGATTTTTTGTGTTAAAGAAATTGTCTTATCCTTTTTGGCATGAAGGGTTTTGAATGAAAAAAGGAAAAGATTATGCCAATCATCAATTTGATTATTTTCCACACATTTTATAATTAGGCCTGAAAGGTGATTAGCGACTGTGATCCTGGCGCCGCGCGGAACTCTTTTAACAACGGGCACATTATTTTTAAGTTCGCTAAGGTATGAATGGAAAGGGATGGAATTTGGTTGGTCAGAAAGGGGGGTGGTCAAAAAGGGTTGGTCTAAATTTAAAACGGCATCATTTTGGCTGATACAAAGACGGTGTTTTTTGGAAATATGAATATTGAGGCCTCTCTGCGTTTTAAAAGAATTGTCGCATTGTACACAATTAAAATTTAGATATGGTGTGCCATCGCCTGATTGAGTTGCGGCATGCATCCACTTACCGTAACAGTATCTACAATAACTAAAGCACAAAAAACTTAAACACAAAATAACAGTATTCACTAAAAATAAAATTTATAGTTCGTAATAGACGTTGACGTCGGCCGTCAGGACGACACGACGTAGCCGTACAAGGCCGCAACGTCTGAAACAAAAAGATATGTTATTATTTGTTCAGTATTGGGCCTGCCCACACTATTGCACAGTAATCTGATGTTTTTAGATAAGATAAAAGCAGTTTCAGGCATCTAGAGCCATGTATAATTTGAAAAATAAGCCAAAAATATCACTGTGCAAAGTGACAGACAGAAGGTTGACAGCTTTTTTCTTCTCATTTAGTTAGTTTTAATTTAGTTGTAATTTATTTTATAAGGTTTTAGTTTTATGTTAATTTAAGATTATAACTTGTAAGGTATATTTAATATTACTAGAATAGTTATTTTAAGTTGGGTTAGTTTATATTTTGTACCTTTTTGTGGCAATAAAGAAGGTTTTCAAAGTCAAATTATTATATAATTCAATTAGGTTTATAATAAATTACCATCGTCCATAAAATCCTTTACAGAGTAATAACATTTTTCAATTAATAATTTTTTCAGCTTGTTTTTAAATACCGCGTGTCGAGGTTCTTGTTTAATGGAATTTGGAGTATATTCCATTCTAAAGTACCTGTACCCTAAATAACTCGTGTACTAATTTCTCGCTAACCGTTGTCGGTGTCACAGATATATGACAGATACCTAATCCGTCCATCAGATCTCGAGAAATCGGGTTCCTTGAACCCTGTAAGGGATCCGTTGATTTATTGATTGTTGACATTGTTTCAAACACTTGCGCTTTTCCGGGTTAAGTGATATTTGTACAGTGGTAAATAAGTGAGAATTAGAACGATATGATTGTGGCAGGATAGAGGTTTTTTTTTAACGATTCTTCAATTGTTTCATCAAACAGAAGGTAATGTTTTCAAACTTTGGTGACTCCAAAAAATAACAAAAAAGATTTGTAAGTTACCTTATTTGACCATCGTCATCGCTCTTGCTAATTACGAACGATAGAAACGGAGATACAATAATAAAATAAATAATAGGTACTATATAATTTCTCGAAATTTTACCGCTTGAAAGTGATCATTTTTCATTACTAACATTTTAAGTATATCTTGTGTTGTGATAGGGTTTCACTACTCTTGAGTGTATATTTTAATACGGTTTCTATCAAGGGCCTGACACTCTTTGATAGAGAAAGATAGTCTTATTGCGATTCCTATAAGAGGAAAGAGAAAATAGTGCCATGCTTTGTCTTTATCACCGACCGGGCATTTTTTCATGGTCGGGTTATGCCATCATGTGGGCAATAGCATGGAGGCTATGGCGAAATACCGAAATTTATTAGAGTGAAAGAGAAAATATATTGGACATGTAAACCGGATAAACTGCGTAGTATACGTTTTATATGAATATTCTTTCTCTTACCCCCGGTTGCTCGGTGGCGCGGTTATAACTACTTGTATATACTATGTCTATGGTTTCAATGCACGTTTTGATTTGCTTATTGTGATTTCGCATCAATAGTACTTATTGTCTTCCCCTTGCACGTGAACGATCGCTCTGATTATATAATAGCTGCAGCAATCTGCAACCAGAGTCAAGGAACGTGATCGTTCGTCAGAGACTAAGATAATAAAGACTGCCAAAAGGGGCTATTCAGTTCAGAGCTAATTGTGGCGACGATTTTTTTAATACCATGATAGTGTAGGGCTCGGCCAGAAATCATGTGATCGTTTATGGAGGAGGGGTCAGAAAAATATCACGAACGATCACGATGATCACAACATACAACACATACAAGCGTACCTAACCGCGTAATGGTAAGCAGACAGACACCGGCACCGGAATACTCCATTGCTGGGACACTTACAAATTCAGCGGTGTCACAAGCGTTGCCGATCACAAATCACAATATACAATGATATAAAAAACAGATTTTTGATGATAATATGCGTTGTCGTTCGCTTTGTTGGCCGGTTAAAGGACAAACTATGCAGGCCCTATAATTTCAAAAGCTCGAGAATCTGACTTACAAATTAGGAACACAACACTCAATTTCAAACTTGCCTTCAGATAAAGATGTGTTATGGATGTTTGTAGTTTTCGTGTCTTTAAAGTACATAGATCTTTAGGCTGGAAACAGTGCTCGACCGACGGTCAGCGCTGACCGTCGATCCTGACCAAATCCAATACCAAATCACGCGCGTACCGTCAGCGTAGCTGTGTGCGCATTTATAGACTTGCATAGATATAGCTACGCCGACCGACGGTCATCGCTGACTGTCGGTCGAGCACTGTTTCCAGCCTTATTGTTACTAACACCAAAAACTATCTCTTAAACTTTCTGATTTCCATTTTGATTAAGTCACGTGTAGTGATTGGCAGTCATTTATATTATCTTGTCTTTGTACGTACCTTGAATCGAAATATAAGTGATCTATCATAAGTCATAACACTTGTAAACCTTGTGTGTCTCTCTAGGTCATGGTCTTCCTCGACGGTCGCATTGATAAAGATCAGATCCTTATCTTAGTTCCGGGTTCTACGTCAGTGGTATATCACTTTATTGTTCGGGCGCACTCGGCTCACGTCACGATTGCTCCGAATAGTTAAGGTAACATTCGGATGTCGACTGCAGCTGCATTACTGTTGTAACATTCCGTTGCGAGGTAGATGTCTCCGCTGTATCTGTTAATTTTTTTGATAAAATGCGTGACATTCGGCGCCGCAAACTGCCGCGATTATGACGTTCAATCCGTCACTCATTTTTGAAGAAAATTGACGGATACAGCAGCGTCATCAACTCCACCGCAGTAATGTCGACAGTGTAATGCAGCTGTAGGTGTCATTCGTGGTACGGCCATGTGGTCAGGCCGAGAACAACGCTGTAAAGAAGGCCTATCTATCCCGGATAAAAAAAGGCAGACAAACCCAAGACTTGGCGCCGTAAAACGAGGAGGGCCGACCCCAATAAAAGGAAAAGGCACGGCAGAAGACGTTATTACTGTAACAGTTGTAACCTACCTGTAACGCGCTGAGAACCCTAGTTGCAAAACTATTACCGGTACCCATTCAATTTGTTATTGACTTATTGTCACAAAATCTTTGCGCATTCCTGGATCAAAACGGCGCCATTAACTGTAAAAATATGTAAACATCATTCGCCTTATCCCAATGTTATAAAGTCCAGAATTGTACAGATATTTTTGACGTAAATTTTACCGTTATCAACCGTTTTATCTTATCCCGATCCAAGACAAAAAATACCGTTGTTTTATCTTTTATGATTATAGATACAATGACAGATGGTCGTTTGAGTTATGCAATTTAGATTTTGGAGATCCGTCGCTAACCGATAAATATTTAAAAAGGTGTTAAGATTAAAATAATATACGACACTTAGTTACGATAATTAAGTAAACAATCAAAACGTTTTTTTTAAATATTTTGATTTGTGTTATTTTGCGTGAATGCAGAAGATGGCCTTGGTAATTTTTTATTTCGTAAATTGGTTATATTTTTTCAGTATGTTTCGATTCAATATTTTCATAGAATGTTATTTAAAAAAGGATTAGGTAAAAAAAGTACACCACTAGATAATCCTATTTATTCCTTTCATTTCATTTCATTTCATTTATTTATAAAGTCATGTATAGTAAATCAAGCTGTTATTCAATAAAATACGTCAGACCATGACACCCTGTAAGGGCAAAAAACATTAATTCGAGTAAAAAACGCATGGTTTTCCTGTTGTTGTTCTTTTTTTATATAATGATAAACAATTACCGGTTAACCCGTCAAATTTTTAAATTAAGCGAGAATTAAATAAAAAAAAACAGCTTTTCGGGGGTTTGTAATATCGCTTGCAGACGTCTGTTTTGTGCAAAATTATTTTTCATTTTATTTAGAAGTAATGCATCACATAATAGCTACTTAAAATAAACAACACAAATTTCTAGCTGACTTTTAAAAATTAATCCTTATGATTGTATGCCATTTTTTTTTATTAGCCTATTTTGGTGTCCCACTGCTGGGCAAAGGCCTCCCCTCGTTTTCTCCACTCGACCCTGTCATCGCCATTTTCCCACCATTTGGGGTAGAATGCGTCCAAGTCGTCCCGCCATCTCCTTTTTGGCCTGCCTGAATATCTGATAGACGTATCGACAACGCCTGGAAGAGCTGTATGCCATTAGTAGTTTTTATTTTTATTAAATATTTTTTTAAACTTGAAGTATAAAAGAACAATCTCAAGGAACCCTTAAGTTATTCGTACAACGCTACCCCCTCAAGGTCAAAGAAAGTTACCCTTCCATAGGGTTTATTGTCAATTTCCTCCCTCAGGTTCCCACAAGGCGTAGCCAGACGGAACCTTAAGACAGGTGGTCGTAATTATAGGGTACTAGTTAAAAGGGTTTATGCGGGTTTTGGTTTCTGTGTTGTTAAGACTTTTTGGACGTGGGGAGTAATTTTAAGGCGCTCAAAGTATTTTAGCAATAATTTAAGAAAGCCGGTCGACTGTAACGAAGATAAAAAACCGGCCAAGTGCGAGTCGGACTCGCGCACGAAGAGTTCCGTAACATTACGCGAAAAACGGCAAAAAAATCACGTTTTTTGTATGGGAGCCCCACTTAAATATTATTTTTTTCAGTATTTCTTGTTATAGCGGCAACAGAAATACATTATCCGTGAAAATTTCAACTGGTAAATAGTAATCAATCGAGAATAAAGTGAGTAATTTTTTACTAAAAATACTAAATATGTGCTTATTAGAAAAAAAACTATAAACATTTCTATGAGTTATATGATCACGTGCCTATAGTCACGCTTCGCTTTATTTGTCACTAAAATGTCCAAATTGCCGATACTCAATAGGTCAATAGGAAAACAAGAATACCTCATAGGTGACAAATTAATGTTTACCCTATGTAGAGCATTTAAAGCTCAAATTAGAAAGGTCCTTTTGTTGAGTTAAGCCGCTTTGGTTGTACGATCTTTTATTTCGCGTGAAACATTTATCTACTCGTAGTCACGTTTCATTTCAACAACGATACAAGAGTTAATAACCTCGTTACGTCACAATGTCATTGGTTGGCAGACGGGCGCCGAACGTGATTACATAATTCGTCAACGCTCTCACCGGCGTTGGTGGTGTAATGGTCAGCATAGTTGCCTTCCAAGCAGTTGATCCGGGTTCGATTCCCGGCCAACGCACGCGTTTTTGCTATTTTGTTTTTTGATAAAATATTATTTTTTCTTGTATTTTTAGTCAATAAAATTACATTAACAACTCTTTTCATAATTTATTCACTAATTTACATACAATTCAAGAAAAGCATTCAACCGATTTACTTTCCTCAATTTTAACACATCTTTATTTATGATGTTTCTACAAATTACATCATTTTACGCAAGACTTGGCACATATGACATAAGTCATAACTAGTTATATTTATTTGGAACCATAGAGTAACTTATACTAGAGCGGTACTGTCATAGTAAATTTTGTAACCCCAGTAAATTCACTGCCATCTGTCGACACACTTTAAAACTAAAAATAAATATTTATAAAAATACGTTAAAATGTATTTAAATATGGATAAAGTATTTTTTTTATTTTCATTAATTATTTTTATGATTTTGACCCATATTCTTTCACTGATATGCGTTAAATTTGTTAAATAACAAACGAAACCGTCAACGCCATCTATACGACAGTAGGCCAAAGCTAGTAGCGCCCTCTGAACGAGAATCAAATTTTCTTGATTTTCGAGGCACGTTTTTTTCTTAGACTGTATCCATTTATTACGGAGTTATATCTATCTATGTTTGGAACTGAAACTGAACCTGCGACCCCAGCCCAGAGTGATTCGATTTGTATTATTAAAACTTTTTCTCAGTACTTAGTAAGTACCGTTTCAATCTTTGCTAAAGATTGAAAATGGTAAACACAGGAAATGATGCGAAGTCGTTTTCTAAAAAATTACGTAAGTCAAAAAGATGCTTCGGATTTTTAGAACGCAGTTACACATACAAGCGATATTTTGGTATTTTTATTAAATTGCAAAGTATTGAAATAAAATAAAAAACTATGAAAACGGATTATATCGCGTATATTGAATTTATAATACATCCCGACGTTTCGAACCCTTTACAGCGTTCGTGGTCAACGGGTGACTGAGGAAAAATTACAAAGTGCAAAAATACCCACATACTAAAATAATGAACAATCATAGACTACAAACTTTAAGGCTGGTTGTACATGCAAAATCGGTTCATAAGGCTAATTATACACTACAATTATTTTCAAGTAAAGATATATATATATATACGCGATAAAAAAATAAAAAAAATACTAATAAAAATACGCGATATAATCCGTTTTCATAGTTTTATTTCATGAGTAACTATCGCGGTAACCGAAGACAATATTTTGCAAAGTATTATTTCTTTAATTCTGAATAAGCCTCTGAATATTATTTATTACTCCAACTGTCCCGGGACCAGTCTGAAAATCAGCGCGGAGCCCTCTGGCACCGCACATGCTGAGATTGGGACCCTTTGCCTCACCATAGATTTAAGTTATAGTTATAGTTATTATGTTAAGTTGATATTTAAGTTTAAGTTTAGTTTATATTGTATTTTTAAGCTATCCTTTCACAAATTGTAGATTTTCCTGTGGCAATAAAGTTTTTTTTTTTTACAAAGCTGTAACTTTGTACTACAAGGAAAGAAATAAAATTATTTTATTTAATACTATTTTAGTATATATTTTTAGGTACACCACTTTCATACCAAGATCGCATCATGAAAAATGTTGAAAAAACACTAAAATGCATTAGAAATTCGAAGTTCGGGTTAAAGAATTTTATTTTTTCTCATAAGAAATTTTACATTTCAATTAACGAGAACTTAGAATATGTACATAGTGGTTTTTACCAGTAAGCATAATTACAATTCTTAATGCTAAATCTTAATTATACAGTTAGTGTGTTATAATCAAATTAATTTTTAGTTTTAATTGTAGTTTTTATTTTAGTTTAGTTACTTATTATTTAACTTTATTGAGCAATAAATTAAATTAAATTAAATTAAATTAAATAATCATTTATTTTCAGGCGTGGCCCATAGAAGTGTTAGTAACAAAAAACTTAAATACTAATGTTAAACAGTACAATTAATACCTACCATGCAAATCAATATACTTAGAGCTAGGACTAGGACAATACAATACCGGGTGAGCCTTTATAAAGCAATAAAGCCTTTTCTTTCTTCTTTACCGTACCTATAACCCGTTCTATTCTACATGACATGACGAAGTTTTACTGGAAGCTAGTGACTAAAACTTCCCATGAAAACCAATAGCCAAGTTCCAAAAATCTAATTAAATATTCACAATTATCCATTGTCACGGCATCGGCACCGGTACCACTTCAAACAGGCACGTTTAATGCGGTCATTCCATATACGTGGAGTATGATTTAGACTCATGTAGGTACATAATAATAGGGATGAATTAACTTTATATTAATTAACTTTGCTCGAAAACCATATAAAAACTCAAAAAAGATAATACCTACTTAGATCGATTTTTCGCCCCCGAAAACCCTAATATAGCAAATTTTATCGAAGTCGTTAGAGCCGTTTCCGAAATCGCCGAAATATATATACCTACAATAATTGCTCGTTTAAAGGTAACAGCAAGCTCAAGAGTTAGAAAAAAAAAAAACCGGCCAAGTGCGAGTCGGACTCGCGCACCGAGGGTTCCGTACTTTTTAGTATTTGTTGTTATAGCGGCAACAGAAATACATCATCTGTGAAAATTTCAACTGTCTAGCTATCACGGTTCATGAGATACAGCCTGGTGACAGACAGACAGACGGACAGCGGAGTCTTAGTAATAGGTTATTACCATTTGGGTACGGAACCTTTAAAAACAAATCTGTCCATCATTTCACCTGTCAAACTCTCATTGTTACCGAGGGATGGAGAGAATGGCACGCCTCGGCCTGGCAAAAAGTCCAAGTCACAAAATGCCTGTTTCCACCGAGGTATACACTACACATAGTGCTTCTCTCAAACATTTAGTAAATACAATACAATGGAATTTTAAGACCACATAAAATTCGATCAATCTAGTGTCTAACTAGGCAAATACGTGTGCTAATTATTTTCCTGCCCTCCGGCCGGAAAGTGTCAACTTTCGGTCCGCTGCGCTAAACGAAGTTGCAGCTTTCCGGCTCCGTCAAACAGAAACATAGTAGGTATACACACCTTAGCCAGTAAATAAGAAAGCCTCAGTTACATGTAATTGTCGGCAGAGGCGAAGCCGAGACATACGGCGCGATTCGAGAAATGAATTAGAGATTCACTAGATATGAAATAGTATAGATATGTGACGATAAGAAAGATATTCCTCCTCCTCCTCCTCCGTCGTTCCCTCATTACTGAGGATCGTGAAGAAGTTTCGAAATGGCTTCTCTCCGTAATAAGCTCCGTAAGCCGTGCAATACAAATACAAAATTCTTTATTTCTTTAAAATACAAATTGCCATGATTTAGGGGATGGAGCCGCCCGGTAAGCAAAAAATTGCCTGTGTCGGGAGGCACCGCTCTTCCCTAAGCTAAAACAAATAAAAAATAACAAGCAAACTATTTATACAAAATATAAAAATCTAAAAATTAATAAACAAATTTTTAATATACTATTATAACAAAAAAAATTATAACGTTAAATATTTGCACCTAGGCGGAGCGTCTAAAGCTAAATAATTCAATTTCCGCCAGCTAGCCTAATTTTTACAGAATTCAGTACCTACAAATTAGTTCCGGATTACCTAACTCTTATGTTGGAACGCACCGCCACTATAAGGAACCGGCAGAACTAATATGGGACACAATAAAGCTTCAGTGGAACCAATGACGAATTTTCCATTTAATGTATTCAGAATTATGTCACATATTTGCATGTGTTAGGTCTGGAAGTCACGGCGAAGGTATCGCCAGTATTAAATCATTTTACGGTTTAGACTTACTTCTTTTAGTCACTCGCGCGACATGTTGATGAGTACGCAACACACGGTCGTCGTGAACGCTGCTCGCACTATTAGTGCTTGAGAAAGGAGACCTAGGCTCTCCGAAACATGTCGCGCGAGTGACTAAAAGAAGTGAGTCTAAACCGTAAAATGATTTAATATTAGTATGTCTCACAACAGTTTAAATTCGAGTATCGCCAGTATTTATTATCTTCGTACAAAATCATCATAGGTGGAGTAACTAGGCATAATCGGTAGTGACCTGAACTGGGAAGATTACAATTAGGCATTACAATTACCAGTTGGACGCAAAAAAAGGGTGATTTCGGTGGGACACTATTTACATCTATTTATCAATGGATGATTTCTGTGACCAAAACTATCCTATGTCCTATACATCCGAAATTATAAATATAAATAGATGCAATTCTAAATTATTGCACACAAAAAATCATCATCATGTCAGCCGATAGACGTCCACTGCTGGACATAGGCCTCCCCCAAGGCTCGCCACTCCGACCGATCCTGTGCCGCTCGCATCCACCGAATTCCCGCGACCTTCATCAGGTCGTCGCTCCATCTCGTTGGAGACACAAAAAATATAAGATTTTAAATCTCCTTCAGCAATCTGGTGAAAACAGAGATTTAATAATTTAAGGCCTTAATGAAGACCACACATTTCGTGCCCTGGGGCGCCTAATTTGCCATAATCATTGCTTTTATGCTCAATTTAAACATAAATAACACGCTTCGCGCGAAAGCCTGTTTTAATAATTAAAGGACCACCAGAATCGAACTTTTTAAAGTTCCGTACTGCAGAAATGGAACCCTTAAAGTTATTCAAAAGTATTTGCCACAATTTGTGACTTTCAAATAGAGATGCTTCGTCTGCAATAAGAACCTTTTTATTATGTTCCTTGTTAACGCCTAGCATGTGTTTGTGACGATGATGCACTCACACACGCATACGTCAACGCATACGTGGGCCGCGCCGCGTCCTTCACTCGTCCACAAGCCACCAACGTGAATCCATGCTACTTTTTTATACCTTTTATATTTTTAATAGTTATTAAACCAAGTTTTTATTTAAAAAATAGTAGCATTCATTTCACATCCCAGCAAGAAGTACCCGCGTTCACATTCCTAATGCTATACTTAACTGATTACTTAATTTTTAGAGTACCTTTTGGTTTAATAGTACAGCGGCCAGATGGCCTAAAACACCATTCGATGTGACTGAACAATAGTATTAGTCTACTGAGTACGAAATAAGGACTTGTCACTTTCTAAGAGTGTGGGGGGAATAACTGTGACGTCACAAAATTGGCAGTACAAAGTTTTTAACTTTTTTCTTTTAAACATAACATTGTGGGGTATCAAATGAAAGAGTATTGTGACTATTGTGAGTAGATAACAAATATATAAACGCTCAAAAATTTCACACCACATTTAACAGTTCTAGGTACAGTATACAGAAAAATATCTTTACGTCCGCTACTTTTATACTGACTGTAGGTACCGTCAGTCGTTCATGTTCCTAAGAAAATAAAGATTAAACTAATTAAGACTTATATTGACCGGGATATAGACCGTGATTACCTTTTACAAAAGGTAATCACGGTCTATATCCCGGTCAATATAAGTCTAGTGAAACTAACCGTGAATCATTCAAAACTCAAACTAATTAAGAATAAATAATTAAACATATTTTTACGCATAGGTAATCACGGTCTATATCCCGGTCAATATAAGTCTAGTGAAACTAACCGTGAATCATTCAAAACTCAAACTAATTAAGAATAAATAATTAAACATATTTTTACGCATAGGTAATCACGGTCTATATCCCGGTCAATATAAGTCTAGTGAAACTAACCGTGAATCATTCAAAACTCAAACTAATTAAGAATAAATAATTAAACATATTTTTACGCATACATTACTCATTCGTGATTTCAAACAAAGAAGTTCATAAATTAAACGCATCATTCCCCGAAATGGTATTTTGATTATTATCTGCAAAGGAAACTCAGTGTAATTCACAGAAACATCATCTTTACACCAATTATTACTAAAAAGAGCTTGATGACAATTACGTTGAGACAAAAATCTCGCGCGAGATGAAATGAGAAAGCTAGCATTTTTACGATGTTTTAGCATGTTATTAAAAACCACACTTGTGTTTTTTAGGCCTCTCATTATGTATCAGTTGCATAAACTACTATTATCTACGCACGTATCGTTAGTGCTCTAAAATGCGTTCAGAAACCGTATGAAATGACCAGCATTATTACATTTTACCTACTACCACAGATAAGAAAGTTCTCATAGTAAAATTGGTTCTAATAATGCTGGTCATTTCCTACGGTTTCTGAACGCATTTTAGAGCACTAACGATATGTGCGTAGATATAGTTATTTACGATACAAGTGCAGAAAAGAGGAAATTCGAAACGAGTGGCGATAAATTAAAACACGACCGCAGGGAGTGTTTTAAATCGACACGAGTTGCGAATTACCTATTCGCACGTGTATCGTACAACGTTTTACAGTACATATAGCCCTTTAAACTTTCGACATATGCACGAAAAGTGCTATTTGACGCACTAGTGCGAGAAAGTAGCACCATATGTACTGTAAAATATATTTTTCACCTCAGCAGCTCGAACAAGCCTACTTTCGTCACTCCCTGGAGTGAGGAAAGTGCGACTTTCCTCACTCCAGGGAGTGAAACAATGTAGCTTTTTAATTTAGTGAAGGCCATGAACTTCATACTTTTATTACATTTTTTTTATGGTATGGTACGGTACGGTACGGTACGGTACGGTACGGTACGGTACGGTCCGGTCCGGTTCGGTCCGGTCCGGTCCGGTCCTTTCCGGTCCGGTCCGGTCCGGTCCGGTCCTGTCCGGTCCGGTCCGGTCCGGTCCGGTCCGGTCTCGTCTTATCGTATCGTACATATTATAATACTTTTTTTTCTGTTTATTCTGTGTAATTCGAATTTACATTTTTTAAATTTGCCGCTTTTTTCTACTAACGAAAATGGCTTGACAGACTTTAAATCAAAATTAACTTTTTATGTGTAACAGCCAACCACCACTAAAGATCGTTTCCGCTTACATTTATTTACCAATGACTGGATTCCGTGTGGATGAGATCTATAAGCTCAAGTATACGCAATTAAGTCCCGTTGAAATAAATAATAATGTGTAAAAATCGTAAAGGTATAAATCAGTGTAACAACCAACATGTTGCCTACGAAATATAAAAATAATAATTAAAAGCGGCCACGATACGCCAGTTATTATCAGCGTAACTAATTGTATCACTCACTTTGGATTAATTTTTCTGCAGTCGTATTAATGTCACTTTAATGTAACGCTCAAGTTACATTTACTTTTATAGCTTGAACAGCTTAATTTGTTAATTTCATGCTTAAGATTACTTGAGCTTGTAATCCAATGTGTAGGTAATAATGAAAATATAAAAATAAAGGCCCGGAGTAGCATTAAGATTTTAAAAATCTTGACTAGATTTGACATTAACCAATCAATTACACATAATCTAACTCCAATTTAGATTTTGCAGCAGACATGTCTGTCCGATGACGATAAAATAAATGAAGTTCGTTTTAATTTAACTACTAATAATAATTCTAGCTCCTCATAGATACCGGTTATCTAACTAGTTCATATGTAATCTAGACTAATTCAATTCTGCGAACCTGCAAAAACTAGTTTTAGTGATAAAAAGTTCAATGCCAACAAAAACATTTCGGTCAAATTCGAGTTTGCCTCAGGCAGCCAGTGTAATCATCAAAACCCCATCAAAACACTGACTTAAACTTTCACGATTTTCCCGACTTTCACGGTCTCCGAGACCACGGGGACAACGCCGTCCTCGAAACGTCGGAGGTAAATTTAAAACTTATTTTACGCGATTAAGTCCCGCCGTTGTGAATAATAATAAAACCCCATCAAATTTGCGTAAGAGGGTTTTATTTTTTTAATTTAATAGTTATTTCAACTGTTTAAATAAATAAAAAATATGCCGAAAATGCATCATTTTGAAAAAGAGCTGACACTTCAAACTGCTGCATTGATTTTTTTCAAACATAGCTAAGAACCATCGCAAGAATTTCTATTCCTAAAATGTCGGTCGGCCTTTTCACAGTGACCTTTGAACACTATAGGTAAGCTAGGAAAAAAATAAATCCCTACCTACTTAAACTCTATTTTCTTAAGATCTCAAAAAGATGTAGATGTAGTGTAGGGTCGCCCGGCCGGAAGCAGGTGGGCTGTCGATCACGTGTCGCGTTCATTCAGCCCAGTTCCCTGAAGTTGGAGCTGCAGGTTACTGTCCCGGCGGCATTCCCACACTATTCTCCTCAAATCTTCTTGTTTTCCTGCAGAACAGAAGGACATTAAGTTCGACGTCCTTTAGTTCGTTCTCTTTCTAAGTGTCTCTACCGAATGTATTATATCGCGGTGCCGCATACAAATACACTGCTAGTAAGTGAAACCTAGTCTCCTCATTACCACAATGTGGACAGGAGGCGTCTCTACTAATTTCCATTATCTTAAGGTGTTAACTATTTAAACCGAGATTTAGATCTTGAGAAAATAGGTTGCTCATCACTACTGACTGCCAGTGGCGTAACTAGGGGGGGGGGGGGTAGAGGGGGCAAGTGCCCCGGGCGCCATCCAAAGGGGGGCAAAAAGCAGCAGCAGGGAAACTTTTGTCAGTCGTCAGGGGGCGCAAATTTGGTGACTGCCCCGGGCGCCATATCCTCTAGCTACACCCCTGCTGACTGCTCATCATGATCAGTAGGTACTACACCCTGATACTGACTACCTACTCATCTGGTCAACTGTATCAAAGTTGCATGCAGTAGCGGATGCTCTGCCTCCACCGGTTCCGGAGGGCCTACCGCGAACTCCGAAGTTCGCACATTGTGGGCATCTTCCTCTTTTACTCCAATTAAGGCGTAATTAGAGTGACAGAGCAAAATGCCCTTCATTTGCGAAATTCAGTGTTCAATGTAATCCCAACGGTATTCCAAACCACAGTCAGTTTTCTAGACTTTCAGGTTGTCAGATAAAGTTTGTTTAAAATGTTTTTTGTACGGAACCGTAAAGAATTAACTTTTATACGCCTCCAAAAAAAGAATCTAGTTTTTTAATTGCGGTGCGCAATAATTATCTTTCTCTCACATATCTAATAGAATAGTTATGCCTGTTCCCATAATAAGTTTATATTTGAAACACATTGTCTATTTTCTAAGAAATTAAACCTAACCAACTCAGACATGTTGTCGCCATTCTGAGAATTCAAATACGGAAGTTATTCACGGCATATTTTCATTAAAACAAATTAGCTTTAAGAGGATCCATTGATTTATAGCATTTTAGACTCTATCACATCACCATTAAGTTTCAAATTATAACGCACTTGCTTCAAACTTAGCGCATTTCACTTCTGAAAATGACATGTTATCGTATGGAGTTTTTAATTGATGTAATTTAAGACTTATCGCGTTGCCGTTTAAGTTGAAATTACTATGTGCTGGTGCAAGTTTAATGCTTTTTGACTATGGAATGTCCGCATGTGCAAACCATAATGTTGTGTGGGATTCCCATTGTTTCCGAGATACGAAGCGAATGAGTGATTGATGGACTTTCTTCTGGGAACCAGCTGGGTTATAGTTTTTAGGCAACGACCTAAAATACCTATTTGTTTGACTAGAGATCAAAAATGACCCCACATGGGCCACATGTATTGTGCCGCGAGCAAGGGCCTGACACTCTTTGATAGAGAAAGATAGTCTTATTGCGATTCCTATAGGAGGAAAGAGAAAATAGTGCCATGCTTTGTCCTTATCACCGACCCGGTGGCAATAATATGAATATTATTTCTCTTACCCCCGGTCGCTCGGGTGGAAAAAATTAATGGGCCCTGGAGGGAAACTGCCTTAGGACCTTAAGTTAGCTCATTTTATTTTTAAAAAGAAACAAAACTGCATTCAGATTTTTAATTTTTCACCGTGATACAGTTTTAACTAGTACGGGGAGTGGGGAGTAAAGGACTCATTCTTCTCATAATGTATAACTTTGCAACTAAATTAGTTTATTTACGTACCTAAATCAGACTGATGTATGTACCTCCATCTTTACCTATTTATAAGTAATGTAACTTTTAGTTGTTGTTATTGAACTAAAGAAATTTTAATAATAAATTTTTATTTTGCTTGTCTAAAAATGTTCTTGAGTACTAAATATTTTGTACGACAGACTTGTAATAGCTTATGTTTCTTGGATAAATGTTAATCATTAACATTAACTGTATCGACTAGCAGAATAAAATAGGCTGTTTATTTTTTGGAATTTTTAGTCAGTTCGATTCCCGGTCGAGACACTTCTTCTTCCTCGCATTGTCCAGGTATTTTGCCACGGCTCATGGGAGCCTGGAGTCCGCTTGGCAACTAATCCCAAAAATTGCCGTAGGCACTAGTTTTTACGAAAGCGCGACGGACGAGACAAGCGAATTAAAAAACCTTTGAATGCAGTTTTGTTTCTTTAAAAAAAATAGAATCCTTTAAGGCGGTTCCCTGAGCCAGAAGGCGAAAAATCTCCTTATATGATCACGTTTTTCTAAGAGGCGTTGATATTCGTAGACGTGGAAAAAATATATCTAGTTGTTGACTTATCTTTAACAACATAGCTTCCGATACACGAATTTTGACACTTCGCTCGATACAATTAATTCCCAAAGTAACTTCTAACTCGGACTTTTAATCCTACTTTACTCGGTTATTTATTATCTGATACTATAAACAAAAAAAGAAGAAAAATCAATCTTAACTTAAATAGTAATTTCATAGCTTTCGAATTTCGATATTGTAAGGTAACGTTTTTAAAATAAATAAAAATCGACAAAATTCGATCAAAATTGACACTTGGCGCGTATGATCTTTCCCGTTATTTCTTGCGAAATGTGACAGTGACAGCGGCAAACCGATGGAACGGCCTTAAGTAAAATGAGCTAACTTAAGGTTTTAAGTTAATTTCCCTCCAGGGCCCATAATTTTTTTCCACACCTGTATATATATTTTGACGGTAACTTGTTTCTATAACCATAACACGTGAATAAGCACGTATCTCTTAACTTTTTACAGCCATTTCAACAAGTGTGTAAACTCAGGATTAGGTTTTAAAAGTCACGTTTGCAAACAGCGCTAAGGCAAACATAACCTTCCGCGCCGCGCGCGGATATCAGAGCCAAAACGATAACAGGCATGCTGTGGTGTGAGATAGGAGAGACGTGTTTTAAGGCTTTTAATAATTTTTACAGTACATTACGATAGTGCTACATTACGACATCATGTGCTATAATAAGCACATTACGTAACTACGTCTAAAATTTAAAGGGTCATAATGTACTGTAAAACGTACGATACACATGCGAATAGGTAATCCCTTCGATCGTGTTTTAAAATTCACCACTCGTTGCGAATTTCCAATTTCAATTTGTATCGATTAATCTCTTTATTTACAAACAAGATATATACAGTGGTACTACGTTAACGAAATTAATAACTAGCTTAAATCTAAAATAGGGCATTGAGGCATTGTACCAAGGATGCTGGCGGCATTTCCTCGCTGTATCGCAATGCTGATACGTTGTGCGAGGAAGCCGCCAGCTCATCGGTCACAAGTTACGTCAACCAGACGGTTCGCGATTTCTGCAAACAACTTGTGCGCGCTGGGACCCCATGGAATGGACCTAGAGTTTCAACTCCAAATGGAACGAAATGATACTCTCTACCGAGGCTCTTAATTTGTCTTCTTCTTCTTGTGCCATGTCCTCATCGGACGTCGGCGACCATCTCTCGGAACTTATTCCTATCCTGTGCCAATCTGCTCAAGTTGGCAGCGTCTTTAATATAAGTCCAGCTTTTAATATTGTCCATCCAGGCTAGCTTCCTTCTTCCTCTACCTCTTTTGCCCTCTACTTTGCCCTCTATTATTTTCTTTAGGATTTGATATTTATTAAATATATTAATAACGGGTCACTCAC
This sequence comes from Cydia strobilella, assembly GCF_947568885.1. Taxonomy (NCBI): domain Eukaryota; kingdom Metazoa; phylum Arthropoda; class Insecta; order Lepidoptera; family Tortricidae; genus Cydia; species Cydia strobilella. Next base: position 29,455,585 of record NC_086042.1, on the reverse strand, counting down.
GTGTTTTAAGTCGAAAACGCTCGACATGTCTCACTCCGTACCGAGGAGCGACATCAGGAGGAGGAGGAGGAGGAGCGTTATTAATATATTTAATATGTCTATGTCTCACGGAAGTTTTGTTATTAAAATTGATATTTATTGTTGCGGTAGATATGTCCAAAATATGAGATTTTTCTTTTCTTTACCATTTCCAAGTTCCAATTTTTTCTTTATTCTTTGCATGACTTCTACATTGGTTATTCGATCTCTCCATGATATTTTAAGCATTCTTCGGTAGAGCCACATTTCAAAAGCGTTTATTTTTGCCTCTATGGTTCGGTCTATGGTCCAGCCTTCGACGCCATTCTTAATTTGTATCGTACTTATAATCCATGTTAAGAAAAATCATTGTTCTAGCTTCGAAAACCACATACTCGACTGTTTGAGTACGTTTGTATGGAGAAATGACACCTCCTGTTGCCTCTTAACTTTCTAAGTTCTTAAGTAAGTAAGTTGCTGCAGACTTTTCTTGGTCTAACTGGGGCATTTTCTATGAAATGGGACCTTATTGTCGATGGCGCTTACGCCGCACAGCGTCGCGCGGCATTGTATTTATATCGAAGCATCGTTAATAATGGCGTAAGCCCCATCGACAATAAGGTCCCTTTTTATAGAAAATACCACAACTAATCCTGTTAGCAATGCAGCAGTATACCGCTTATGTTTTGGACCGAAACTGATATGTTTGTTTGGGCGGCGCGCAGGTTTGACAAATCGCTCCCCCGCCGAGATATTTATCGCCTTTTTTGTCGAAACCTAATCTTTTAATAAATATTTTGCTATGGGTAAATTCGTCCTGCGTCCTCTCGTTTACCCATTTCGTGGGTGGCTTTTGGTTTCAGAAGCATATGCTCATTCAGACTGGAACATCCTTTAAATAGTGTTTGTCTATCATTTTTAGGGTTCCGTACCCAAAGGGACCCTATTACTAAGGTTCCGCTGTCTGTCTGTCCGTCTGTCACCATCACCAGGCTGTATCTCATGAACCATGAAAGCTAAGACAGTTCACATTTTAACATTTTAATACTAAAAACAGAATAAAATTAATATTTAAGTGGAGCTCCCATACAAGAATAGTTATTTGTTATACAAGGGTGCAAAGTTGTATTTTACCCGCGAGTGTAGAATTGAAACACAAGCAAGCGAAAGGATTCTATAGGTGAACCACGAGCGAAGCGAGTGGTTCTAAAATAGAATCCTGAGCGTAGCGAGTGTGTCAACACACGAGAAGTAAAATACCTTTGCGCCCGTGTATAACACAAAACTTTTCACCTCACTATAGCGAGGAAAATGCAACATCCACAGGCGTTAGATCATCTTCATCACTGGAATCACTCATTTCTTTACGATATTATAACAGAAAACTCTGGAAGTTGTGTATTTTTACGCTAGTCGGTGAGAAAAGTTTTTTAGTAAAAAATTTGTTGACAATGTTGACATTTCTGACGTATGAAATGTCAACGATGCGTTTTGAAATTGCATCGACTCAACTTGTGCGTTCAGAATTATATTTAACATCATTATAAAAAAACAAACGTTTCTTATGGAATTTTAAGGTTTATGACTTAAAATCATTAAATAAAGCTAAATTTTGTATTTTTCATTAGATTCTCAAACCATTTATTTAATGATAATTAATATCGAACGAATCATTATCATAAACGATTTACGTTTTATTATCTGTCAAGCTACTTAAACACGCTCCATCCAAGGTCAAATTACTTTCCCCACTAGTAGATAAAACGCGTTTTTCCCCGCTTGTATTGAAGGATAAAAGACAACTTTCCGAGCTAGTGAGGGGAAAAAGTGATTTATTGCCGTTTTTTGCGTAATTGCGTGCGCGAGTCCGACTCGCACTTGGCCGGTTTTCTTTATTTTTTCTCTCAATTGCTCAAAGGTTGACTGGAAGAGATTCTTTATAGGACGTCATTCATCTAAGTCAGCTCAAACGTTTTGCCACTAAGACGGACACCTTTTGAACTCACGAAGTACAAACACATGCAGAGCGGATGATGAGGCAAATGTAATCGAATAACGATTAACGATTAAAATTAAAACATTAAATCCCGAGCGACGATTAAACATACATACGCCTATTTCCCGGAGGGGTAGGCAGAGACCACGGATTTCCACTTGCAACGATCCTGACATACCTCTTTCGCTTCCTTCACTTTCATAACATTCATCATACACGCTCGCCGGTTTAGGGTGCTCTTGACCTGGCCTTTCTTCAGGATTTCCCCGATCTGATCAGAGAAAGTCCTCCGAGGTCTGCCCCTTCCAACTCCCGTTTCTACCTCTCCCATATACACTCTCTTTGTTAGCCTTCTTTCACTCATTCTTTCCAAAGTGACGACTAAATAGTTTTATTCGAAGAGTTTCGATTAACATTAGTCGCGATTAAATTAATTGTCGATTAATTTCCAGCGACAAAATTTTTCATTCGAATAATTTTCTCTCGATTAATTTTAGGAACAATTATGATCATGGTTATTTTATAGGTTTTAGGATTTCGAAAATGATGACCATTTTGGAATCCAAGATGGCGGACATGTACTATGTCATAAAAGTCGTCATGGATGTCGTTTTATGGGTTTTAGGGAGTGCTAGTTTCGAAAATGATTAATGTTAATCGACTTATATCTGAGTTTGATAAACGTATCACACTTGCGCCGCAGCCGCATCCGGAAACCGTATCGGTGTGATAACCGCCTAAGTTGTGTTATCGCTTATCGCTGCCCCTGCAAAATGCTGCGACAGAGACAGTCCACTTGACCCATATAACGCGAACGCGACGCGATACGAAGGAGAGAAGGTCTGGAGATGCATCTCGAGATTTTGTAACTTATCCAAAGTGCTTTGCCTGGGGCACTGGAGGCCTTGGTCACTTTTTCTTAGTATATGACTTTTATTTCAGTTTATCCAAAGCATTCTTTAAAATTGCCAAGTGCGAGTCGGACTCGCGCACAAAAGGTTCTGTACCATTACGCAAAAAACGGCAAAAAAAATCACGTTTGTTGTATGGGAGCCCCACTTAAATATTTATTTTATTGTTTTTAGTATTTGTTGTCATAGCGGCAACAGAAATACATCATCTATGAAAATTTCAACTATCTAGCTATCACGGTTCATGAGATACAGCCTGGTGACAGACGGACAGACAGACATAGCGGAGTCTTACTAATAGGGTCCCGTTTTTACCCTTTGGGTACGGAACCCTAAAAACCGGACAAGTGCGAGTCGGACTCGCCCACCGAGGGTTCCGTACTTTTTAGTATTTGTTGTTATAGCGGCAACAGAAATACATCATCTGTGAAAATTTCAACTGTCTAGCTATCACGGTTCATGACATACAGCCTGGTGACAGACAGACGGACAGCAGTCTTAGTAATAGGGTCCCATTTTTCAATAGTTAATTCAATAGTTATTAGCGATATTTATCCTGAGACGAATCTCGCGACCAATCCTCCGGCACCACACTACTGAAAATCACATTATCCGAACATTAACAAGCGATCGCTCTCGTTTCGAGCGGAACAGAGAAAGTGGGCCGCAAATTCGAGTTGACACTTGATAACCCCCTATCTCGACTCCTGCAGGCTAATTTAGACTGTAAACTGTTGGTTTAAGGTTGGTTTTTGCATGTTAAAGTAAGAGGGTAACCTGAAATGTCGTAATATGTGTAACCTTGTTACGTTTCCCATATGAATCAAAGCAGTGAGTGAACTGTTACCGATGATCTCACGTGCTAGTTTATTAGGAACATGTAGAGATAGGTCACATGTCCTCTTGCTGCTGCAGTCAGCATCAATATAGTGGAGGATGAACCAACGCGCCATAAGTATCTGCTATCCTGAATTATTTTTCTAAATAAAAAACTTTATTTATTTACATACAAGATATATACAGTGGTACTACGTAAACGAAATTAATAACTAGCTTAAATCTAAAATAGGCCCTTGAGGCATTGTACCAAGGATGCTGGCGGGACGTTGTGCGAGAAAGCCGCCAGCTCTTCGGTCACCACTTACGTCAACCAGACGCTTCGCGATTTCTGCAAACAACTTATGCGCGCTGGGACCCCATGGACCTAGAGTTTCAACTCCAAATGGAATGAAATGATACTCTCTACCGAGGCTCTTATATTTATTACGTTTTAAATAGAGATTAATTATATTTTTCTAAATAGAGATTAATCTACATTTCGCGTTCAAAAGCTGTTAAGGATGACTCACGTTAGACCGGGCCGTGTCCGGGCGGGAGCTAAGGCGCTTACTTTTCTATGACATGACAGGTGATCACGTGATGCTTTCCATAGAAAACGAAGCGCCGGAAGCTCCGGCCCGGACACGGCCCGGTCTAATTGTTCTACACAGAGAGATATATGAGTTGCGTTGGTGAGATCATGGGCTCACTTCATTCTCTCACCAAACTGAAACACTTCTTACCAATCAAAACTAAAGTTTCATTAATTAACACCATTATACTGCCCATTATTGATTATGGTGATGTGTGTCATCCGGAAGAGCTTCTCGATAAATTGGATTGGTAGGCCGAGCACATGATTGGCGTGACAGTATCTCGCCGCAAGATAGACTACCCGTCTTTTACTAACTGTATGAATTAAACAGGATAACGAATGAGGAGGTGCTAAGAAGAGTGAGTGAAAGAAGAGCTATTCTGAACACTATTGCAAATAGACGCGGGAAAATGATTGGACACTTAATACGACACGACTACTTCTTTAAAACTATCCTGGAGGGGCGGATAGGAAGGAAGCGGGGTACAGGAAAACCCAGACGCAGCTTTTTAGATCAAGTGAAAGAAAAAGTAGGGGTCGTGTCGTATCAAAAAGTCAAAGAGCTGGCGCGGGATAGGGAAAGCTGGAAGATACTCCACCGACAAGACTCTTAAGTTAATGATGATGATGATGAATTAAAGAGGGACGGGTAGTCTATGTCGCGGCGAGATACTCTCGCGCCAATCATGTGCTAGCCCGGCTGCTGAATAACTGCATTCGTTTCAGTTTTTGCCTCCGCAAATATGATCATGTTTCTTCTTTTCGCTCACAGCTTGGCTGGCTTCCCTGTTCGATAACGTCGCAATATTCGCTCGCTTTCCACTCTCTTTTCTGTGCTTAGCGATCCACATTCTATACCTCAAATACTTCTTTCAATACTACGGCGTTTTTCATGACCGCCAACTTCGCTCTTCTGGCAATATGTCTCTGTCCATCACTCTTCACCGAACCGGGTTCATGTCGTATTCGTTCACTGTGCAGGTAAGCCGCCTTTGGAACGGACTTCCTTTTAACATTAAAAAATGCGCCAAATAAGTTCGCTTTCAAAAAATCCTTACGTGCTTTCTTTGCTAGCAGAATGAAAGATTCTTAGTGTATTATTAGCATCATAATATATTTCCTCGTTATTTATACATATATATTCGTTCGTTATAGTATATTTGTATATATGTTATTATATGTCATTTTTATTTGATTGGTTTTGCTGTTTGTAATTGTAGCACTGCTCACAATCTTAAGTTTGACTGGTAGAGAATGCCTTATGGCATTAAGTTAAACTTCAATACTTAGGCCACGCCACAAGGGCTTTTCAGCTATTTAAGAATAAGAATAAGAATAAGAAATATTTATTAGCACAAAAAAAAACAACTAAAAACAACATAAAATAACATTCATTTAGAATATAAACTAACAGAATATATATATTTCTCTTTGATTATTAATCGATTAAGTCAAAATTACATATTAGTTACCGATTTTCGCGCTAATACCTCAGTCATGGAACGGGTAGCATACGCCTTTCATGTTTATTAATTAAACTAGCGGCCCGCCCCGGCTTCACACGGGTTCAATGCTGAATGTATTATACATATAAACCTTCCTCTTGAATCACTCTATTTATTAAAAAAAACCGCATCAAAATCAGTTGCCTAGTTTTAAAGATCTAAGCGTACCAGCAGCGACTTTGTTGAATACTATGTAGTGATATAAAAATGTGACCTTGGAAGCAGTCTAGGTTACTCGTATCCAAAACGCGCCCAAAAGGGGAACCACCCCTGACCTGCAGTAATTTAAGAATGCATTCATTCACGGACAACAATCGGCCGCAGATTGCTGCACCTGGCGTGCGCGTGCGCAAGCAGGGGTCTGTGGGCACAATGGCTGATGTAAAGGGTCCCTCCATATATTACTACTTACTAGCTATTTATAACTAAATATTATAGGATATTTTTACACAGATTGACCAAGTCCCACAGTAAGCTCAAGAAGGCTTATGTTATGGGTACTCAGACAACTATATATATAATATACAAATACATAAATACATAGAAAACACCCTAGACACAGGAACAAATATCTGTGTTCATCACACAAATAAATGCCCTTACTGGGATTCGAACCCAGGACCATCGGGTTCACAGGCAGGGTCACTACCCACCTAGGCCAGACTAGTCGTCAAATTATACTGTCCAATTTTGGTTTTTAAATATTATGTACTAGCTTCTGCCCACGACTTTGTCTGCGTGGAATGATAATGATGATTAGGTATTGATAAAAATTACCCTTGTAATTATTGCCCTTTCCCAGGTCTCAAACTATCTCTCATGCATATACATATAACCAAATCCCACACATTCCCACACATTCCCGTTGCCAGGGAAGTTTTGGGATTTTACTGAGCAACTTTTACTATGGGACCAACCCCGAAATCGCGAAAAAAAATTTGGCTGCGTCATACATTTTAGCTGGTCCATTTTCTATGGGAGGGTAAATTTTTTTCGGCGTTTCGTGGTTGGTCCCATAGTAAAAGTTGCTCAGTATAATCCCAAATCCTCCCTGGCAAAGGGAATGCACATATTTTTTAGCTACCATGTATGTAAGTATTAGCACAGGGCGGACACGCTATACATCAAAAATCACTCGCGTTTCTATGTGTGAACGGCACGTCCGTACACGCGTCATGCTTAAAAATAGTACTGAGAGCACGCCAGAAGTCCGCCAGATTTCTGTCGCGGGGCGAGGTAATTCGAGTCGGGGCGGGGCGGTGCGTGGCCGTTCTGTATGATAATACTATTACTTATTCTGTGATATTAGGTTATGCGGAACCATTGCACGTAAATTACGTTACGCGCGTAACTATGATTTAATGAAGCCCTATTTATAACCGGGATTAAGCTATGGATGCAATATTTACAATGCAGTGATAATGTTTATTTATTTACTTTAAACAGGGGTTGAAAGTTGAAACTGTTTGGTGTCTATAGGGGATTAAGTCAAATGCCTATTCACATGGGCATTTTCTATGAAAAGGGACCTTATTGTCGATGGCGCTTACGCCGCACAACGTCGCGCGGCATTGTATTTATATCGGAGCATCGTTTATAATGGCGTAAGCGCCATCGACAATAAGGTTCCTTTTTATAGAAAATACCACATATTTCAAATCATGCTGAACAATGCGTAGTAGAAAGTAGATAGGTACTTTTTTATGCAGATTGTTAAACTTCAGTTTCGGACGAAGAAAGTAGTCTAAATGTCTAATTAGTTTCTTTTATCAAATATTTTCTTCATTTAAAAAATATGTGTCCTATTTTAAAATGTAAATGGATCAAATGATAAATGCGATGAATTATAAGATAAGATAAGATAAGATAAGATAAGATATCTTTATTTCATTATAAAATACATTATAAATTTGCCTTTAATCAAACCTAAACTAACTAACTATAATGATCGTCAGAGATTATGTTCATAGGAATACAAATACAATAAGATAAAAATGTATTCTCTAAAGAATTTTCTTAATTTTATTCTCGACTTACACCATAATAAATTGCAATAGGGTTAAGAATAACTAAGCCCAAAACTGAGAAGAATGAGAAACTTCGCAACAACGAAAATATTCACCCAGTTTCATTCACAAATAAATTCTCGTAAAAAACAAATAAGCTACCAATTGCGACAAACTATGAATATGATCACCCTATGATTAGGGTAGGTCAAATCCGTTCACTATTATGTTTACACTATGACGAAATAGTAGTATGCGCTATATAGTTTGCACTACACATAAGTCTTTATAGAACAGTGTAGTTACTTGTGGTAGGGTGCGTATTGTGAAATGGAGTGTTGCTCTTTTTGGTTACTGTGCAAAAAAAGGTTAATCTGTGTGCTTAGAATCAATTTTATTTATTTATTCAACCTTTATTGCACAAAAGAAAAACTTACAGTACAAAAGGCGGACTTAATGCCATGAGGCATTCTCTACCAGTCAACCTTATTATTCGAAAGTTATTGTTAATTTTAGTTTGTGGCACATTGTAGAGGTATTGTTATAATTACATATCTCTAATCGATATTTTCTCTTACTATCATTGCAATTTGCATGACATGAGCGCCACTTGCACCATTCACTAACCCGGGATTAACCGGTTAAACCTAGAGTTACCATGGTTATCAGTACAATCTGACGCTGGGTTAACGGTTTAACCGGTTAACCCCGAGTTAGTAAGATGGTGCAAGTGGCGCTGGCGCTTAAATCCATATCAAAATATCAAATGATGCAATCTTTCTTAGGAAATTAAAACAATATCTTCTAGCCTTTTATAGAACTGATGATTTTTTAAATCATAAAATGTCATCACTAACCCAAACGAATAGCAAGTAATTAATTATAGATATACTTAAATATGTGGTAATTTCTATAAAAAGGGACCTTCTTGTCGATGGCGCTTACGCCATTATAAACGATGCTCCGATATAAATACAATGCCGCGCGACGCTGTGCGGCGTAAGCGCCATTGACAATAAGGTCCCTTTTAATAGAAAATGCCCCATATATAATAGTGAAATATGTAAATATATAATATTAATATAAATATGTAACAATAATTAGTACCTACCTAAAATGTAAAATTATTTAAGCATAGATATTATGTAATTTATTGACTTGTAAAATGACTGCCTTTTACCAATAAAACATCTGAATCTGAATCTAAAAATTATGTTGAGATTTTAATACTTCAAATAGGCTTCCAGGTCAATACCAGAACAGTATTGCATTGAACTTGGAATAAATTTAAAAGTGGAAAAATTACTCCACTTAAAGAGGCCGTGAGTTCAAGTCTCACCCAAGGCAGTAATTTTTCCACTTTTAAATCTATTCCAAGCTTAATAGCATTGTTCGCAAACGTTTCTGCTTGAAATTAAGTATTGCATTGTCATTGTCACCAAACTTACCCAACCACAGAAATAAATATACCATGGAAGACGCAAATGCATCTACTTCGCGTGTCCGAACCCCGACCAAGCGTCGAGGTTGACCGTCGCTCTTTACAGTCCACGCGCGTCAGTTGTCGCAGCCGAACGTCCGTGAAAACTAAAAAAATGCTTCGTTGCATGATAATTAACTGCAACCGCCCAAAAATTGCGAGCACCCAAAGGCAAGAACATATTTCCTATCACAGATAAGTAATTTTAAAATTATATTATGCGTAAATGTTGTATGAAAAAGTCGGCACGCTTGATTTCAATACAAATCGTGGTATTTGCGTCATCTAGCGTATATATTAAATCTGTGTCAACCATGCCAAATTGCAGTTATACTTCATTAAGTACACAGTACAACGCCGACGCCTAAAGTGTTCCAAACGACCACTAAAGTTGTCAAAGCGACAATTTAACCAACCTTTGAAATATTAGCTTCTGTGTTTTGACAGAGCTTTGTTCGCATGCACTTAAAAATAAGGAGGTCGATTCTGATTTGTCAATTTGATATGGTTATCATTTTATTTTGATACGACCTTAACCGTATGCACCAATAAGCGTTAGCGGCTCTGATTGGTTCTCAGGTTCTGACGAAATGCAATCAAAATACGTGTTATAAGACGTGACGTGACGTGCCGAGACGTGACGTGATGTGACGTGACGTGACGAGACGTGACGTGACGTGTTTGCGTGGCGATGGACGGCTGTGTGCAGTGAATGTCTGTTTTGTGAGAGGATGGATGATAGGTGTTCAACTGTAATAATTTATTATTATAAATGTATAGTACTAGTTGTAATTTAAATGTATTTAAATTAACTTTCATGGCGCATTAGTTTTACACTGTAGTGTCATGTAAACGTGTTTTCAATAAATAAATAAGGCATTTCGGCGGACTTATTGGTGCACGTGAGCTACCCACAAATCTACATATGTGGTATTTTCTATAAAAAGGGACCTTATTGTCGATGGCGCTTACGTCATTATAAACGATGCTCCGATATAAATACAATGCCGCGCGACGCTGTGCGGCGTAAGCGCCATCGACAATAAGGTCCCTTTTCATAGAAAATGCCCCATATGATTGTACAAGATTCCTTTCGTAGGACACTTCTATAGGTATCAAAGGATTGATTCACCCCGCGCCGCATCGCTTCGCTTCGCGTTAGCGTGTTGTTCGCCTACGTAGTACGCTGCGTAACCTGACGTTCATGTGTCATTCTACGTAGACTTGTTGAGATACAATAGAGGACATTCCCGGTGAACCATTTCAGAAAAAAATTACCTTGATCCTTACGAGCGAGCTAAACTCCGCCTCCAATAGAGATAACCAATTACGATGCATTTAGGATTTTAAATGTTAAAAATGAAAAGGGTAAAAACAGGTAATGAGACAAAAAATACTAAGGAAAGTTTATTAGTTGTTGTTGTTTAGGCTAAGCTTCGCCTCCTCATAAAGATAACCAATTGCATTTTGGATTCCTTATCTTAGTTTGCAAATGCCGCCCATCACAAAGACAATGGACGGCAATAAACCTTTACCTGAGCTAACCTTTCTTTTCAACACCTACATTTTTAAGTGCCATGCTATTTATTGGTCATCACTTGTATGATATTGCTTAGGACCGTCTGCAAGACGTTTAAACGATTTTTGCCCTTAAGGTTCACCGGGAATGTCCTCGATTGCCTGCTGCCCCGACCTAAGGTCGTGTCAAAATGAGATAGAAACCATATCAAATCGGTAGGTCGGAATCGACCTCAAGCTTTTAACGTTTAATTGTTTTCAGAGCGCTCACAAAAGTCGTATAGTGTTACAAAAAGCTAATTTGTCCGAAGTTTGTCATGTTATCTTTATCTTGAATGACGTCGTTGTGAACAAAAAGACGCAAGTGATGACATATTTCTTATTAAATATAACCTTTTCGTTATGAGAAACAAACTCGAACAATATAGGGTTTCTTGTGATCTTTGGAGTTAAACACAATGTTTTAAGTCTGTGTTTATGTGAAAGAACACCGAATCTGATTACCTACTTAACTAATTAAGTCAATGGTGAATATTAAATAATTTTAATTAAGTTTTTGAGCTACAAATACCAGATGTAGCGAGCGAAAAAAATTTAATGCGTTGCCTCTGGTCACATCTGAATTACGAATAGTCATCAAGCCTGCACTTGGTCATGAACGGTCAAGGAGTTTAATTTCAGTACCATTTCGTACATTGTCTCAGTGACAATAGTATGAGGTCCCAGCGACTTGCATATTGAATGCCACTGTAACGTGGTACCATAGAGTAACTTATACTAGAGCGGTACTGTCATAGTAAATTTTGTAACCCCAGTAAATTCACTGCCATCTGTCGACACACTTTAAAACTAAAAATGAAGATTTATAAAAATACGATAAAATGTTTTTAAATATAGATAAATGATTTTTTTTATTTGCATTAATTATTTTTATGATTTTGACCCATGTTCTTTCACTGATATGCGTTAAAATTGTTAAATAACAAACGAAACCGTCAACGCCATCTATACGACAGTTGGCCAAAACTAGTAGCGCCCTCTGAACGAGAATCAAATTTTCTTGATTTTCGAGGCACGTTTTTTCCTTAGACTGTATCCATCTATTACGGAGTTATATCTATCTTTGGTGGTACCAAACGGTACGGAAATTAAATAGTTATGCCTTATTTATTGGCACTGAGTCGAGAATCATTGTATATTTTATGAAGTGGCGTTGATATATTGGTCTCGCGATACAGGAGGCGTGCCTACTAACAAGGAACTCAAGGAACCGATCCGCAAGAATCCTACTAACAAGGAACCGATCCGCAAGAATAGATTAAAGGGGAATACTAGGTATACTTTACTTAGATCCTTACTTTTAGATGAACCATATAAAACTACTAATAATAAAGTAGTCGAGAATCATTGTAAATTTTATGAAATGGCGTTGATATATTGGTCTCGCGATACAGGCGTGCCTACTAACAAGGAACTAAAGGAACCGATCCGCAAGAATAGATTAAAGGGGAATACTAGGAATACTTTACTTAGGTCCTTAATGTTAGATGAACCATATAAAACAACTAAAAATAAAGTCATCAAGCCTACACTTGATCATGTATCATGCTTTATTTATTTGCACTGAGTCGAGAATCATTGTATATTTTATGAAGTGGCGTTGATATATTGGTCTCGCGATACAGGAGGCGTGTCTACTATAGTTAACGCTATCTCTACTGAGCTCGTTCACTTACGTACTAACAATGGCATTATGTTAAACAAAAGCCATTATGTCTTTTATGCCTGAGCGCGTGGCCTTTGTGCCTGAGGCTCCCACACAGTAGCCACGTGATCAGGCACAAAGGCCACGCGCTCAGGCACAAAAGAAATAATGGCTTTTGTTTAACAGAATGCCATTGTCAGTACAGGTAAGTGAACGAGCTCAGTAGATAGACCGCATACTATAACAAGGAACCGATCCGCAAGAATAGATTAAATGGGAATACCACTAATACTTTACTTAGATCCTTAATTTTAGATGAACCATATAAAACAACTAATAATAAAGTCATCAAGCCTACACTTGATCATGTATCATGCTTTATTTATTTGCACTAAGTCGAGAATCATTGTATATTTTATGAAGTGGCGTTGATATATTGGTCTCGCGATACAGTAGGCGTGTCTACTAACAAGGAACCGATCCGCAACCATAGATTAAAGGGGAATACTAGGTATACTTTACTTAGATCCTTAATTTTAGATGAACCATATAAAACAACTAATAATAAAGTCATCAAGCCTACACTTGATCATGTATCATGCTTTATTTATTTGCACTAAGTCGAGAATCATTGTATATTTTATGAAGTGGCGTTGATATATTGGTCTCGCGATACAGTAGGCGTGTCTACTGACAAGGAACCGATCCGCAACCATAGATTAAAGGGGAATACTAGGTATACTTTACTTAGATCCTTAATTTTAGATGAACCATATATAAAACAACTACTAATAAAGTCATCAAGCCTACACTTGATCATGTATCATGCTTTATTTATTTGCACTGAGTCGAGAATCATTGTATATTTTATGAAGTGGCGTTGATATATTGGTCTCGCGATACAGTAGGCGTGTCTACTAACAAGGAACCGATCCGCAACCATAGATTAAAGGGGAATACTAGGTATACTTTACTTAGATCCTTAATTTTAGATGAACCATATATAAAACAACTACTAATAAAGTCATCAAGCCTACACTTGATCATGTATCATGCTTTATTTATTTGCACTGAGTCGAGAATCATTGTATATTTTATGAAGTGGCGTTGATATATTGGTCTCGCGATACAGTAGGCGTGTCTACTAACAAGGAACCGATCCGCAACCATAGATTAAAGGGGAATACTAGGTATACTTTACTTAGATCCTTAATTTTAGATGAACCATATAAAACAACTAATAATAAAGTCATCAAGCCTACATTTGATATCATGCTTTATTTATTTGCACTGAGTCGAGAATCATTGTATATTTTATGAAGTGGCGTTGATATATTGGTCTCGCGATACAGGAGGCGTGTCTACTATAGTTAACGCTATCTCTACTGAGCTCGTTCACTTACGTACTGACAATGGCATTATGTTAAACAAAAGCCATTATGTCTTTTATGCCTGAGCGCGTGGCCTTTGTGCCTGAGGCTCCCACACAGTAGCCACGTGATCAGGCACAAAGGCCACGCGCTCAGGCACAAAAGAAATAATGGCTTTTGTTTAACAGAATGCCATTGTCAGTACAGGTAAGTGAACGAGCTCAGTAAATAGACCGCATACTATAACAAGGAACCGATCCGCAAGAATAGATTAAATGGGAATACCACTAATACTTTACTTAGATCCTTAATTTTAGATGAACCATATAAAACAACTAATAATAAAGTCATCAAGCCTACACTTGATCATGTATCATGCTTTATTTATTTGCAATGAGTCGAGAATCATTGTATATTTTATGAAGTGGCGTTGATATATTGGTCTCGCGATACAGGAGGCGTGTCTACTATAGTTAACGCTATCTCTACTGAGCTCGTTCACTTACGTACTAACAATGGCATTATGTTAAACAAAAGCCATTATGTCTTTTATGCCTGAGCGCGTGGCCTTTGTGCCTGAGGCTCCCACACAATAGCCACGTGATCAGGCACAAAGGCCACGCGCTCAGGCACAAAAGAAATAATGGCTTTTGTTTAACAGAATGCCATTGTCAGTACAGGTAAGTGAACGAGCTCAGTAGATAGACCGCATACTATAACAAGGAACCGATCCGCAAGAATAGATTAAATGGGAATACCACTAATACTTTACTTAGATCCTTAATTTTAGATGAACCATATAAAACAACTAATAATAATACCAGAGGTCCCACATTAAGATCCCCACAGTCGAGCGCAGGCCTGCCATTCTGCCTTTTGTCAGGGGGGTCACGGACAGGATCAGCCACATCTTGAAGCGTGCTTCTATAAAAACATATTTCAAGCCAATGAAGAAGATGTCACAATTCCTGAGGCCTGTAAAATGCAATACCCCTCTACAGACTGCAGGAGTGTACAGGCTGGACTGTGAGTGTGGCCTATCATATGTCGGGCAGACGAAACGGAGCATTTCCACTCGGGTGAAGGAACACATAGCTGATGTCAAGCACCGTCGACCTAGGTCTGCTGTCTGTGAGCATGTCATGGATAAAGCCAATCACTCAATCAAGTTTGATAAGCCTCTGGTTCTTGCCAAGGAGAAGCGTTACATACCCAGAATGCTGCGCGAGGCCATTGAGATTAAGAAATATCCAAACTTTAATAGGGAAGATGGCTTTTCTCTACCACCAGCTTGGGATCCTGTAGTCCACCTGATAAAGGAGCAAGCGAGACATAGACTGTGAGACCGTAGTGTTGGATGATGCTGGACATTCTGATGTTTTGAAAAGATGTGTCCCGCCGAGTTTGTTGCCGGTCCCATATTGGGATACCCTCCTACAATTTAGGAGGGAATTAAATCTTCTCGGGTCCGTGGTGTAGGGTTGGAGCCGGCATAGTTTATTTTTATCGCGTATATATATATATATATCTTTACTTGAAAAATAATTACAGTGTATAACTAGCCTTATGAACCGATTTTGCATGTACAACCAGCCTTAAAGTTTGTAGTCTATGATTGTTCATTATTTTAGTATGTGGGTATTTTTGCATTTTGTAATTTTTCCTCAGTCACCCGTTGACCACGAACGCTGTAAAGAGTTCGAAACGTCGGGATGTATTATAAATTCAATATACGCGATATAATCCGTTTTCATAGTTTTATTTCATAATAATAAAGTCATCAAGCCTACACTTGATATAATGCTTTATTTATTTGCACTGAGTCGAGAATCATTGTATATTTTATGAAGTGGCGTTGATATATTGGTCTCGCGATACAGTAGGCGTGTCTACTAACAAGAAACCGGTCCGCAAGAATAGTATAAAGGGGAATACTGGTTTTACATTAATTTTATCACTTTATATAACGTTGGTCTCTCTCTCTCTCTCTGTGGTCATGTGGTCGATCCCTCATGACTGAGGATGATTGTCATCGGTGGATGTGGATAGCGTTGGTAGGCCACTGGTTAAAGCAAACTGTTACACAGTTTGGCGAAATTTTTGTAACGAAATTAATGTATGTTTTCTTTATATAACAATAAATAAAAATAAAAATAAACTAAACTCATGGCATCATATATTGTATTTTCCACTACCTTTCAGTAGAAACATAAACTAGTACTCTGGCAAACCCAGTTTTTCGGTAGAAAAAGGTGCGAAATTCAAATTTTCTGTAGTATGACAACCCTTCGCGGCTACATTTTTTTAAATTGGTCGCCTTTTTCAACTGACGGAAATAGCTTGGCAAACTATAGTACCTATTCCTAGTAAGCTACTAGGTTAAGTATATCAATATCTGGGTCGCACTGGCTAGTCAAATGTCAAAACGATTCCTTAGTATGATTTAACAATATGGCTTAAAGGACTCGCATCCAGGCCATAAATGTAAAAAAAAAAAAAAGATTTAACAATATACACGGTGGCTAAAAAATAAGTGCATTCCCGTTGCCAGGGAGGTTTTGATTATACTGAGCATCGTTTACTATGGAAGCGATCACGAAATCGTGAAAAAAAATTAGGCTGTTACATACATTTTGGCTGGTCTTTTCTATGGGACGGTACATTTGTTTTCGCGATTTCGTAGTTGGTCCCATAATAAAAGTTGCTCAGTATAATCCCAAAACCTCCCTGGCTACCGGAGAGCACTTATTTTTTTTGCCACCCTGTATAAGATTAAAAATATTTCAAAATTCAGAAATATATGAATGTTTGCTTTATTCTTTTTTTTATACTACGTCAGTGGCAAACAAACATACGGCCCGCCTGATGTTAAGCAGTCTCGCATAGCCTATGTACGCCTGCAACTCCAGAGGAGTTACATGCGCGTTGCCGACCCTAACACTCCTCTCCCTCGAGCTCTGGCAACCTCTATTCTGGGTAATTTAGTATTTTTTCTTAGGAGAACTATGCCTTAACAAATCATGCTTTAGTAAGCTTCCTCATAACGAACTCACAATAACAATTATTACTGAAAATGGGACTATCTCTCTTATAAGTAGAGTTCAAATTGCAATACGGTCTGGCAATATTGCAGAATTGATAATCGAAATTAAGATACAAACAAATGCAATAAAGGCATTCACGCTTTTATGTGCACGTACAGTCGGACTTATTTTGTTTCTTGAGCCTAGGCTATCCCACACTAGCGTCTTTCGAGCGTCGGCGCCGCGTCTAGTCAGCGACGTCATTTTGACGCCGACGCTGAAAAGACGCTAGTGCACTGCACTAGTGCGTGGCACTAATAATGGCAATACAACCATTTTTGGTTGCCGTTATGAAGTTATCTACACAGGTTATCCTAGACAGAAAGGTTACGTATAGTCATACTTGTTATGAACAAAATGCTGCACTTCATGATAAAAGCAAGCCGCTTTTCACAGTGATAGTAGGGACCAAACTGAGCGATTTGACCCGCAGCAGCGGCAGTTTCACCCCTTAGGAACAGAGATGGCGCCACTTCTTTAAAAAATATTTCAATAAATTCTACAAACTAAACCAATGAACCGATTTAAATATTTAATATCTCAAATGAAAGCTCATTATATACATTACATTTAAAAAAATACATAAAAAATATATACTGAATACTTTTGACAAAAACGGCATCTTTAGTTTTTTTTTTTCTCGATTGATAGTTTTTGCTTGATTTCTCAAAAAAAATGTATGGAACATGAATAGTTTAATGCATGTATATATTACTGAATAAATAACAAGTATTATAAAAAAAACCCGACACCGATACCTCTCATACTTCACGAAATATGAAAGTTTGAATGTGAGTGTAAATTTCTTCAAAATATATTTCAAAAAATTCTACAAGCTAAACTACTTGACCGATTTCAATGTTTAATATATAAAATAAAAGCTCATTATATACATTGCTTATAAAAAATACTCAAAAAACATATACTGAATACTTTTGGCAAAAACCGGCATCTTAAGTTTTTTTTCTTACTCGATTGATAGTTTTTACTTGATTTCTTTCAAAAAAAGTATGGAACATGCATAGTTTAATACATGTATATATTACTGAATAAATAACAAGTATTATAAAAAATCCCCGACATCGATACCTTTTATTCTTCACGAAATATTTAAGTTCAATTATGCACGCTCTTACAAATAAATTTATTTTAAAGAAATCTTCAACCGCAGTACGAGTAAGTGCACTGATTTTAATATGAAATGTGTCTTATGAAAAGAAATCACACAATTTAGTTTAATAAATAAAAAATAAATAAATAAAACCTGAATAAAGTTTTTTCCTGGTGCTGAATTACAAAAAAAAAAATATTTTTTTTGTTCTGGTTTGAACTGCCATCAGTCGGTAACGACTATAATCAGTTTTGCTGTATTAAATATAATTTTTGGGTTTTGGAGACCATCGTCCCACTTAACCACTGCTTTAATTTTGCACGATGTGCTTCCTTTTGAGTCTTTGTACTGTTTCAGCCTTGTCCAATAATTTTGAAGCCAGTGGATTTGGATGCCTTGCCAGGCGCTCAATATAATTCTTAGTGAATTTTTTGATCTCTTCCTTTACGGTGGTCATGTTGAGATAGTCGTGCACTTCATCGTTTCGAGTGAACCAGGGAGCGTTGACAATCACACGAAGGATGGCGTTCTGAGCTCTTTGAAGGCACATTATGTTACTGTCGCTAGCAGTTCCCCATATTTGGATCCCATAGGTCCAGGTGGGTTTAATGATTGCGTTGTATATAAATATAACAAAATAGAAATTACTTTTATTTAAAGTGACTACATTCGTAAACAAAAAACTTAAATGTCCTCTTCGGGTTCACCGTTAGATGTAGAACTGAAAAAGAAAAGTCGTTTTGAAGGACTCGTACCATTCCAATACTACAAAATCACCGATCATACATGAACTGGTTGCTGTAGATTACTGTTGAATTATTTTTGTGCCTAGCTGATTACCATTAAACCTATAATTTTGTGCCAAACCTGTATAAAAATTATATTTAATACAGCAAAACTGATTATAGTCGTTACCGACTGATGGCAGTTCAAACCAGAACAAAAAAAAAATTTTTTTTTTGTAATTCAGCACCAGGAAAAAACTTTATTCAGTTTTTATTTATTTATTTTTTATTTATTAAAATAAATTGGGTGATTTCTTTTCATATGACACATTTAATATTAAAATCAGTGCACTTACTGCGGTTGAAGATTTCTTTTAAATAAATTTATTTGTAAGAGCGTGCATAATTGAACTTAAATATTTCGTGAAGAATAAAAGGTATCGGTGTCGGTTTTTTTTTATAATACTTGTTATTTATTCAGTAATATATACAAGTATTAAACTATTCATGTTCCATACTTTTTTTTAAGAAATCAAGTAAAAACTATCAATCGAGTAAGAAAAAAAAACTTAAGATGCCTTTTTTGCCATAAGTATTCAGTATATGTTTTTTGAGTATTTTTTATAAGTAATGTATATAATGAGCTTTTATTTTAGATATTAACCCTTAACTACCTACGTCCGATTTCTATAGCATAACCACCTACGAAAGGTCTGGTAGACCACTATTTGAAATGGGTCTAAAATATTTATAAGAATTATGTTAGAGGGACAATTAAATAATATTTACCTATCTATTGGTTGAAGGCATTTATTAACAAATACCGATACAACATTAATCAATAACATAGAGCTTGAACTTAACATATAACATTTTTCTTACTTTTAACAAAAAAATCCTTGTAAATCCTTTGGGACAAGGGATCACAAAATATTATTTGCATGATATATTGTTTTATTAATAAATCTTAAAGAACAATAATCAGTCTAGCTAATCAGCTATAATTTTTATATAAAAACGTATTATTATTATAAAATTGCAAGCTATTCAAATAGCCATTTTTCGCGGCAGCCAATGCACAGCCAATAAATACAATACTTACACATTTTATTCAATACTTTATTATATCTGTCCTAGAAAGCTGAACTTTCCCATGTAGTCTATGTTTTAGATACCTACATAGAACAGTAAAACTAATAAATCTGTAACTTTCACCCTCCCACCTCTAAAAAAGGGGGTAGAGTTCTGAATATATTACAAGTAAAACTAGGTAGCGTGTAGGTAGTGTGTAGCCTACGGTTTACATAAAACGCTGTACCGTAACCCCCAGCCCCCCTCCCCCACCCCTCTCCCCCGCTTGCTATCCTAAAACTGCACCCCGTTATAAAGGGGGTGCAGTTCTAAATACTTATACAGAACTAGTGTGCCCAGGGCACTTCCCGATGTCCTAGAGAGATAAAATATTTGGTATGAAGCCTATATGATTTCTAAACAAAGATCATAAAAATTAAGAAATTTGTAACTTTTACCCTCCATCCCCTATTAGTGGAGTGCAAGCATAACAATTTTACAAAGAAAAAACATAAAATGCGTTAAAATATTAAAAACTACAAGCCCATAAAAATAAACGTAACCTCCTAGGCAAGGTCTCAGAGACCAGCGAGATATAGTATATAACCACCTAGGCAAGGTCGCTGAGACCACCGACGACAGTCTTTTGCTCACCAAATTCACAAAGACACACGTCCGAAGGCATCGATCACATGGCCGGCACTGAGACGGCTGCAGGGAAAGGTGTTGTCAATGAACACGTGTTGAGTTATTCACTATTTTGTATTTGCAAAGGTCTGAGAGACCTTGCGTAGGTGGTTAAGGGTTAAACATTGAAATCGGTCAAATAGTTTAGCTTGTAGAATTTTTTGAAATATATTTTGAAGAAATTTACACTCACATTCAAACTTTCATATTTCGTGAAGTATGAGAGGTATCGGTGTCAAGTTTTTTGTATAATACTTGTTGTTTATTCAGTAATATGCACATGTATTAAACTATTCATGTTCCATACATTTTTTTTGTGAAATCATAAAAACTATCAATCGAGTAAAAAAAAAACTTAAGATGCCGTTTTTTGTCAAAAGTATTCAGTATATATTTTTTGAGTATTTTTTAAAAGTAACGTATATAATAAGCTTTCATTTGAGATATTAAACGTTTAAATCGGTTCATTGGTTTAGCGTGTAGAATTTTTTGAAATATTTTTTAAAGAAGTGGCGCCATCTCTGTTCCTAAGGGGTGAAACTTGCGCTGCTGCGGGTCAAATCACTCAGTTTGGTCCCTTCTATCATTGTGCAAAACGGCTTGCTTTTATCATGAAGTGCAGCATCCGGGCAAAAAATGGCCATAACAAGTATGACTATAAAGTTTTCTGCGGGCCCAAGTTAGACTAAAGGCTATCTGAACCCTATTGAATTCGACTGTACATTCCTTTCCCGTCGGCCCTTTCTTTATATGTAATGACAGGTTATTCTCGTGAATGATCGTGGATCGTTAACGACAACAACTGAACTGTACGTTTTAATTTCACAATACCATACTTGGGTGTCTTTAATATCTACTTTTGTTTATGTGTGTTTAAATAGTAGTGGCAGTGCCTAGTAAAAAAAACAGAAGCTTTCCCCGCGTGGCTCACTCATCATTGTTGTAGGTGGAACATTTTGCTAGTACTCGTAAAATTTCCCCGTTATAGTTGCTTTGTCCGTACATTTCATTTGTGGATAAGAAGTTAGAGTCCACCCACCACAGCTCTAATAACACTTCTACTAGGGAGTTGTTGTGTTCTTGATGATTAGTAAAGTTGGCATAGTTTAGGAGCTGGGGCAATTTATCAAAAGCTTGTAGCTTGTAATACAAGTGGAAGTCCCTTTTTGACAGCTACAAGCTTTTATAAACGGGCCCCTGGTAGTTAAAAGCAGAGATGTTAATTATTTGAAATAAATGCATTTGAAATACAAATACTAAATACAAAATACCTAATATTGTCTTAGGTTACCGCGATAGTTACTCATGAAATAAAACTATGAAAACGGATTAGGAATTTAGGAGGGAATTAAATCTTCTCGGGTCCGTGGTGTAGGGTTGGAGCCGGCATAGTTTTTATCGCGTATATATTATACATCTTTACGTGAAAAATAATTATAGTGTATAACTAGCCTTATGAACCGATTTTGCATGTACAACCAGCCTTAAAGTTTGTAGTCTATGATTGTTCATTATTTTAGTATGTGGGTATTTTTGCACTTTGTAATTTTTCCTCAAGTCAGTCACCCGTTGACCACGAACGCTGTAAAGAGTTCGAAACGTCGGGATGTATTATAAATTCAATATACGCGATATAATCCGTTTTCATAGTTTTATTAAAAAATACCTATTTTTAATTTGTATTTTAAATACTTAAAAGTACACGTATTTTGCATTTTGAATAACTTTAAAATACAAAATGCTTTTTGTAACTTTTTAAGGTAAAACGGATTGTACCGGAACCGGGCGCTGTGTCCATTCGACGCGTTCGAAAGAAAAGTAATTCTTTTTTTCTATCTTTCTCTGTCTCTGACAACTCTAGCTCTTATGTGACATTGACAACACCTTCGGAAGCGTTTGCAAGCAAATGCCGCAGGCGCAGGGCAGTGTATTTCGAAATTTTATGCGATGCCGGGAAATGTGTAGAACATATAAATTATAATTAGGTGCAACAAATACAATGGATGGATCGATCAAATGCCGCAATCTAGAAGAATCGCATGCGATTTGTTGCAACAAGGATCTCCATAGAAACAGTACTGGTAGTGGTACCGCCGGCCGGCTTATAGAGCCTTTATTTATTTTGTCCCTTAACCTGTCAACCTAGTACTCATATTAGGTACCTACCTATGTACATCATAATCTAATAAAGAGGAAGCAACTCGTTTGTGACACTACAGAAGCATTAAGTCTGCCGTTGGTACCAGGGACCGGCCCGCTATCCCTTATCGGGGTTTTATAAGGGTATTGCATAAGGCTTAACTCACCATACCCTTTGCCAGACGAAACCCTTTGTTTTGGTTTTAAAAACCCTTATATAAAGCTACCACATTTGAGTAATCGGTAGCCCAAATACCCTTACAAAACCCTTATCATCCGCTCACCAACACCTTGCATATTGCTTATAAGGGTTAGCTTTATAAAGGGCTTCCCTTTTAGCATATAAGCGTGCTAATTTAAGTCGTCCACCTTGTTCATAAAGCACACATTACTTCGAATCCGAGCGATCGTCGGCGGCGACGGCGGCGTTCTTTGACTAGGCACGTATTTTCTTTCCTTTTCATACACTACCGTAGATATATACTAATCCTGTCTCTTTCACGCAAAGGGAAACCTTTATAAAAAGCGCTTAAAGATAAGGGTAACCCTTATTAAGAGCTAGCCTTATTTTTGGTTAGCTTTTCGGTAAGGGTTAGTCAAAGGTAAGGGTATGAATGGGCTTGCAGTTCAAAAGGGAAAGTCTTTCAATGTGTTAGCCGTGTTTAAGTGTCGCCCATTGAAAGGGTTTTATCGCGGAAAGGGTTGTCCGGTCCCTGGTTGGTACTTTCTTGTGTTGTGCAATATATAGGTAGGTTAAATAAATAAAACTGCAAGCTTTTATAGGATGCAGTAGCCGCTTACCTTTAGACGAACCGTACGCTTGTTTACCACAGGTATTAAAAACATAATTACGAATTCCACGTTTATTTTTTGATATAAAACATTCTTAGTCTTGGTAATCGGAGTCGTCGGCCTGGCTGTCGGAAGACTGGGACTCGGTATGATTGTAGCCCCAGGCCTCCACCTCGAAGCTATACTGGTGATTGAACTGCAGAAGGGGAATGTCCACCTGGGAACAAGGTCAGTCTATCAGAGAGACTATATAGGCCTCCCAAAAACATTTGAAGGGTACACGGAAAGAACATCTCTAGTCACTTTTTACGGAAAATGAGATTTTCATCTCAAAATGTAGAGCTCTTAATGAACTATTAGTTATATCTTTTGCTACCACTGTATAATATATGTAACACAACTTTTTTTTAGTTAAAAAAGACCTGGTCACGGAATTATCATACATTTTGACATGGTTCCAAATTTTAAAACTGCGATTACTCAAAATGTTACTAAAGTGACTAGACATGTTCTTTCCGTGAACCCTTCATTTGTAGAATAACCTGTTCTAGAACTCTATTTTATTTGTATACTGGGCATAGATATTATGTTACTTAAATGTCTATGCCAAATTTAAACTGTTAAACTGAGAGCATGACTTTGATTGTATGGAAGAGGCTTTTTGGCGAAGAGTTTATGAGACTCTTAAGCAGCTAAATAGGTAAGTAGATGCTTGGAACTCTTGGTTATCTCATCTCTGGATATGGATATGGAAGTGGATTTAACTTAAAGTTTAAATTCAAATTCAATACTCAAAGCTCCGATGACGCTGAACGTGAAGCCCTTACCGAAACCTCAGGGGAGTCTAAATCGTAGACCCTGGGCTGACCGATCTGGAACGGCATGCCAACCTTCACGCAGATAATGATAGCTTCTCTCGGAGACACGATCTGACAAAAAATCATTCAAGGAATTACATACACAAAACATCAAATATTAACTTTGCCTTGCCTTTTCATCTATGAAGTAGCTATACACGTAAAACTTAACATACGTCAATATACAAAACTTAATAGCATTAAAAGGAGCAGAGGAAGGAGAAAGCTAACCTGGATAGACAACATTAAAAGCTGGTCCAATATTAATGACACTGCCAGTTTGTCAAGACTGGCACAGGATAGAACCAAGTTCCGTAAGATGGTCGCCGACATCCGCTGAGGATATGGCACAGCAAGAAGAAGAATAGCATTAGACATCAAGGAGAAATATACGCGAAACCATATAAAACGGCCTTACTTTCCAAAAGTGTATATGGAATGGCACCCAAACTATATAATAAACTCCCAAAATCCATCTTAGACTGTAATAATTCACAACATTTTAAGAAAATTTTGCATGACTTTTTATCAAAAAAAGCCTACTACTCCATTCAAGAGTACCTCTGTGACAAATTTTAACATTATAGCGTAATATTACATATGATATGAGACCGCTTTTGTTAATTTATATGTAAATATATTGTAATTTGCATGACTTATGTTTTAAGTAGTAGTAAGTAGTTATAAGTTTAACTGTTTGTACGCCTAATGGCAAGACCATGGTGATTCCATATCTATGTTCCATCATTGTATATACCCATGTTCTACAGACAATAAACGAATTATGAATTATGAACATGAAGCATACCACCATGGCCTTTTACTTTATTTACTATAATATTTTTCAATTGTATTGCGACATTTGGCATTTGTGGGTTATATATAAATTGTATGGAGATGACATCTATCATACAATTCCAGTTTGAAAAATACTATACTTTGTATTACGTTTATGTTACGTTTTATTGTTGGCATTTATTTTAAAGACTAGCTGTTGCCCGCGACTTCGTACGCGTGGATTTGTACGTTGGTGGTTATATATTCTACATGAGCATAATATAGAACATTATGCAGCAAAAGATAGTAGGGACGGTTAATCATTTGTTAATAATTATACAACGCATGAAATTTGTCTTTCACAAACTACGAAGTTTCAAGACCCTAACTGAAAAAAATTGTTCCCGATATAATCCCTCTCGACCCTCTTAGAAGACTTACAAGTCCAATATTTAAAAAAAAAATCGCTTCCGAAACTATTAATACAAACTTTTCAAAAACCGTGTAAGTAATAAATTTTTGTCTATTTTAATATAATGCCCTTTTTACAAAGTTTCAAGTTCCTAGCTTGAAAGAAAATTTGTACCACATATAAACTTACATCCCCTTTTTAACCCCTTTAGGGGTTGAATTTTTAAGAACGTTGAAATAACTTTTTTGGAATCTTATACAATGCCTTTCTAAGAAGTTTCAAAGCATTTGTAATAGATTCACTTTGAACCCCTTTTTAACCCTTTTAGGGGATGAAAATTTAAAAACGCTTAAATTACTTTTCTTGTATTTATACAAAGATTCAATTCCCGCACTCAAAAAAATATTTGATCTCCATACAAAATTTCAACCCCATTTTTACCACCTTGGGGAATGAATTTTCAATAATGCTGAAATAAGTTTTTTAAGCTTAAAATAAAATTAGGACCACGACAAAATTTCAACCCCTTTTTAACCACTTTAGGGGATGAATTTTTAAACACGCTGAAATCACTTTTCTTGTATTCTAATGACATGCCTTTATGCAAAGATTCAAGTCGCGCACTTAAAAAATTTTTTGACCTCCATACAAACTTTCTACCCCTTTTTCACCACTCAAAACGCTGAAATTACTTTTCTAGTATTTTAATAATATGCCTTTATACAAAGTTTCAAGTCCCGCACTCAAAAAAATTTATGATCTCCATACAAACTTTCAACCCCTTTTTCACCACCAAGGGGATGAATTTTGTAAAACCCCTTCTTAGTGGATACTAACGTCATAAAAGCTATCTATTGTGAAAAATTCAGCTCTCTAGGTCTAACGGTTTGGGCTGGGCGTTGATTTAAGTGAGTCAGTCAGTCAGTCAGTTAGTCAGGACCAAAGATAGATATAACTCCGTAATAGATGGATACAGTCTAAGGAAAAAACGTGCCTCGAAAATCACGAAAATTTGATTCTCGATCAGAGGGCGCCACTAGTTTTGGCCTACACTCGTATAGAGGGCGTTGACGGTTTCGTTTGTTATTTATAATTTTAACGCATATCAGTGAAAGAACATGGGTCAAAATCATAAAAATAATTAATGCAAATATAAAAAATCATTTATCCATATTTAAATACATTGGCAGACAGCTGGCAGTGAATTTACTGGGGTTACAAAATTTACTATGACAGTACCGCTCTAGTATAAGTTACTCTATATAGATTTAAGACTTGTTATATACAAATCCAGGAATAAATTTCTTCCTGAACAAGAATTTATTTTCATTTTCAATGATTCACACTCCTCTGAATATCCTTCTGAATTCATTGATGTCCCTAGTAATTTTTGCATTAGGTACTGGCAAATCGCTTTTTCTATTTTTCTTTATTGAACAAGTTTCACTTGCCGTTCATTAACCTTAGTATAATATAACTACTTATTACTTATTCTGTGCCCCAGTGTAAACACTCGATAGCGTGACGTGACTGACGTGACTGACGTGAGTGACGTGACATACGACATACGCGTTTGCGTGTCTCATTTTGTATGGGATTTTGAGTTTCCAAAACGTCCCGCTTAGCGCGCTGTTCAATATCCCATACAAAATGAGACTTAACGCAAATGCGTTCGTCACGCTATGGAATGAAATTGACACTAGGGGTTATGATAGTTCGTCTTCAGAACAATCATTCCTTTATAAGTAATGCCATGAAACATTTCAATTAATATCCATTTTAAATCACATTTATACTCGAGTCTATCGTTAATTTATTTTGTTACCTTTATTTACCGACGTTTCGACACAGGTTTCACTGGTCGTGGTCGCGGCACTCGCGGCTAACTGACGTCCCAGCAAAATGTCAAAACAAAGATTTGATTTGGTTTGCGATTATAAATGTTTTATTTTTATTTTTTTATTATTTAAAAAAAGAGGTACAGTAATTGTTGCTACTTATCTGCCAAACTGCAAAGCAGTTTGTTGGCAGATGTGATTTAATATGTGTTCAAAGCGCGCGACGGTTTTACATGTTATAATATCCCTTTTACCTCTAAATGATAGTTGACCCTGGACAGCGCAATAGGCTTAACCCTGAAGATCTCCTGATAGAACCTGAAGATGTCTAAGGCAGCATCTCCTCTGTCATAACAACGCACGCCACCCATCCACCAATGACCCACCCAGGCGTGGCCGACTTGGTCGTAGGGGGACGCGCGGGGCATCACGAACCCTGGAAACAAAAACGTATTTTTTTTTACCATCGCCCACACTGTTAACTGACTGTCCGTAAACCTTATTACAAAAGACATAAGGTCCACCGATGAACAGTTAAGAGTGTTGTTTGTACAAAGAGGGACATGATTGCCTTCCATATCGAACACCGACTGGGAGAGGCTCGCAGAACAGCGGACGGAATGGCGCAAACGTGTTACACCATAAATCGTCTGCAATAGACGCAAAGGCCAATGATGATGATGATGATGTTTGTACATTGCTAAGCACAGACAGTCCAAGGGCAGATCCAGCTTTATGGTCAGGGCCGGTCACATTCTAGTTATTTTTTCGCAAATAAAGCATTAAAACTTATTTATTGTAGACCCAGCCCGAGGCCCAGGGGGGTCATGTTCCCCGGGAGACCCCCCCTCTTCCCTCTAAATCCACCTATGAGACAGTCAGGAGTAGGAGACGTCTCGCAAACGCTGCCTGTTGTGTAAGAGATGTAATCAACTATAATGTGGAACTACTGCAATAACCACAACCGTACGTACGACCAATATCAGCACTGACCATCATGAGAACACTGTAGCAGGCCTAAAAGGTTCAAAATACTTCCCAAGTTGAGCTGCTCTCAATTTAAGAAATGCTAAATTCCATGTGGCTTTTTTTTCTACCGTCTAGCAAGAACTGCTAGAAGGCATTTTAACTCACCGAATGGATCATCTTTGGAGAAAGCACCCAGGGGTTTGCCAGTAATGGCGGCTGTTATCCAGGGAACGTAAGGGTAGAGTACTGTGTGGCGAGGGGGTGCTGGAGGCCGATGGGACCGCAGCGGGTCGGGGCAAGGTGTACCGCCTGGAAAACAGATAAATACTATTTACAATTTGCATATAAACACTAACATCACGGGTTTCCTGATATCTTGATTTAACCTGCTCTAGTAGCCGTTAGTGAGATTATTTATGCTCTAGTCACGCTTGTGCGGGGAACATATCCAGCAACTTGCGTGTCATGTGTTCGGGTTCTCGGTTCAAACTCGAAGTCCATCTTTACTTTATTGACAATGGTATATCTCACCATGTGCGAGAGCGACAACGGACCAATGTCCAGTGTGCTCGTGAACGAGGCTCGGGGCGCCAGAACGGAACCCGCAGCCAGTCGTACAGGCAATGCGTTCCTTCTTCAGTCTCGTGTTGTTCTGAAATCGATAATTAGTCTATATCGGCGCTTTTAAGATTGTATTAGTCTGTCGGTCTGATTTTATTCCATAACGCCGCAGGCGGCAATGCAATAAATACAATCGTACCATTATTTAAAAATAACTGGCAGTAAAAAATGTACAATGTTATAAAAATAGCGGGCGCCGCATGTACCTACCTCAAGAAAGCTGTCAGAAAGCAGCCTGCTTTCACCTTTTAGACGCCCGAGGGCCCGTTCGCACTTGTCGGACCTCCGGCCCGGATTTTAATCGGAATTCGGATGTCCCAGCTGCAGGCAAATCTGTGCCGGACAAGTGTAAATAAGTAGCTTCATAAAAAATGTTCTGCCACTGGGACATCCGATTAAAATCCGGGCCCGGCATCCGAAGAGCGGGAACGGGCTCTAAGGGGATAACGTTGGTTGACTTAAAATTATACAGTGTCAAGCCAAACGTCAGCTTCGGACCCTGAGAGTCGGAGACCCTGGACTTTAATCAGTAGCTGAGGAAGAAACGAAGATAAACGCTAAAGAGTGACAAATAGAGAAAGATTATATCATAACCATACTTCTGGCAAGTCGTATATGTAGCAGAGCTCACGTGGCAGCAGGCTGATCCTGGTGATTTCCTTGTCTTCCTCTACAAAATCTCGGGGGACATCTGTAAAATAACGTAATGATGGATATTTGTACGGCTGTGAACTTTCGTGTGGACAAGAGCCATATTAACCACATATCCAGAGTTCCTATTCACAACTCCAGTGATAAGCTTATAATTGTGAGCTTTATTAATCGGCATATCAAAGAAGATTTAGTAGCGGCAGCCAGACTTAAGAAGACCCTCGCGGCGGAGGAAATCGGCTTCCAGGGAAACACCCAGAAAATCTACATTAATGACCACCTTACACCCGAGAACAAGAAACTATTGTCACTAGTTAAATCGTCACTAAAGCAGAAGGGATACCTCTACGTGTGGGTCAGATACTCTAAAATTCACGTACGGAAAGACGACAATTCTAAAGTGCACATAATTAATACCGAACGAGATTTAAACAAATTGCTTTAAATTGGTGTATTTTCAATTTATCGTCTAATTATGTCACTTGCTTGACGTTTTTGCTTTTGTTATTATTGTTTAATATTAACATTAAGCGAACTTGCCCAAGTTTGACAATCACTGACCGGCCCACCTGGGCAGTCTTTTGTTTTGCGCTCGGTCTTATCGCCATCTGCATTTGCTACCTCTTGTTTACGCCTCGCTCACTGAATATTGCCTTTAATCATTTATTCTTTCGCGCTTATTACAACGTCCTTATGGCTTATTATAACTGTATGATTGACTCGCAAGCATCTAGTATTTTTTTCATAATGAGAATACCGTTGTTTTGTCAATGTTGGGTGATGCAGTATTATATTTACTTCTATTTTTACTCAATTTTAGTCATTAAATTAATCTCAAATGGGTAGTTCAGTAATAGATAAACATCCTTGTATTTATTATCAGAACGTTAGGGGGTTGAGGTCTAAAACTTTTACATTTTACCGTAATCTTAGTACGGCATCTTTTGACATAATAATTCTAACGGAGACGTGGCTGGTGGACGGTGTGTTGGACTCGGAATTGTTCGACGACCGGTATGTGGTCTGGCGGCGGGACCGGGATCTCGCCCTGACCGGTCAAAGCCGCGGGGGCGGTGTGCTCATCGCCACCCGTCGGGAACTACCTGTGACCCCGCAGCCGAAGTTCCAGTCGTCTGCTGAGGATTTGTGGGTTACACTTTCGCTTAAGGACACCTCCAATAGGTTAGTAAAAGTTCATTTGTGCGTACTATATTTGTGTAATCAAAATAATGGTAACTCATTTTCACAACAATTAGCTAACTTCTTAAATAAATTAAGTGAGTTGATGTTACATCGTCCAGATGACAAGTTTATAATAATTGGTGATTTTAATATGAGCGGTATCCGGTGGATAGGTCGAGACTCGGTGATGGTTCCGTCTTCCTATGCTAGTAATGATGAATGTAGCCTAATCGATGAAATTCATACTCTGAATCTAAATCAATATAACGGTATTTTAAACCGGTTCGGTAAGTTACTGGACTTAGTATTATAACCAACAATAATAATACTTTAAGACCAATCTACTACTATTAGCCGTACCACGAGTTGACACTGGACGTTTACGTAGCGCCTGCGTAAACTCGATCGCAGTCCATCTCGCTCGCAATGGTGCGATCGAGTTCACGAAGTAGCTAACGTCAAATGTAAAATGCCAACTGGTGGCAGCCGTGCTAGTTACAATGCTGATGCTGGAGATCGAATATGATCATAGCAACTCTCTTACGAAACAACGCAACATCAAGTGAAAGCAGACAGCCAACTTACCACTGGCAAAGTCAATGTGGTAAAGCCTTTCCTCCATCAGCTTGCCGGTGCTGCGCTCGAGGAAATTCCTGAAGGGCAGGCACACCGGCAATACGTATCCTGGAATAATATGTTCATGTTACTTCTCAAAGAGCCCCACGATAGAACATCAGCTCGTTTTTTTCTGAAAACCCTGAGAACTTTTCGAACATCTAATACTTTCAATTCTCGCGTTTTGTACACATATTTTCTATAAACTATTTTCGGTTAGTTTAGTGTTGTTTACCCATATCTCCGTTGACATTTTGCTAGGAAGTCAGTCATCCGTGACCACAGCTGGTGCAATCTTCTCGAGGCAGAGCTTCGTAGCTTTATTTGTCGTTAATAAGCGCATTGTAATATGCCTACTTGAATAATAAACTATCTTTATCTTTAAACATCGGATAAGGCAAAAATAATGTAATAATGTATGTTTCGCATTCCACTTCAACCAACGACTTCATAGTATTAAATCATTTTACGGTTTAGACTCACTTGTTTTAGTCACTCGCGCGACATGTTTCGGAGAGCCTAGGTCTCCTTTCTCAAGCACTAATAGTGCGAGCAGCGTTCACGACGACCGTGTATTGCGTATTGCATAGTAGTGACTTCATAGTAGTGATAAGCTTAAGCAACGCCACGCTACTCCTGGCCCCGAAGTGCTTAAACTCCGGATGGATCAGGACATCAGCTACTGGCATCACCAGGATGGCTGGCTCTACACTCCGCCTTCAGGTTGGCGAGAGCTTGGACTGTAGTCTCGTATTCCACTTAAATCAACCAACTTACTGGACTTCACAGTAGTGATAAGCTTGAGCAACGCCACGCTACTCCTGGCCCCGAAGTGCTTAAACTCCGGATGGATCAGGACATCAGCTATTGGCATCACCAGGATGGCTGGCTCGCACTCCGCCTTCAGGTTGGCGAGGGCTTGGACTGTAGTCTCGCATTCCACTTCGTCTCGCTCGTAGTCGCCGAAAATCACGTTTCCTCTACAAGAGGAATTTATTTACATACATGTAATCACGCCTATTTTCCGGAGGGGTAGGCAGAGACCACGGATTTCCACTTGCTACGGTCGGTCCTGACACTCCTGACATACCCCTTTCGCTTCCTTCACTTCCATAACATTCTTCATACTCGCTCGCCGTTTAGGGGGTTGAATTTATTTATAATATTTATTTATTTATTGAAACGTCTTATAGGCCAATCAAATTAGATTTTTTTGAAGAATTAATTCCCAGTAAGCTGTCGTCTTAAGGCTGTTCGTCCTAACTGCGTGTCATCCGAAGTATGCTCAAACCCAGAAGGTGTGCATACATTTTTGCTCTTTTTCAGTTTTTTGCTTGTAGATTGAAAACGTTACCCCACGTTATCTGAGGATCCGAAAAGTACTTACATAGTCAAAGTGTCAAAAATAGCCGAGACTGAATATTTTTTTTTTGTATTATCATGTTAAAAATCCGAAAACGCCTTTTAAACAGTATTTGATCCACCAAACCTTGCTGGTAGTGCCTTTGTAATTGATGGTGGGTTCCTTCTACATCGAGTGGTTTGGCAATTCAAGGAAAAAAGTATTTCCTAAGGCTCCCAAATTTTATGCACACCTCCTAAGATGGAGCAAACTCGGATTAAACGCATTTAGGACCAAATGAAAGTATTGAAATGATGTCCAGTGTGCTGGGAATTGATTCCTCGAAACGCTATTTTGGAATCTAATTTGATTGGCCTCTTAGAGATGGAGTCAATATCAGAGCAATATAAAAGAAAACAGGTCTTTACGTTTACAATTGCCTAAATGCCTACAAAATTTGTCTCGTACGGCTGTGTCCTATGTGGCTGTAGGACACTAAAACTACACAAGAATATTCTGTAACTGACGGAAGCGAGAGAAATGTACCAGGTTCTTAGCATATGGAACAAACAGCTACGAGCAATGTCTACCTCTTAGGAAAACAGGGGTGATTCTGGATCTTATGTTCTGAAGGTTACAAGGAAATAGTTCAAGCTGGCCAACTTACAAAGCATATCCATGTGGAATTACAGCCGCATCCACTGCCGTGGTCAACACGAACTGCCGACTAATTAGCACCACTCGTGGCACCCTGAAGTAGTGGGGGGTCCCGTTTTTGACTGTGGAAGTACTAAACAGATTAGATCTCTAGATACGTCATTTTTAATCGTCAATCAGAAGGTCTATGCCCAAGGTGCGTAGAGAAGATGACAATCGTTCACGCTCCGTACCGAACGAAATGCAACTGTCACTGTCGCACTAATACGTAAGTGATAGAGAGAGATGACTACGATACGCTACGGAGCGTAACAATTGGCACGTTGGCTACGCAGCTAGCTCCAGAAAGAAGCCTTGTCGTATATAGGCTAATAGGTGATGAGTGTTGGCCTACCATGTATATACTGCAAGGCGCCTAGCCAGGAGTATTGCAGCTCTGTGACCTGACCTTCCTCGGGGTCGTAGCTGGGGTCATCGTGGCAGTCAAAGAACTGACTCCACACTGAACCTGCCAAATAATACAAATTTAAAATGTGCCATTTTCAACCAAAAGGGGACAAGCGACATGTCAGTAAGGCGCTATTCCCATATATCTTCAATTAGAAATCAACCTTATCGACAAGCGACAATACCGGTACCTTTTGATTGAAAACGTCACAAATAATCCGGATAAAGGATGACACGCTAGACCGGGCCGGTCCCAGGCCAAGGTGTCCACCATGTCATTTTCTATGACGGCTGATCGCTGATCACGTGGTGCTTTCCAGATAAGACGAAGCGTCGGAAGCCCCGGTTCGGCCCCGGCCCGAGCGTGAGGCATCCTTAATTTTTATCCGGAGATATTAGCGAGTCACACGATCCTAATGCAGATTAGAAATGTCTCACTCAAAACCTGTGCTCAACGCAGTTCCGTCGTCAGTTGCATCTCTGGATTTGACGGGCTTTAGATCCCGGTCTTTTCATAGGCTTGCGTGGGGATATAGATCCAACACGTAGAGGCCCCTTGGAGACCTTTAATGTCATGTAGAACGCCTGCTGGAACTGTTCACAGGCGCAACAGTAGACACCCATCAACCGGTCGCAGCAGGCATTGGGACTATTGTAGAAAAAGTTACACCGCCCAGCTTCCAGCGTCACCTAGTCAAGCCGAGCCAATACCACAGAGTAATAGTATTATCATACCAATACCAAGTAATCAAGCATATAAAACCATTATTAGTACTTTAGTACTTACCCCAAAGAACGCCTAAAGCCACCAACCGCCACATCTCCCTAAGATCGCAACTGTTCAATAAATAATCTGAAAACACGAGAAACTGGCCACGTTTGTTGTTTTCAAACCTCGGGCAGCTATTGGTAAACACTAATACCAGGTATCTGACGTCGATCTTCATTTTCTGACGTCTGAGAGTATACTCAAAGAGCATATAATATTTCGATGGTCTTGCAAATGTATGTTAAATTTTTAATTTAGCTGCGTTTTATATTTTGTTAGTACCTAGTAGTAGCAGTAGCACCGCCCACAATCTCTCTGCTTTGCCTCAAGGTTGACTGGTAGAAAATGCTTTTGGCATTAAGTCCACCTTTTGTACGATAAGTTTTTCTTTTGTGCAATACTGAGAGTACCGAGGGATACTAAAGTAGAATCCTGAGCATAGTGAGGGATTCAAGTGTGTTACGCCCGAGATGGAAATAGTTTTGCTACCATGTGACACATACTGCTTTTCACATCACATATGATGTTTAAAAATATTTTTTAAGCTAAAAAAATAATGTACAGAAAAAATTAAAAATCGTGTCCTAGAACAGAAAAGTGTTACTTTGATCCCTCCTAGCGAGGAAGAAAAGTGCCACTGATCCCTCCTAGCAGGCAAGAAAAAGCCCGTTTTGGAATTGATGTGTTTTTTTTTACCGCCAATATGTATGCAGCATTATAGCCTGCATTTATAAATTGTATGGCGCTATGCAATTTCATCATACGTGCTCGCGTTATGCAAGTTGCATTGTGTGATTATAACGGCACATGCAATGTTAGGTCGCTTATTATGCATGTGCACCAGGCATATGAGATGCATGACAATATTTTAACCGACAACAAAAAAGAGGAAATTCTCAATAGCTGCTATTGTTACATTAATATACCTGCTTTACGGGTTCCGTACCTCAAAAGGAAAAAAGGGAACCCTTATAGGATCACTCCTGCGTCTGTCTGTCTGTCCGTCTGTTTGTCTGTCTGTCTGTCCGTCTGTAACAGCCTATTTTCTCCGAAACTACTAGACCAATTAAGTTGAAATTTGGTACACATATGTAAGTTTGTGACCCAAAGAAGGACAGGGAGCCATTTTTGGGGGATAAACGAGAAAATTAAAAAATAACGTTTTTCAAACTATATCGTGTTACATATCAAATGAAAGAGCTCATTATAAACATCGCAAATATATATATTTTATCATTTTAGGATTAACAGTTTAGAAGTTATTCAAGAAAATGGGCAAAAAATTACCATTCCCCCTTTATCTCCGAAATTACTGGGTCTAAAATATTGACAAAAATGCGCAAAATAGTTCTTTACCTATAGATGACAGGAAAACTATTAGAAATGTGCAGTCAAGCGTGAGTCGGAGTTAATAACTTAGTTTGAGATCTTTTTTACGTATGTTTGTCAAAGAAGGTGGTATTTAGAAAAATAGTGGAACTGCTCTTTTTTTGTAAAAAAGTTATTACAGGCTTAAAACTTACCCAATTAATGTCAATGTTCATTTTAAACATAGGGTCAAAGAAGGAATAGTGGCTCTGTAGAAAATAGCCTGGTACAGTGGCTCAAGCCATATATGCGTATTGGCTTGAGCCACTGTACCCGGTACTCCTTGACCCTACTTATTAGACTAAATGTTCTTATAAAACAAGTTGATTTTGAATCCAGGTGACCAAATGAAGTGATAATAATAGGACCAACTGTGGAGCGTTCAACGAAAGGACTAGCTTTTTTGAAGTCTGTCAATAAATTCTACTGTAAATATGTTTACGCCATCTAAAATCCCAAAGCAATTGCTGTCAAGCAATGTCATGTGTTACCATAACATTCATAATAATAAATAAATATTATAGGACATTCTTACACAGATTGACCAAGACCCACGGTAAGCCCAAGGAGGCTTGTTATGGGTACTCAGACAATGATATATATAACATATAAATACTTAAATACATAGAAAACACCCATGACTCAGATACAAATATCTGTGCTCATAACACAAATAAATGCCCTCGCCGGGATTCGAACCCAGGACCATCGGCTTCACAGGCAGGGTCACTACCAACTAAGCCAGACCGGTCGTCATATTTTAGAAGCTAAAACTCTCGCTCGTCATATTCATAATATCATAATTTAGGCAACCTATAAACCTTCAATTGAAATGCAACGTTTCATACACAATTACCATCGAGCTGCATTTGAATCGATACAAATTACACACTTCATTGACATTTCTTGTTGTTCTAACATGTACTCTATTGTTTACACAATAAGGTTGGTTTTTGTTATGTGATGAAATAAGATACGTTGTCTGGTGTGTAAGTGATCGAAATTGCCCGTTTCCTCTGTGCTGTGTCGATAGAATTGTAAGAGAGGCGTGAAGATATGCGATTGAGTATTTTGATAGCTTCATTCATAAATACGGGTATGTAGTTACTTTGGTAGGTTTATGAATGACAACAGTTAAATAAGGCACTTGTGTCACATTTAATAGGGGGTATCACTGCAATGTTCTGCCACCAGAGTACACCACTAGCCCGTTTAGTAAACCATAGAGTAACTTATACATACTGTACCTTTAACAGGTTTTTGACAAGTTTTCAGAGATGATAAAATATGACATTGATGCATCAAGGCGGTTTGCTTACAGAGGATCTACCGGGAAACGCGAATCCGAAAATTCGCTATCTGCTTCTTTATCGCTCGAATATGAGTGACAGAGATGTTAGATAAAGAAATTTTCTTGTTTCACAATAGACCCTGAGATTGTGGTAGTGGCGCCCCGGTAGACCTTCGCGTAATATTACTATTGAGATAAGTAAACGCCTGTCAAAATGATTGTAGCAATGTAATATCATAATACTTAACGTGTATGTCAGGCGTATTACAATTTGAATTATAGGATATGAATTCGATCTGGACTAGATATAAATCGGACCTGTCAGTGTCAAAAGTGACATTTCTTCAAGCAAACACGTCACTTTTGACACTGAAAGATCCGATCCATTTCCAATTAAAATTAGAATACTTACGCCTCGCTGTATGGGCAAGTGTACTGTAAAATGGGGTTACTTTGATTAGCGGGATAACATTTATTGTCGATTTTTAGGGTTCCGTACCCAAAGGGTAAAAACGGGACTAAGACTCCTCTGTCCGTCTGTCTGT
Organism: Cydia strobilella; assembly: GCF_947568885.1. NCBI lineage: Eukaryota > Metazoa > Arthropoda > Insecta > Lepidoptera > Tortricidae > Cydia > Cydia strobilella. Next base: position 29,417,713 of record NC_086042.1, on the reverse strand, counting down.
CACCAGGCCGGTTTTTGCGTAATGGTACGGAACCCTTCGTGCGCGAGTCTGACTCGCACTTGGCCGGTTTTTCCTTTTGAGGTGCGGAACCCTAAAAAACACCATTCTTTCTTATAGGTACCTATATCGTCATTACATAGGTATAATATGCAATAATAACTATTAGGCAACCAGTCACATAGGGGTACAAATATGCATAAATATTTAGCTCAATACAATATTGCAAACATACATTTACATAGGAATTAAGTTATTAACGATTTTGGTATGGAAGAGGAAGGTATATAAGTAGTGGAAGTATGTGGGGAGTATTGTTTAAAGTATTTTTAACTGTCATCATGGTTTCGTTGTTATTGGTTGTGTTTGGGATAATCCCGTTATTAGGTAAGGTTTCTTCCAATTTTAGAATTTATAAAAATTAATAACAAATAACAATACCAAGGGCCTGACACTTTGATAGAGAAATATATCAAAATATAGTCTTATTGCAATTCCTATAAGAGGAAAGAGAAAATAGTGCCATGCTTTGTCCAAAGATACTCGTAGATATAATGCTTTCTCCTTGTCACCGACCGGGTGGCATCATAGGTAGGAGGCGATGGCTAAATACCGTAATGTATTAGTTGATGGTTTTCGAAAAAAAGTAAATGGTACCATTTATTCTGAAAAGTCCCATATTCAAACGGGTCACTCAAGTTACAAGCTTTTGAGAAACGGGCCCAGTAGGCACCATGACGTCATAACAAGACGCAACTCACGTTCTATTCCAGTGACTCAAACAGCCAATTATACAGTAAACGCAACTGATAGCAAATTTCGCCCTCCAATGACAAGTCAGGATGGCCGAGCGGTCTAAGGCGCTGCGTTCAGGTCGCAGTCCACTTCTGTGGGCGTGGGTTCGAATCCCACTTCTGACAAACTTTTTGCGTTTTTTTATATTAGTTTTATACTTTTTTTTTACTTTTTCAAAGAATTCGTTTATACGTTTATAATTGCTTTTATTACGTTCGTTTGTCTGGTTTGTCGTGTGTGTTTTACATAGATTTTCTATTTGTGATTTTAGTGAAGGGAATGGTTAAGTAGATAAGTTTAAATATTAAGAGATAAACTACCTAGCCTACATTAATATACAGAAGCCTCGTCTGCCAAAAAACCACATTGTGGTTTGACAGAAGAGTTATTGTAATTAATAGATGTAAGCATAAGCACGATTCGTAAATAAACGTTTTTTTGTAGAAGCAAAATAAAGCCAACTATCTAACATTTAAATTCCATCTTTCTTTTACTTAACAAGTTATTTATTGTCAAAAATGTAGTTTTATTTAACACGACTTACAAATTTGTAATCCGATTCGAACCGATCAATGTAATTTATTTACCTACTGTCAAAATTCTTTTGTTTCTTTCACCCAACCGCGCCAAAAATCATTATTAACCATACTTTAAATTTGAAAAACCTTGGAAGTTAATTGAATTTCTAAAATATTTTATAAAACATTTTTGAAACAGTGTCCTCCGAGTTCTACTCGTCAGAGAAGCAAGCTGATTGGGAGAGAATCGTTGGCGGCACTAAGGCCGCCAACGGGTCCTATCCCTACCAGGCTTCGCTAAGGGTCTACGGCGTGTGGCACTTCTGTGGAGCCTCCATTTTGACCCCTAGGGTCATCCTAACAGCAGCACATTGCGTGGAACGGTACGTTCTTTGTTTTTCATATCCTAAATCAGAAAGGAAACTAGGCCTTATAAGTCCTGACTAAGCTAGCCAGAAGTATAATAGGCTATTTTTTATTATAATTTACAAATGTTCGTATAACTTTGATAACCAACTGGTATTTTTTTAATCATTTATTTACATACAAGATTACAGATCAAGATATATATATATACAGTGGTACTACGTACTACTAACTAAATTAATAATTATTAGCTTAAATTTGAGGCATTGTACCAATACCAAGGATGCTGGCGGCATTTCCTCGCTGTATCGCAAAGGTTCTGCCATCTTGTGGGCTACATCGGAAGCATAAACTTCACATTTACGCCTCGCGCCAAAAAACTGACGGCTCCTGTGCTGCCCCCTATGTTCATGCACGCTCCCTAATATACGACGCGCGACGGCACTGCGTTAAACTGTACGATCCTTTCAGTGCCAGTTGCACCATCCGCACTTGACAGACTGATCAACGTCACCCGGCGCGCCGCGGCGGTTTACTATGAAATTTTCCATACAATAAAATTTTGCAAACTCTTTAACGATGACAAACAGTTTGGTGCAACCAACCCTTATTATTGCGATATGTGTTCTAGTTATTTTTCTGGACCAGAGCAGAGGGAAAACTTCTACTAAAGACCCTGGTGAAAATGTCCTCCTAAGGCCCAAGGTCCTACCTATAGTACCTCTTCAGTTCGATGAAATTTAAATCCTTTTCAATTGGAACAGAGTCGTTTTTGCTTTGTTTCTAAAAAAAGATCTAATAAATTCCGTAAAACTTCATCTTGAAGTTTAATAGTTATTTGTTATACAAGGGTGCAAAGTTGTATTTTACCCGCGAGTTTTAACACACGAGAAGTAAAATACATTTGCACCCGTGTGTAACACAAAACTTTTCCCCTCACTATAGCGAGGAAAATGCAACATCCACAGGCGTTAGATCATCTTCATCAACTGGACTCACTAATTTTTTTTACGATATTATAACAAAAAAACTGGAAATTCTGTACTTTTACGTGAGAAGTTTTTAAGTAAAAAAATTTTGACAATGTTGCCATTTCTGACGTATGAAATGTTAATGATGCGTTTTGAAATTGCATCGACTTAACTTGTGCGTTCAGAATTATATTTAACATAATTATTAAAAAACAAACGTTATTTATGGAATTTTAAGGTTTATGACTTAAAATCATTAAATAAAGCTAAATTTGGTATTTTTTGTTAGATTCTCAAACCATTTATTTAATGATAATTAATATCGAACGAACCATTATCATGAGCGTTTTACCTTTTGTTATCTGTCAAGCTACTTAAACACGCTCCATCCAAGGTCAAATTACTTTCCCCACTAGTGGATAAAACGCGTTTTTCCCCGCTTGTATTGAAGGATAACCGACAACTTTCCGAGCTAGTGAGGGGAAAAATAATAATATGAGGGATTCATGATTATTCTGATTCATTTCAGCATGCGCCCTCAATACCTCAAAGTGGTCGTCGGCACCAACCAACTTCTCTCCGGCGGGACCCCGTACGGGGTTCGTAAGATCGTCTACCACGAGAACTACGACAACTACGAGATCGTCAACGACATAGCCATCGTGTTCACGCAGGTTACATATCAAAATACCTGCAATTGATTTACCTATTGTTAAAACACCTTAACTACTCCCACTACAGATATAAATATACCATAGATGACGCAAATGCATCTACTTCGCGTGTCCGAACCCCGACCAAGCGTCGAGGTTGACCGTCGCTCTTGACAGTCCACGCGCGTCAGTTGTTGCAGCCGGACGTCCGTGAAAACTTAAAAAATGCTTCGTTGCGTGATAATTAACTGCAACAGCGCAAAAATTGCGAGCACCCAAAGGCAAGGACATTATTTCCTAAGTTCCTATCACATGTAAGTAGGTAATTTTAAAATTATATTATGCGTAAATTTTGTATGAAAAAGTCGGTACGCTTGGTTTCAATACAAATCCTGATATTTGCTTCATCTAGCGTACTCCTATTGTGCCTATATTAAATCTGTGACTCCCACCGACCGGCTAGAGTCGGGCCGCGCCAATCACAAAACATTATGTATGGCAGAAGCGATGGATTCAAATGAGTATGCGCACCGACTCCGTCCGGTGGGAATCGTACATAAGGGGATTCACCTAATTTTTAAATACCTAACGATATTTTTTCCTATTAAACATTACATTTAATGGACCTAAGTAAAGGACAAAACACCTAAACAACCTAATGCACGTTTTACCTAATGCTCGAAACACCTAAAGCTGATATACCTAGTACCTAAAGCTGATAGCCATTAGGTAGATCCATTAGGTATATTAATACCTAATGGACGATATACCTAAAGCTGATATACCTAGTACCTAAAGCTGATAGCCATTAGGTAGGTCCATTAGGTATATCAATACCTAATGGACGATATACCTAAAGCTGATATACCTAGTACCTAAAGCTAATAGCCATTAGGTAGGTCCATTAGGTATATCAATACCTAATGGACGATATACCTAAAGCTGATATACCTAGTACCTAAAGCTGATAGCCATTAGGTAGGTCCATTAGGTATATCAATACCTAATGGACGATATACCTAAAGCTGATACCTAATGGACAGTAAATTCCTAAAGTTGATTTACCTTTTTTACGCAGGAGGAGATGGAGTTTAGCAGCACGGTGGACGCTATTGAGCTTAACGATGAGCCGGTCGAGAAAGGGGAAGATCTGATCTTGACGGGATGGGGGACGACATCTGTAAGTCACTGTTCATGTTCAGTACCTAAATGTTGGAAGTCCGGCAATCACAGCAGCCTTTTTTCAAGCCAAATTTTGAGGTCACTTTTACTTAGGGCCGGCCGGCCCGACCACGAAATCGCGAAAAATAAATTTACCCTCCCATAGAAAATGGACCAGCAAAAATGTATGAAAGCCAAATTCTTTTTCGCGATTTCGGGGTTGGTCCCATAGTAAAAGTTGCTCAGTATAATCCCAAAACCTCCCTGGCAACGGGAATGCACTTATTTTTTTGCCACCGTGTAAAGGAACCGCACGCTGACGGCACGTCGACTGATAGGAACTGTAGTACACGCCAGAAACTGTGCCTATACAAATTGCAGTCGGTTTGCAGTCCGTCCGTATCGACCCTTAAAGGATTTGCCACACTGGATGCGTTCTGCGGTCAGCGGTCAGGTCAAACCCGTATTATGTTTGAACAACATTGATAGCAACCTTTGAAGTTGAAGTTTGACCTGACCGCTGCCCGCAGAACGCATCCAGTGTGGCAAATCCTTAAGGGACCCACTGACTATCAGTCCACCGGACGATATCGGCCTGTCAGTTAGAACAAAAATTTTACAGTTCTTAATAAGACAGGCCGATCGTCTGGCGGACTGATAGCCAGTGGGCCTCTTTAAGAATGACTCACGTTAGACCGGGCCGTATCCGGACCGGAGCTTCCGGCGCTTCGTTTTCTATGGAAAGCATCACGTGATCACTTATCATGTCATAGAAAAATAAGCGCCGGAAGCTCCGGCCCGGACACGGCCCGGTCTAACGTGAGTCATCCTTTAGACGGCGATGTTATTTTTGGGTAAAGATAGCTTTCCTTGATTTTCTAGGATGATGTGTACAACGATAAGTATTTTCCAGTACCCCGGCCGCCTCCCCAATGACCTGATGCAGTTGGAACTGAAGGCCATCACATACGAGGAGTGCAAGAAGGCCCACGAAGACATTAACGCGGTCTACGAAACTCAGATCTGCGCGCTGACTAAGAGGGGAGAAGGGGCTTGTCATGTGAGCGGTGTCTTTTAAAGTTTGCTTAATATGTATGTTCTTTTAGCGATAGCGTTATTTATAGAGCGAGCTAAAGGTCAACGTAGTGAGGAATCAGCATATCAGGAACTCAAAACAGTAACAGAGCGAAGAACAGAATGGATTACTATACAGAGAATAGCTCTAGAATAAGAAGAATAAGAATAAGAATATATTTATTTAAAAGAAAAAACCTTAATAATATTCGACAATATCCAGTGGCCCCACACTAGGCAATGCCTGTCACGTGGTAGCCGGGTTCGCATTAAACAACCAAAGGTTAAGTAAAAAACTAGGTGACATTAATAGAAGTAATAATTAAAGAAATTAAGTAATTTAAAGAAAGAAAATTAAAGAAAAACTTTGTCTCTGTGTGTGTGTGTGTGTGTGTGTGTGTGTGTGTGTGTGTGTGTGTGTGTGTGTGTGTGTATGTGTGTGAGTGTGTGTTGGGTTGCGCATGTATTAAGGCTACAGAGATTGTTAACATACGTAAGTGACGACCTTCAGCAGCATTTCAGTTTGACTGTAGTTAAGACCTTTCAACCAGTTCTTAATTACGAATTTTGCTTCAAGAGGAGACTTTTTAGATATGTTGCAGGCCTTTACTACTGTATTGTAAATATAAGGATGCAGGGAGTTAGGCAAACGCCTCGCGAATGCGGATTTTGTGATGGGAGTAGGAACTTTGAAGATTCGATTACGGATTAGGGTAAGATATTCTTCGGAATTTATAGTTTTTCGATGCACATGAGTTGCAACTCGTAGGATCAATAATTGTCTCACACTAAGAACATCCGCGTCTTTATAAAGGGTGACCGTTGAAAACCACCGAGGCTTCCCAAGCATGACCTTGAGCACAAACCTTTGGGCCCTTTCGAGAGGCAGTAGTGCAGAGCTAGTGGAGCCACCCCACACGCCAATGCAGTAAGACAGGATGGATTCGCATATCGAAGTGTATACAATCTTAAGCAATTCCCTCTTAAAATGATGATGACGATGTGATTCCATTTTCAATAGCAACTGCGTGACCGACGCTGATACAGTGATTAGAGTACCAATGAACAGGGTTGTGGTATAATCATGCCGAATTTCTCAGAGGTTTTACATTCAGCAACTGCCTGGATATGTGGGCCAGGTGCTAAAATAATCTGTACATTTTTTTTATACTACGTCGGTGGCAAACAAGCATACGGCCCGCCTGATGTTAAGCAGTCTCCGTAGACTATGTACGCCTGCAACTCCAGAGGAGTTACATGCGCGTTGCCGACCCTAACACTCCTCTCCCTCGTTGAGCTCTGGCAACCTTACTCACCGGCAGGAACACAACACTATTAGTAGGGTCTAGGGTCTAGTGTTATTTGGCTGCGGTTTTCTGTAAGGTGGAGGTACCTCCCCAGTTGGGCTCTGCTCTAGATCTGGAATGACATCCGCTGTCCTGTGCCCTACCACACAAAGCGAGATGTCATTCACAGTGCCCATACCTCTCTTGCATGCTCTTACATTAGTTTTTTTTCAACACCTCGCCCACTTCTGCTAAAGACCAGACTTATTACAGGTATAACAACGAACAAAGTATATCATAACACGGATTCAAGGAAATTTGTTTCTACTTAATTACTTATGTCAGGTGTACAAATTTTAAAAACCCTTTATTTACATACAAGTTAATACAGTGGTATTACGTAAACAAAATTAATAACTAGCTTAAATCTAAAATAGGCCCTTGAGGCAATGGCATTGTACCAAGGATGCTGGCGGCATTTCCTCGCTGTATCGCAATGCTGAATACGTTGTGCGAGGAAGCCGCCAGCTCTTCGGTCACCAGTTACATCAACCAGACGCTTCGCGATTTCTGCAAACAATTTGTGCGCGCTGGGACCCCATTGACCTAGAGTTTCAAAGAGTTCCAAATTACTTTTTGTTTTCAGGGAGACTCAGGAGGTCCCTTGGTCCGCGAGGGGCGGCAGATCGGCGTCGTGTCGTGGGGCATTCCCTGCGCCAGGGGCAAGCCGGATGTTTACACTAAAGTAAGTGTGGTTATCCTGTAATTTTAAAAACTAGATAAACACTTCTGATTGTAAAAGCCGATAAAAACAGATTAGCACACAACAGAGAACAGATTTGTATTTGTATATAAACCATTTGTATTTAGCCATAAAGTATTTAGCCGAAGTTGAAATCCTTTTAATAACCGATGTAAAACATTTAATATTTCAGTTATATTTATTTACCTGTGATTTTTTGTTGAAGATTGTGTAGGACCGGTTGTAATCGATATGGGCAAACCAAACATGATAATTATTCTCTTTTATACGAGTGTATATGTGGTATTTTCTATAAAAAGGGACCTTATTGTCGATGGCGCTAACGCCATTATTAACGATGCTCCGATATAAATACAATGCCGCGCGGCGCTGTCCCAAGTGGCAAAACGTACTAGTTACGTCATTTTTAAGTCATAATGACGTAACGGACGTCATAATGACGTATAAATGCTACCTGGGGTGCGGCGTAAGCGCCATCGACAATAAGGTCCCTTTTCATAAAAAATACCCCATATAAATTTTTATGCTAAATTTTATTTTTATTCCAGGTGGAAGCTTTCATGGGCTGGATAGAGAAGACCCTCGGGGACGATGATGAAGATCACTGGAGATACGTCAACAGGAAGATGGAAGAGGCTGGAAGGAGGAAGACAAACAGACACCGGAACGTCCGATTTTAAGTGACAATCCTTAACCAATTTGTACCAATTAAACAACAATTTGACTGACAATCATGATCCATCAGGCTGGACTGGAGCTATAAGTTTCTCTCCCAGTACAGCGAGCTGCAAAATTGCTTGGACACATTATAAATTAAGATTTAAGTAATTAATAGAGTTGCAATGCATGCTAGCAGACTTACCAGTGCTTCGCTCGAAAAAGCGGAGTGTATAACTGAGCCAGAACCCTTTTGTTTTGCTGCAACGCACACAGCAATCCTACGGTTTATTTTTTTTGTTTTGTTTTTTATATTAATGTTGCTTTTTTGTATCTCTTCTGTTTCTTTTGTTTTTTAATATGTGTGTATTGTGGCAAACGAATAAATGGTTTATCTATCTATCTATCTATCTATCAATGCAATCTTCGTCTCATTCGGGTCGCCAAATATAATTTATTTGGTACCTAACCAACAGTGGCAGAAAATATTCCTTTAGCGATGTTGAGCGTGGTTTTCTAATGAAATAAGAAAGCTTAGTTTGTGACCGTATCTACGTGTAGGTGTAGTTGACGTTTTAATTAATACTGAATAGGTATGTAGGTACTTAATACTGTACCTATATAATATGCCTGTTGCTGCTGTAGTTTTTCACGAAATATTTTAAATATGGATTTCCCAGAGGGGTAGGCGTAGACACAGATTAATAAATAGTTACAGCTGAGACCACGGATTTCCACTTGCTACGATCCTGACATACCTCTCGCTTCCTTCACTTTCTTAACCACTCCTTCCTCACTTTAATATGCTTTTTTTACTTTTTTCTTTTTTTTCCTTCACTTTAATATGGATGTTATTCATAAATACAATAGATAATATTGTAACCGGATAGGACTTATTTTGAAATGGGTTACTGTTACTAGGGTTTGGCCATATATAGGATGGGCCAGTGATAAATTCGTTTATCATTGGCCCACCCTATACTTTCTCATTTTGAGCCGTTAATTAAGCTCATACGGTATAGTAAATAAATATACTTAATGTTAAGATTATGCAAGTTAATTGTAAGATTGATTATATTACCTAAATCAATTTTAATATGTTTAAATTCTATCTTTAACAAATCGGGAATTATCAAAGTCTTATCATTTACATTTCTAATGCAAATGAATGACTAAATTCGACTTAATTTTACTTACTTTAGTTCTAGGCATAACAGCAATGAGTTTATGAATAAAAGTAAATAAAAATAAATGTTAAACGATCTTTATTTGCCACCCATGCGTAGGATAATAATCTAATATCACAGTAAATTTAAAAGTGGAAAAATTACTGCCTTGGGTGAGACTTGAACTCACGGCCTCTGGATCGATACTCCAGCGCTCTGCCAACTAATTAATTTAGAATGGGTAGCACATCGTAACTGGTGAATTTCCAATATGACTTGGAACTCCGGTGGCCGTTTAAGAAGTGTAACACTCACCATATAGTGGGAAGATTTGCTGACTATGGATGAGGTCTTGGTGGCTCAGTTGGCAGAGCGCTGGAGTATCGATCCAGAGGCCGTGAGTTCAAGTCTCACCCAAGGCAGTAATTTTTTTCCACTTAAATTTATTCTAAGCTTAATAGCATCGATCGCAGACGTTTCTGCTTGTTAAAAATTAATTTAATATCACAGAATTCAGTCGTTTACCATAAAACACTCTTTACCATACACAGCTGACTTAACTTCATATGTTCAGATACAAAAAAAATAGGGTATGGGACTTTTGGGGTGATGATACTAGCGAAAAAATAGGTACAGTATGATTACACGTATCTCCGTCTACGCTACGCTCCAGTGACAAGCAACTTGATAGGTAACACTATTAAGGCATTTTCTTCAAAAGTGATAACACTAGTTAAATAAATTAATTAAGGTAAGGTGGGGTAATACTAACAGGATGAGGATTCCATACAAAGTGATCATCATCGCCATCATCATATATTTAAGAGTTAGACTCTTGTCGGTAGAGCGCTTCCTCTGCCTTCTCCTTGACAGCCTGATACGACACGACGTTGAGTTTTTCCTTCACTTGATCTATGTATGTTCTCCTTGGTCTCCCGCCCCTCCGTCTCCTTGCCTTAACACTCCCTTCAATTATGTTCTTGATAAATTCGTCGTGTCGTAGCAGGTGTCTAAGCATCTTTCCTCTTCTATTTTCTATGGTTCTCAACAAACTCTTCTTCTCTCCTACCATGCGTAAAACCTCTTCATTTGTTTTCTTACCCGTCCAACTGACCTTTGCCATTTGCATTTTACAAGTAGCCTTACAGTTTTGAATTGTTCACGGTTAGTTTCATTAGACTGGTTTAGGCGGAGTATGTCACATTCTTAGAAGGTTACTTTCGAGTTAGGTCACATTCATTCATAGAGGTATAGGCCTATAGTGTTTTATTAAAGACCGATCACCACTGTTGAATACAGGGATAATTTTAAATTTTTGTTTCCTTCCATATTGATGGGATTGGGAACGTTCAATACGTGCATTCTCCCATGCATGACTTATGGAAGCGAAACCTGGTCATTAAAAGCAGAACATAGGGACAAACTCGCTAAATGCCAACGTGCTATGGAGAGAAGTATGCTCGGTACAAAACTAAGGGACAGAATCTGAAACGAAGAACTAAGGCGAAGAACAAAAGTAACAGACATACTCGAGCGTATCGACCAACAAAAGTGGAGGTGGATAGGTCACATGCTGCGGGACAATAAAAAAAATGGAGCAAACAAGTGACCCACTGGTATCCACTCGGCTGTAAGCGCATAAACGGCAAACAAATAACCAGATGGGAAGATGACATCCAGTTTAGGACCAGAGTTGCCTTAGACAGGAAGCACTGGAAATAATTGGAAGAGGCCTATGCCGACAAGCACACCACACTAAGAGACATCCTATAACATAAACAACTAAAAACCTGAATTTGTATTTAGAATTGCCTCTTATATGGAAGAAAGGCTTATTAAATTAAATTAAATAGGCCTATATTGTTTTATTAAAGACCGATCACCACTTTTGAATACAGGGATAATTTTAAATTTTTGTTGCCTTCCATATTGATGGGATTGGGAATGAGCAACGTTGCAAGGCTTAAACATATCCTATAGGGGCTGATAATGTATCTGCTATTTTTACCAAAAATACTAGAGGAATGTTGTCAGCACCCGCGCCCTTTTCGTGATATCGTGATATTTAATCGATTTAATGGATTTAATACGCTCTTCACTTGGTTTACCGGGAATACCCGATAACTTAGGTTGTTGTTTACCATATATTTAAACCGTATCTTTATTTGAAGATTACGATTAGGATTGTCTTTGTTTAAAATTTGCAAGCCAATTAATAATGGATTATTATCTGATTGATAAGTTATATATTTTGTTAAATATATTGCACAGATATTATCAGGCTGTCAAGAACTAGGACTTTTACCATAGGGTAGACTGGGGACAATTGGAACACTTTGTTTAACCGCCTGTAACTATTTTATTTTTACAGTTAGAAGCGTATGTGCCTGTATTATTAAGAAACACGGGGAGCGTTTCAATCGTTCCCAAGTACGTTGTTTCTACCGTCCCCACATCACATGTTTTACTCGTTCTTCAAGGACCAATATTCTTTACAAACAATACTTCATCGCTGTTTAATGGCAGTTAAAAGATTCCATAATTCCCATCCAAAACACCAGATGAATCAAAATACATGAGTAAATAAAATTAAACGAAAAAGTATGCGAGCACAGGTACTTCACTTTATACCGCTAAATTTATCATTTAAAAGTAATACTTAACAGTAAATTTTTAATAAATTATTTTTATTTTGTTTGACCATTGGGGTACTTCGGTACAATAAGAATTGGGCAGTTTTGAACTTATAAAAGTGCCCCTCTAGTGTACTTAAGTTTTCCAGCTAATTCTTTTTTTAGGGAATATTAAAAAAAATTTTTTTTTGAAAACAGTACGAATGTACAAACGTAAATAAAATTTACAAAGAAAATTTTAAACACATATGTAGCTTTTTGTTAAACACTAACACTGATTTCCTTGTATTTTTTTTGTAATTTTAGTAAATCTGCTTAATACTGTAATATGTACCAATAGCAACACACTTAATTGACCATTAGTAGGCACTTTATAACGTTTACTACTGGTGAAATAAATGAGTTGATCTGTAACCTGTGCTCTACGGGGCAGTTTGAAACACTTACGGGGCATTTTGATTCACGTACCAAAGTACCCCATAATGATGTATCAAAATGCCCTGCAGGTGGCAGGATGAGAAAAATCCCATTTTTTGTTATAATCCATATATCTCTATTACTTGGCATAAATTTAACAAAAAAAAAAGATATATTAAATATGTACACTTCAGTAAATTTGTCATCAACTAAGTATAAAAATATATTTTTTTTCAGAGGCCGTGAGTTCAAGTCTCACCCAAGGCAGTAATTTTTCCACTTTTAAATTTATTCTAAGCTTAATAGCATCGATCGCAGACGTTTCTGCTTGTTAAAAATTAATTTATAAAAATATTGTATTTTGAGTTAATTTTGGGGCCTAAAATTAATATCAAAAAAGGTGTACCAAACCGCCCCGCTTCCCCCTGAGTGTCGTATGTGTCTAGATATTCTAGATAATCCTTAGTATTTATTAAGCCAATCAAACTGTCTTAGTCACAGTAAGTTTGTGATCCTGACGGTGGCGCAAGCGCCGCTTTCTCTGCCACTTCTTGTCTATACATGTAAGTTTAATTTTTCTGAAATAAGTTACTGCTTTCTAAGGACTTTTAACAAACAACTACTTAAAGAGTTTGGAATGATACACGGTTAATTTCACTAGACTTATATTGACCGGGATATAGACCGTGATTACCTTTTGTATTATTTATGAGCTCCCGATATTTCTGCCGATTTTCCCGATGTAACTGCGTCTAAATATCGGGAGCTCATAAATAGTACAAAAGGTAATCACGGTCTATATCCCGGTCAATATAAGTCTAATGGAACTACTTAAAGGTAAAATAAATCAAATGTAATTTGGGCATTAAAAAAAACAGAAATATACTAAGTTTTAGGTTATGTATACTCAGAATCACGAATAAGGTAAAACATATACTTTAATTATGATTAAATAAATAAATAAATATATAAAATAAATAAATATTATAGGGACTTTATACAAATTGACTAAGTCCCACGGTAAGATCAATAAGGCTTGTGATGTGAGTACTCAGACAACGATATAGGTACATATATAATATACAAATACTTAAATACATAGAAAACATCCAAGACTCAGTACCAAAAAAAAAGAAAAAAAAATATCCGTGCTCATCACACAAATAAATGCCCTTACCGGGATTCGAACCCAGGACCATCAAACAAAAAAAGATACGACCTTCAAACCAAGAAAAGAGCGCTGCATTGGGTACGGTCTTGGTGGCTCAGATGGTAGAGCACTGTACTGTGATCCAGTGCTCGTGGGTTCAATTCCCACACAAGACAGTGAATTTTTCCACTTTTAATTTATTTCTTAGCTTTTTATTAATACTCTTTATTTACATACAAAATATATTATATAGTAAACGAAATTAATAACTAGCTTAAATCTAAAATAAAATAGGCCCTTGAGGCATTGTACCAAGGATGCTGGCGGCATTTCCTCACTGTATCGCAAAGCTGATACGTTGTGCGAGGAAGCCGCCAACTCTTCGGTCACCAGTTACGTCAACCAGACGCTTCGCGATTTCTGCAAACAACTTGTGCGCGCTGGGACCCCATGGACCTAGAGTTTCAACTCCAAATGGAACGAAATGATACTCTCTACCGAGGCTTAAATATAACATTTTCGTAACTTGATTCAAATAAGAGTAACAAAACTAAAAACTTATTTATAAGCAGAAATCACCTGCATTAATTAATTAACTACATTTGTAGCTGATTGATAACTACAAGTTGTAGCTGATTTGTTTTTGTTTGCACTTTACGAAGCTTGTGTTGCTGATCACGAACTATGTATAGATAAACAAGTGCGAGTCGGACTCGCCCACCGAGGGTTCCGTACTTTTTTATATGATATGATATGATATGATTTATTTATCTCACAATATACAATTGCACTTAAAATTACACATGGTAGATTCTTAGGAATTTATATTGTGATTGTCGGTTTTTTACATTATGAATAATTGAATATGAAAAATAACAGAGACAATCAAAATTATAGGTACATTCAAAATTATTAAATTACAATAGTATGTCAGCAGTTTCGTTAAATTCTACATAATAGATTAAAAAACATTCAATAAATTAAACAATTATCTAGAAAATAAATTCGCCAGGAATGGTTCGTTATTAACTCTATAAAATAAATAAACAAAATTGAGCACTTATGTCACAGAAATTAAGGTCACCATTAAACTAACAAATAAGTAAATTACAATAAACCTTACAATTCCGATGTTAGCAAAGTACTATTTAAATAAATCTAATTAGTGATTTCATAAAACTCCTTTATGGAATACAGTGGATTATCCAATAAAAAGTTATATTTGTTGTTATAGCGGCAACAGAAATACATCATCTGTGAAAATTTCAACTGTCTAGCTATCACGGTTCATGAGATACAACCGAGGCAGACAGACGGACAGCAAAGTCTTAGTAATAGGGTCCCGTTTTTACCCTTTGGGTACGGAACCGTTAAAATGATAATACTACAAATTTTAAACCAAAAAAAGGCATACCTACCATGAGATCCACAGGGCAGGCTTCGTCACATTACAGAAAGCTCATCCACCATCATTTTTATTTTATTTTTATTTTATTTTTATCAAACAAGTTAAACAGCATGACAGTAAATTACCAAACCACTGCTAACTTACACAGAAAATACAAAAAGAAAAAGAAACAATATACAAATAATCACAAATTAAAATAATAACATTTAAAAATAAATAATTAACACATTTTAAACAGTTGAAGAAAGTGCATCCATCTTCTCACAGAACCTCAAACATTCATCACGCACAACCACCTGTCTGCCTGCAAACAAATCACACTGAGAGGCTGATGCAAGGAGCGCATTCAAAAGGAGCAAGGAACGAACCAGAGGGGAATTCCTATTCAATCCAATCATGTATTGATTATATTATTAACTACATAATACTTATGATATGACTGAAAGTTATCTACAAATATTACAGATCAAATATGATGAACACCGTATGGCAGCCGCCGAACATCGTTCAGCAATGCCCGGGACAGACAAATCTCACCGCGTGCACACCTTTTGCTCTCGTATACCTCAACTTGTTGGTGAAACTCTTCGGCTCAGCAAAGGACCGTGCGCCTGAACCTATAGACGCAGGTATTTTATTTCACTTATTTTACTGTGACAGACGGAGACGGACAGACAGACGCACGAGTGATCCTATAAGGGTTCTGTTTTTTCCTTTTGATGTATTTTTTATGTGAAACGTGAGTGAAATGTCTTTAAAAAATCCGTAGGGATCGGATCAAAACTAAGTAATGGGGTTGGCCGGTCGAATGGCCAGTATAGCTTGCCCTGTCAACACCTAGAATTGTGTAAAATTTTTGTTTTTTTAATGCCCTGGATGCCAGCCCTTTAAGCCAAATCTCATAGAAAAAGGAGCAAGCTATGATGGCGCCATCTCTGCAAACCTTTGACAGTTGCCAACCCCATTAAGTCCGACTCACGTTTGACTGCACATTTCTAATTTACCTTACATTTTACTTCCTTCCGACATCCGATATTGGATCGGACAATGTGAAAACGCTCTGGCGATTTAGGTAGTGTCACAGATTATATAATAGTTCTGTAGTGTCCTGAAATACGGTCACGCTCCTTGATTACGCCATTTAGGGTCCGTAGCTAAATTGGTTATTCAATCCTTACGCTATGAAATGTCCAATTTAGCTGGAACCCTAAATGGCTCCTTAGTTGGATCCCGATTGTCATTTACCTCTACTAAAACGTTTATTTACTATGCATTATTTCCTCTAATTTCAGAAACCTACGACTTCATCGTCGTAGGAGCGGGCGCCGCTGGATGCGTCATCGCTAACAGACTCAGCGCGACTCAAGGATGGAAAAGGGGATTCAAGGTTAGGCTCTGATGAAATACCGTAAAATTACCCTAATATAGTCGAAAACCCCAACTGCCGGGCTAGCACATGATTGGCGCGAGAGTATCTCGCCGCGACATATTAGACTACCCGTCCCCCTTTAATTCATAGTTAGTAAAAGACGGGTAGTCTTTCTCGCGGCGAGATACTATCGCGTCAATTATGTGCTCGGCCAAACTGTGGTTCAAAATTATTAAAATGTCAGTTCTAAGGTAAAATATTTTCAGAAGTGGAAGAAAAAACTCAGACATCACCAGAGTACCTAGATGGGTATATTGAAACTTAAGGGCATTTTCACTTAAAAGTGTACCATTTACTTTTTTTCGAAAATCCATCAACTTTTGGGTTATTTCTACTCAGAATCACGAGGACTATCGATTTAAAAAGAGAAAAAGAAATATGTCAGTTTTGTAACGCATTTTCACATACATTTTGTATGGACCGTTACAAAACCGACACCCAGAAATTTGTATGAAAAACTGGGGACACTTTTTCCTTTGTCTCATTCAATATTACTCGTGATTCTGTCTAAATAACCCAAAAGTTAATGGTTTTTTCGAAAAAAGTACAAAAGGTCCATTTTTTCTGAAAACCCCCAAATTACGGATTGAATTTCTGAATCATTCATATTATACATACATAGGTAGTTGTAGTTGGGTGGTTTTACGTTACCGCTTATTTTTGGTGACTGTACCAATATGTTGGTTGGTGACTGCAATAATATGTTATACAACGAAGGCCGCTAAAATATCTGAAACGATCCTATATGTAAAGCCATAAGAGCGGTTACATATTTTTGCGGCCTTCGAAGAGTAACATACCGTTAGTTCAAACTTGATTGTGCCTATTATGCTTCAATTATAACCTACAATCAAATAAATATTTGTGTCGATAATTGCATACTTACGTTTCAAATTTGTACGAGACCAGAAGGTCACGCCGTTTCTCGTAGATCTTAAAGATGAAGAAAGAAAGATGAAGATAAAGAAAGTTTATTATATTTAAGTAGGCATATTACAATGCGCTTATGAACGTCAAAAAAGCTACGCCGGTTCTAACCCTACATCTCTGATTAGAAACAGGTGTAGGGACACCATTATTTCAGATGCCTTGCCATACTATAAGCATATGAAAACCTGAGTGCCTAGCCAAGGTGATAATCGTTTGCGCTACGATAACGAAACGCTTTGTGTTTCTCTATCACTTTTCCATATTAGTGCGACAGTGATATTGCGTTTCGTTCGCAACGGAGCGTAAATGTTTTCTATATTGGCTACGCAACCTGAGCCGCTTAGAGATGACAGTTGCTTATTTTATTCTTCGACGAAATAATTACGAAGGGTATTGTCGACGATTAAACAGCGCCCAAACTGTTCAGGTGCTGCTCCTAGAAGCTGGTCCAGAAGAGCCCGAGATTACGTCAGTTCCCGCGCTGTCCAGGGCGCTCCCCAACTCAAACTTGGACTGGCAGTACAAGACCATGCCTAGCAACGTCTCCTGTCTGGCCTATCCTAACCAGCAATGCAGTTGGCCAAGGCAAGTTGTAACTTGTTCTCATACTTTCTAGGCCATACATATTCTGCAGTATATTTAGATCAGTACGGTTTCACTCACTATTATTTTTAATCGCTTTTGGCGACATTATTTCGGATTCGTCGGGAATCCTTCCTCACGCACGACTGTTCGCGGCGGTTGTATTCCGTGCACATTTCCGGGTATATTTTGAAATATGTCTGATGAGAACAATCTAGGTACAATCGAAATTAAACTATCGTGACATATACGTAACATTTAAAACTTTCGCGTTTTGAACACATAATAAATCACATTTAAAATCGGGTCTATCGCGAATTTATTTTGTTACCTTTATTCATCACTCTAGTCACCGTCATCATTACTAACTTCCTAAATAATATGTACAGACAATACACCTATAAGTATTCCTCTTGGTCTTGCAGCCTTCTACATTTATAATACTCACCACGACTTGATTTACATCTCTATTTCTCTTGACACCTTATTAATTTTTACCTATGCTCATTACATGTGCGCATGGCTTGAAAAATGACTGAATTAAACTTGTTTCCTGAATGTTTTAGGGGAAAAGTGATGGGTGGATCAAGTTCCATCAACTGGTTCGTGTACGTCCGCGGCAACAAACTCGACTATGACGATTGGGCGGCGCGTGGTAACCCGGGCTGGAGCTACGATGAAGTGAGTGACGCATCATCATCATTACTGAGAGGGCCTGCTATAAGCACTATTAAATCCGACATGGGTCTCATCATCAGTCGTTCCCTCAATGCTGAGGACCATGACAACTATGATAAAGATAGTTTATTATTCAAGTAGGCATATTACGATGCGCTTATGAACGTCAAATAAAGTTACGCCGCTCTAACCGCTTCGAGAAGATTTAAATCTTATGACGTCATAATATTGAAATATTAATAGATCACATATATAGATTCTCGCCAAGCGCATGGCCTCGTGCAGTTTTAATTGCATAGGTGCCATAATTTGAGCACACCATCTAGTGGGAGGAGGGCCCTGAGGTCTAGTGCCTTCAACTTTGCCCGTCATTATTACTTTTACCCGAACCCTAACCTAGGGTTTTTAACAGAACCCTATGGAGGAACCTGGTCTTCAGCAGAAGGACATGATGTCACAATCCTCAGTATTGAGGGACCGACTAAAGAAAATATAGATTCTAATAAACACATTAATCGAACGTATTGGAAACTAATAGGTTTCTCCAACTTCTCCAAGTGCCATTTGTCCAGTTGTAATTGAATGCATTGATTATTTCTGAGTAATTTTGGCTTTGGGCGGTTTGGTTTAAGATCTTGCCTTCATTGTTATTCTCTCTAAGCTATATATATATACCTACCTTCGCCTAAATCCACTAAATTATCATAGTGTCACAATAAGTACGTAAGTATTAGTAATTTTTCATTTTATTATTCAATAGATGCCCTAATATAAAATGTATGCTGGATGAAAATGCTATTAAATAACAAGATAATTTTTTATTCCGCAGGTATTACCATACTTCAAGAAATCCGAAAGGAATCTGAACATAAATGTGTTAGATCGAGCATATCACGGCGTCAAAGGCGAACAAGCAGTGTCATACTTTCCCTATGTTGCCGATCCAGCTATTATGATAACCGAAGCCTTCAACGAGACCGGGCTGCCGATCAATGACTGTAATGCCGCCCAACAGTACGGAACCGCACAGGCCCAAGGCATCTCAGAACATGGACAAAGAGCTTCCACTAACAGAGAGTTCATCAGGCCCATCAGATACAGAAGAAAGAATCTTACTGTCATACCAGAATCCGAAGTTATCAAAATACTATTTGATAATAGCAAAAGAGCTTCTGGCGTACAATACATTAAAAACGGTCGATTATACACAGCTTATGCGACTAAAGAAGTCATAGTGAGTGGCGGATCTATAAATTCTCCAAAACTACTAATGCTTTCTGGAATCGGACCTAAAGAACATTTGCAAGATCTAAATATATCAGTGATCTCAGATTTACCAGTTGGGGAAAATCTACATGATCATGTCACTTTCGACGGTCTTGTTGTAGGGTTGCCAAATGAAACAGCTACCACTGTCAGCCAGAACAAGATGATTGAAGATATTTTAGAGTACAAGAGGATGATAGTCAAAAGAGGTCCGTTGTCAGGCAATGGCCCAGTGAGCAGTTTATCTTTTTATTTGACTGAACCTGGCTTGCCGGCTCCCGATATTCAAATACAAGTTCTCAATGTTAACTTGGAAGAATATATCAGAGAACCTATAGATTATCAAGATTTGTCTATTTATCCCACAGCGTATTTTAACGGAATGATTCCAAGGGTCATGAATAATGTTCCAAAGAGCAGAGGTAGGCTACTTCTCAACGCGAGTGATCCATACGGACATCCTCTGATATGGTCTGGATATTTAACTGATCCGCAAGATTTACAAGTACTAATGAAAGGTGTGAAAAGGGTTTTGGCTTTGGAAAGCACTCATGCTTTTAAATCTAGAGGTGCTTACTTCGTTAAGACCCCTCTGCCAGCGTGCAAGCACTTGACTTGGGGTACAGACTCGTACTTCGAGTGTTTGGGGAGGTCTTACACAGCTACTACTTATCATCCTGTGGGGTCTTGTAAGATGGGCCCCGCAGGCGATCCCACGGCAGTGGTGGACCCCAGGCTCAGAGTGTATGGAGTGACAGGCCTAAGGGTTATAGACGCGTCTATGATGCCACAAGTAATTCGAGGTAATACGAATGCTCCGTCAATTATGATTGGAGAAAGAGGAGTGGCTTTTGTCTTGGAGGATTGGCTGGATAAGTAAAAGGAGTATAATATACAAAATGAGAAACCTGGAAAACTTTACCAGTGGCGCGGCTACAGTGGAGTGTATAAGTTATCATTTGGCACCCTGAAAACTTACATCAACTTTAACACACTTTTCAACACATTTACTTTTAGGAATGGCCAGGAGCCTGGGGCACTGGAGGCCTTGGTCACTTTTTCTTAGTATATAACATTTATTTCAGTTTAAACACCGTTTTTTAAATAAAATAAAAATTGTTAAAATCGGTTCACATGATAAATAATTATCCTTGAAAAACTAACATACATATATACTACCGGTCGCGCAAATTAGCTAATTTACCGATAAACGGCGCTGCAGAACTACCCACTAAGCGTTCAAAATGAACAACTCTAACAAAAAAGAATGTTATTTTTAATGCCTTGTTTAATAAATATTTACAATAATTATACAGGCTAAGGAGTTTGTGTGGGAATTGGGTCGGCGACTGAGAGATAGGGGTTGCGATCCTCGCTCCGGATCGTACCTGGTCCAACAGATCTCCTTGGCAATTCAACGGGGCAACGCTGCCAGTGTCATGGGGACGTTTGGGCCGGCTACGGTCCGGGGTGGCACCATAGCCTAAATAGTTTAATTTAGTGGTAAAGATTGACAAAGCCTGTTGCGGATTACATCATTTGTAAGTCGATGACGAAGCCTGTTGCTGATTTGCTTTTGTGTCCACTTGACGAAGCCTGCGTTGCCGATCACGATCTATGCATGGACTTTCTATTTACTGTTTTATTTATTGTGATGTGAAAATAAATGAATAATTATACATATTTAGTGCAAATATATATTTGTTAAGGATGTAAATGTTTTTTTTTTCCTTTCAAACTACCTTCAAACCATTGTAATACAAATGCAAATACAATAGTAGATTGTTAAACAAGGGATGCGTTCGAGCGCCAATAGTCCGAGGCTGAAATGATGCCTTTCACCTGAGTTAAACACTCTACTTTTCATTTTGAATACGAGGAAAGTAAAATGCATAGTATGTTTTGTTTTTGAAACATGAGTAAGTATAAATTTTTTCATTTCTCATGCTCTGAAAGAGGGTCATTGTTGTTCTAAAAGGTGTGCAGAAAATGATACGTGTCTGCACTAGAGCATTTTACGTTCCAAGTACGATTTTTTCTATTTTTTCACAATAAGCAATTGAAATTTTGGCTTTAAATGAATTAGTTATAAAATTTCCATTCTGATATAAATATCCATATTTCATAAATAACGATACTTTTGCCTAAATTGTTATTTGAAAGTACCCTCAAGAAATACTATAAAAATGTATACTTAGTCATGTTTTTAAAATAACACATGCATTTTACTTACCTCGTATTCGAAATGAAAAGTAGAGTGTTTAACTCGGGTGAAAGGCATCATTTCAGCCTCGGGCTATTGGCGCTCTCACTGCGTTCGAGCGCCAAACAACCTCGGCAGAAATGAGTGCCTTTCATCCCTTGGTTAACAATCTACTATTACAGTATTTCTTGAGACTACTTTCAATTAACAATTTAGGCAAAAGTATCGTTATTTATGGAATGGGCAGTCAAATATCAGAATGGAAATTATATAACAAATCCATTTAAACTCAAAATTTAATTGCGTATCGTAAAAAAATTCCAAAATTACTTCCAACGTAAAATGCTGTAGTCCAGACACGTATCATTTTCTGCACATTTTTTAGAACAACAATGACCCTCTTTCAGAGCTTGAGAAATGAAAAATTCTTTAATACAAAGTTGTGATAATTAAACAGTGCAAATTTGCAAAAAAATTACGCTCTAGAGATGTCGTTGCTTGCTTAAATTAAAGGTATTACCTATATATTAATAATACCTTGCTACAACATCGTTTATGATATTACCAGTAAAATGAGTATTTTACCTTATTTCGCGGTCGAAACTTGACCTAATCTTAAAAATTCACTAAACTGGATAAAGCTGCCCATTTTTGCAGAGCGGTATCTCGGTAAGTATTAAGCTTATAGAGTTGATTCTGGTCTTAAATTCTAGCAATTTTAGTTTACTTTAGTTTCTTCCTGGACCTTTTTGATAAAAAATGCATAGTTTAGGACTTATAGTGAGAATACCAAAAAAAGTACGAAAATTTTGCGGGGTTGAGAGTGGTGCAAAGTTAGCACAGGTCTCAAAGCTGCACACATGGATTTACGATGCTGATAGTGATCCTAACAACATATAAACAAATCAGAACTAGCCGTTAGCTTGCGAATTTAATGTTCGATATGACGGGCCTACTACGTGAAGTTGACGTTCTAATTCTTACTGAATACACCTCTACCTATGCTGCCTGTTACTGTATTTTTTTTATAGCCTATCTAAGTGTCCCACTGCTGGGCAAAGGCCTCTCCCCTTGATTTCCACGACTCCCGATTTGGTGTTTCCTCCGGTCAGTTGTTCAGGAAGCTGTCCAGGTCATCCCGCCATCTCCGTTTGGGCCTGCCCCGTCCACGCCCCTCTACCGGCATCCACTTGGTGGCTAAGCTAGCCCACCTCTCCGGATGCATGCGGTAGACGTGACCGGCCCAGTCCCATTTGAGCCTAGCGGTTTTCTCGCCTACGTCAGCGATGCCGGTTTTTGAGCGCAGATTTACAAAATATTTTTAATACGTATGTTATTTATTGACCTTAGGTATGTATTTACATTTCTAATGCAAATGAATGACTAAATTCGAGGTAATTTTACTTAGGTCTAGGCATAACAGGAATAAGTATGAATAAAAGTAAATAAAACTAAACGATCTCTATTTTCCACCCATGCGTAGGATAATAATCTAATATCACAGTATTCAGTCGTTTACTATAAAACACTCTTTACCATTTACACAGCTGACTTAACTTCATATTTAAAAAAAAAAAAAAAAAATAGGGTAAAATACCCATTAATTGACACCAGACTTTGGTATCCACTTTTTGCAGGATCTACGTTAAGATTCACCATGCCGATTATCGAAGAGGTGCTGGTGCTGTTAATGGATAGTTTTTCCTATTCAATACAGGATTAACATAATATTTGTAGCATGTACTCGTACTGCTACATGAAGCATATATTTTTAGACATATTCTTATTTGTTACAACATGAAAACTGAATGAATTATAATAACTAATAAGTACAAGTAGATGTACCTACTTAAAATTCTAAAAATATGATACCTGACATTTTGAATATGAGTAACCATATTGATATACGCTGACATACAATTTTGGGTTTTCCAAGTGGAAAACACTGCATTAATGAGGTCTTTGTACATTTTTTTTTAATTTGCATACGAAAACTACAAATTCCTTAAATCTTACATGTGAATGAAAACGTGACTTAGATACGTCGCCACATTCGTAACCAAAACAACAGAATAGTTACCTACCGAAATTAGTTATTCCAAAAAAATCTGCAGTATTTCTCAAATATGTGCAAATATTGCTCTTTAACCTAACCTTGGTTTTTCGCGAATATATTTTTAGAAATATAATTTAATTTCAGTAATTTATTACTAGCGCTATATGTCATAGTTTGCGTGTTATAAATAATAATAAAAAAATCATACATTTTTTATGGAGTGTATCGCAGAGATACATACATATTTCTTAAAACACAAATAATTAGAAACATAAATAATTAGAAAATAAGTTTAAATTTAGGTATTTCTATAGTTGTTTACTTATGTTATGTTATGCATGCGGTGTTTACCTCTAAGTAATTGTGACACCACTCCTTACATGTTTTAGCTTAGTACATTATTAATGTATAGATGTCAACAATTGTTGGTAAACCTTAAATAAATAAATATTTTCTGAAATAAAAGAGTAGACTTATAAACAAAACCTCAAGAAAACACGTCGCGACTAATAACACTGGGATAGTTTCAAAATTAAATGGAAAAATAGGAATTTTAGACATGCTATTTGATTTTTTGGTAAAAGTTATAAGTAAAAAATATATATAAGATTATCTAATAACAGTCGTAAGCATGCCAACTGATTATCTAGTTGCTCTGCGTTTCGTTGTTAAAACATTAACATATTTCAAAGTACTTATTTAATAACTAACTTATTGCAAATAAGCAAAAAATTATGGCGCGATGAAATTCTGTAAAAATAATATACCTACTTAATTACAAAC
Organism: Cydia strobilella; assembly: GCF_947568885.1. Classification (NCBI taxonomy): domain Eukaryota; kingdom Metazoa; phylum Arthropoda; class Insecta; order Lepidoptera; family Tortricidae; genus Cydia; species Cydia strobilella. The sequence continues at coordinate 29,392,771 of NC_086042.1, read as the reverse complement.
TTACATTTACATCATTTCCAAAACGTAGATAGAAACAACGAAAATAAGCACCCTCAATCGGATCCAGACATAATCACAGAACTCTAAAACCTCATCACTATTGATGTACTCATAGATCTTATACGTCAAACCATCATTATTATCATAGATCACAGCTTTCCCGACATAGTCCTTCGAGAAATCTCTTCCATAAATGCCAAAATTCAAAAGGTTTTGTCCATCGTACAGTTTGACAGTTACTTGGTTGGTATTGTTTCCATGTTTGCTGTCAAACCGAAATTGACTGTTTGGCAGAGTGTCGGTTAACAGAATGATCGGGAATTGAGCAGATTCTTCGGGCTTGAAGTTAGCGGTGATGGAGATTTCGTCGAAAATGATGTTGGTGTTATTGATGGATCTGAGGAAAATATACGAAATTATAAATAAACACCCGTTGAATTGTAATGTCTATGCCATTCTTAGGTAAATTTCCTAGTAGAAGAGGCTGGTTGACTAGTTGCCTAATTAAATCTTAGTTCAATGCAAAGAAAGGCGTGTAAAAGGTTTTAATTAGAAAAATAAATTAGAATGAGGACGTGTCAAAAATTGGGATATTTACCTTACAGTGTGGCAAATTATACATAATACCTGCTTCAACATAAAGTTAAAGTTAAAATATACAGAATCGTAGAGCCTATGTATGTTACAATTGGCACAAAATATGTTACCAATTTAGATGTTTCTAAACTATTAGACCAAACATATTTTCTAAGAATCTTACGTATTTCATCTCAAAAAGGATTTTTTTTTGTAGAAGAAAACTTTACTACGATCAAAGATAGATATAACTCCGTAATAGATGGATACAGTCTAAGGAGAAAACGTGCCTCGAAAATCAAGAAAATTTGATTCTCGTTCAGAGCTACTGGCTTTGGCTTACTGTCGTATAGATGGCGTTGACGGTTTCGTTTGTTATTTAACAATTTTAACGCATATCAGTGAAAGAACATGGGTCAAAATCATAAAAATAATTAATGCAAATAAAAAAAATCATTTATCATGTCATTTTAACGTATTTTTATAAATCTTCATTTTTAGTTTTAAAGTGTGTCGACAGATGGCAGTGAATTTACTGGGGTTACAAAATTTACTATGACAGTACCGCTCTAGTATAAGTCACTCTATGCTACGCTACATCATAAATAACATCTTCATGATGACCGAAAATCGTATGCTGTTGTACAAGTGTAGTGCATTTATTTTCCATCGTATTTTCACGGAAACTTACAAACGTGTTGCAATTTCAGTCAGTCTCTGTACAAAAAGTACTGATAATGACTGAGATAGCACAACAAAATGACAAATACGAAAGTTTCCGAGAAAATACGATGGAAAACAATTATGCACTACATCTGTACCAACAGTCAAATAATTCAATTTCTGTACCATTTCGTATCTTGTCACAGTGACAATCAATACGAAAGTCGCTGGGACCTCATACTATTGTCACTGTGACAAGGTACGAAACGGTACTGAAATATTTTTCTTTTTTTCTTGTATACTTGTTTTTTTGTGCTCTTAATGTATGTTTTGGTTTGGTTGTGTAACATGTTCGTAATTATTCCTTTCGTGTATTTTTGTAATGTTTTAATATGTATCTTTGTGTGTTATCTGTCGTGGCATCACCTAATGGGCCCTACGGAAGACCAGCGCTGGCTTTATAGCTAGCATTATGCTGAGTTGGGTCCACTTGATGATTACTTCTTTTCTTGCTGTTGTTGTCTGTACATGTTCGTACTTGTGTTGTGATCGTCACGAATAAATATCTTTTTCTTTTTTACCTTATCTTAAATTAAATTCCTTGGCCATACCTATGTTCCCAGAGATCTTTATGCCTGTAGTCTCATATACACTTACCCAATATCGCAAGAACTCTTGAGGCTTCCGACGCAGGGGAGAAGAGCGCATTCCTGTGTGCCGATGTGTTGACCACAACCGTAATGGCGGACGCCTTCAAACGCGGCCAGGCCGAAGTACAAGCCTTGGGGTCCTGAAAAAAATATGTTTTTTATTTATTGTGTAGCTCATTTCTTTCTTATTTTGTTTTTTGGGTTCCGTACCCAAAGGGTATAAACGGGACCCTATTACTAAGACTCCGCTGTCCGTCTGTTCGTCTGTCTGTCACCAGGCTGTATCTCATGAACCGTGATAGCTAGACAGTTGAAATTTTCATAGATGATGTGTTTTTGTTGCCGTTATAACAACAAATACTAAAAACAGCATAATATAAATATTGAAATGGGGCTCCCATACAACAAACGTGATTTTTTTGCTGTTTTTTTCCGTAATGGTACGGAACCCTTCGTGCGACTGTCCGACTCTGTCAAGTGCGTGACCGGTTTTTTATTTTTAGTGTGGCTCATTTCTTTCTTATTTAGTTTCTTAAGTATTATGATTACTTTTATAATTCAGAATAGGTAGGTGAAAATACGTCACTAATTTCTGTTAAGATTTAAAACTCATCGTCGGCCTTTTTTATAAGATTTTTAGATTGAATCCCCTCCACCTGACACAAAACCTTTGATTTTCTTTCGCAGTTGTATAAAGTATTTGACATCATATGTTATTCGTCGATAATGTTTTTAAACACTGTAATCATAGAGTAACTTATACTAGAGCGGTACTGTCATAGTAAATTTTGTAACCCCAGTAAATTCACTGCCATCTGTCGACACACTTTAAAACTAAAAATGAAGATTTATAAAAATACGATAAAATGTATTTAAATATGGATAAATGATTTTTTTTATTTGCATTAATTATTTTTATTATTTTGACCCATGTTCTTTCACTGATATGCGTTAAAATTGTTAAATAACAAACGAAACCGTCAACGCCATCTATACGACAGTCGGCCAAAGCTAGTAGCGCCCTCTGAACGAGAATCAAATTTTCTTGATTTTCGAGGCACGTTTTTTCCTTAGACTGTATCCATCTATTACGGAGTTATATCTATCTTTGCTGTAATTAATTCTTTCTCGATGGTGTACGTAATCTTATCTAGAAATTTCATAATCTAACAATAATTACCAGATGTACCTACTGACTCATTATTTACTCAGTAACTAGCAATTTAATCTATAATTGTTCAATATGATAACAATCAAAAGGTCCTCCTAGTCAGTAGGTCAGGTGTCCTGACTCATACAAATCACCATCTGGGGCCCATTTCTCGACCGGTATTAGTCTAATATTATTAGTGTGTTGTCATGGTAACCCATACGACTTAATAGTTCGTGGACTAATAATATTAGAAATGGGCCCCAGGTAGCAGTTTACCAATGGGTTTGGCAACTGTCAAAGGTTTGCAGAGATGGCGCCATCATAGCTTGCCCCTTTTTCTATGAGATTTGGCTTAAAGAGCTGGCATCCAGGGCATTAAAAAAATAAAAAATTGACACAATTCTAGGGCAAGCTATGCTAGCACCATGCTAAATATTTCGACCGGCCAACCCCATTTCAACCAAAGAGCTCAATTCACGTTTAACAACTTGTAACGGTTCTGATCTTATTTTGACACGACCTTAAATATTACTCACACTGATTAATTGGTGCATGCGTAATGAAGTGGAAGTAGTGCGTGAGATGCGAAATCACCAAAACGATCATCAAAGTCGTATTAAGTAAGTAAGTAAGTAAGTAAGTAAATATTCTTTATTGCACCAAAATTATACATTTTACATACATGTAAAACTACAAAGAAATATTTAAAGAAAAAATAGAACCAGGTAACAACAGGCGGTTAAAACCAGTTCAAAGGCGAAACAAGTTGTTATATCTGAATCTGGCTCCAAGTATTATCACTTTCCTAACATGTTTTTCATAATATACATATTTGTTATTGTATACTCTCATAGATACGGGATCGCGCGATCATACGTCAGTATGAGACAGAGAATATAAATATAACCAAACGGAGACGCCTTGTCTGTAATTTTCTGTACAAAAAAGTACCGATTTTTGCGGGGGAGGGGAACGTCAATAGTTATTTGTGCAACAAGAGAGGAAAGTTGGTTTTTCTTGCGAGTGTTTATATATAGTGAAAAATTATGTGTACAACACGAGAGCAAAGTTATTTTACATCTCGTGTTTTTGAGTCCCTCGCTACGCTCAAGATTCAAACTTAGAATCACTCGCTTCGCTCGTGATTCAATTATAGACTCTTTCGCTTTCTCGGGACTCAAAAACACGAGATGTAAAATAACTTTGCTCTCGTGTTGCACACATAATTTTTCACCTCAGTAGTGTGAACATATTAAAGGTTAAAATGTATTTCGAATTACACAGAATAATGCAGAGAAAAAAAAAGTATGAAGTGGCAGTTCATGGCCTTCACTAAATTAAAAAGCTACTTTGTTTCACTCCCTGGTTTCAGGCTGGCTTTTGGTTTCAGGGAGTGACAAAAGTAAGCTTGTTCGAGCTGCTAAGGTGAAAATGTATACGTAACGTAAAAATAGCCATGTCAGATAAACGTTAGTCCATACATTGTGTATTGGCAGACTATTTTCGAGAGAGGGGAACGCCTGTTAATGGCTACTCCGTTTGGTTATATCCTCTAAGGTATTGATGTTAGATAACTGTTTGTAGATAGATGTTAGATAACGTAAGATGTATTTAGAACGAGTACATCACACTTCACATTTAGTTGACGATTTTCTTCGAGAGAGGGGAACGCCTGTTAATGGCTACTCCGTTTGGTTATATCCTCTAAGGTATTGATGTTATATAACTGTTTGTAGATAGATGTTAGATAACGTAAGATGTATTTAGAACGAGTACATCACACTTCACATTTAGTTGACGATTTTCTTCGAGAGAGGGGAACGCCTGTTAATGGCTACTCCGTTTGGTTATATCCTCTAAGGTATTGATGTTAGATAACTGTTTGTAGATAGATGTTAGATAACGTAAGATGTATTTAGAACGAGTACATCACACTGCACAGTTAGTTGACGATTTTCTTCGAGAGAGGGGAACGCCTGTTAATGGCTACTCCGTTTGGTTATATCCTCTAAGGTATTGATGTTAGATAACTGTTTGTAGATAGATGTTAGATAACGTAAGATGTATTTAGAACGAGTACATCACACTTCACATTTAGTTGACGATCTTCAACCTTACTGCAAATAAATAATGTCCACCGACGGTTAGTTGTTGCTTTTTAGTATGCAAAGTATTGTGTGTAGTAACGTCAGTTGAACGTCATAAAAGTGTGACGTCTATGACGAACATTATAAACACAACAATATTTACTTTAGTCACACTTGATGCAATTTATATTTGTGATTAAAACACTTTATACTGCCCTTATTGAAAACTATGACACCGTTTACACTCAAAAATCTGCACCTTCAATATTTGTCTAGCGGTCACAGTGTCCATTTTTGGAAATTCAAATATTGAGACCTTTACCTACCATACTAAAACAGCCAAATGTTTTTTTTTTCTAAGTTTGAATATAATTGAAGCATAATTTGCATTAATTTCTGTTTTGTGAATAATATTGCCAAACGAAAGAAAAGCCCAAAAAGTGAGAAAGGCAAATATGAGGCTCGTTTAAAAATTATTGCCATATATTTTAACAATGTTTTAAATTTTTGGCAACAATATAACATATAAAAGTTTCGCGGTTTGAACACATGTTAAAACATATTTGGGGAACAAATTAAAATGTAAATCAGTGTGTGACACCAAGTAAAACATTTTGACTAGTACCTAAGTATTTAGTCACTTTCAAAAAAAGCAGGCAATTTATTTTTGAAATTAAATTATTAACTTACCAGGGCCACTGGTCTTGACATGGAACTGACAGCAGAACTGTCCATGGCACACCGTCTTCCGCACATTCTGGCTAGCGAGATCCAGGGGCCTGATGATGTACTGGCTCAGATCCTCGGTGTAAGGAGATGTGGTGGTGAAAGGAGCGCTGATGGAATCTGAGGAAAGGAAAAATGAACGGAAATTAAAGTTAACTGTGACGCGAAAAATTGGCAATTTTAATATGAAAACGACAAAAAATACGCAAATTACGATCCAATAAAAAGATAGGTAGAATATTTTACAAATATTTATGTGAAATCGAAGAACATCACTAAAATAACACGGTTCCAAAGAATTCAACACTTCCACTATTTTGAAATCGGTTAAGATACGTGTAACTATAGTTTGTCAAAGGACTGTCTCATTTCAAACATAGACAGAAAAAATCATACTCTCTTTGTCTTACACCAGTATTATAGCACCCAAAAGAAAAGGATGAGTATAGTTTTTTTTGTTTTTATTTACTGACAATTTGGTTTGACCAACTATATTATACCGCGTCGAATACGGGTTCCTATGGCAATTGATTTTTATATGGAGTAGCTATCACGTAAAAAAACATTGTAGACATTTAAATGTGACAAAAGTATGGTGAAAACATATTTCTTCAATATTTTTTTAAATAAATTAAGCCATCATTGGACGCGGGAGGTATAATGAACGTATTGAGGACAAACAGAAAAAGAAAAAAATATGGCAGTCATGACATAGTACCTTCTCCATCCTTCTTCAGTTCAGCTACAACGAGGCCAGTTCCGTGGCCAGTTTCTCCAGCCTTCCCAGAGAATATCCCGGAAGAAGTCACCAGGTTCGCATTGGTGGTGAAGGCCCAGGATTTAAAGAATTGAGGAGCTGGAAATATGACATTTCATTGGGTTACCCCATTGGGTTAGCGGGAAATTATTCGCCGAGGGAAGCGAGGTCGTTAGGTCAAACATCACAAACATGTGGAATGTTCCAAAGGTATATATATATATATATATATATATATATATATATATATATATATGTTTGATTTGATAGAAAATCAAACGCTGAAGGCTGAACGTATTTTTTTGCATAAAAAATAACTCCACAAAAGGACATGGGAATATTTATCGGGTGCTTTATGATGAAGATTATTTAAATATTTTCAACACACTTGCTCAAAACGACGTTTTTATTCCACCGATTTTTGGCTCATAATCCTAGATATTAAACACGCGTGCTCTTTCAGTGTATTATTCCACTCGTGCTTTTTCATTATATTATCCGACTGAGTTAAGAAGGTAACTGATTGCTAATAATATGCATGGAAAGGGAGCCTTCTTTAATTGGTCGGACTGGCGGGCACCGGCGCGCTCCTCGCGCCTGCGCGGTGCGCGGCCCGGCCGGCCCGCCCGCCGCGCCGCCCGCGGCCGGGGCGAGGGGCGGCCGGCAGTATGACAGATGCAACACACAATACTAACTGTTTTAACTATTAAAATTTGAATAATATGAGTTTCTTTTTTTTCTCGCAAGTGTGTTGAAAAACGTCGTATGAAACGCGTGTGCATTGGTCATTACACACATCGGCTTTCTTATTGGCTTTTATATATATCGCCTCGTGTGTAATGACCAACTTAGCACACTTGTATCATAATGTACTATTATTCAATCATTCTTTGGCGGCAAATAACTGCGCGTTATCGAAAAGTTAAGAGCCCGGTTACGATTTTAGTCGCAAAAATGTAAAGTTGATAGATTTCTTCTGTGAAATTGTACACCTTTGGTTACCTAATTGAAATAACAAGTACTGGTTTCTATTAGCACGACTTCTTATCTCTAGGTTTATCAGATAATTTTTTTGAAAAAAGGCTTACTAAATTAGTAATGAATTTTTTTCTGATGGACGTTTAGGTAAACGCGTGTAAAGCACTGACTTTGATGCTCTTATTTGTAAATTTCGTAAAGTTTGGACTGCTAAAAATGGTAAATTTGTATTACATATATTCTGTACTCTAGGTTTATCAGATTACATTGTTGTTATATGACTTAGAGTTCGAGGAAATGAAAGTTAAACGAATTCAATTTTCTCCAGAAATGACCTCAAAACAAGTGACAATTTCTCCGAAAATCTACTTATTTTCGACGTAGATTGCATACTCAAATAATCTGCAATGTTTACTTAAACTGTTGCTGTACTTCATTTTATTTAAATTGCAACTTTTATTTTCTGACGATTTTTAAAAACTTCCCCTTTTTCTGGTATAACATCGGTGACACGCGCTCGCGGCCTCAGTCCCGCGCGGGAGCTGGTAGAGGCAGGACGTTTGTTGATCGGCTCCGCACGTTGCATCGACGACGACGAAGTTATTTATCATTGTGTGCGTCGCTCGCCGTGTAAAAAGTTATATTTGTTTGCGTGTTTGGCTGTACTGTGTGCGTGTAAACTGCGACCAGAAACTTTAATCCTTGGGTTGTAAGTACTTGTTTCTTAACCGCCTTCGAAAAAAAGGAGGTTCTCAGTTTGACCCGTATGTTTGTATGTATATGTATGTATGTATGTATGTTTGTTCGCGATTATCTCGCATTTGGCTGAACCGATTTTGATGCGGTTTTTAGAAAAGTGTTTGTTACATTCTGGAGAAGGTTTTAGTATACATAGAGCTGAGCTGATGCTGAACCCTGGCTGTACCTAGTGGAACGCAGGTTTAGTGCAACATAGGCACACGCTGTTTTGGTCTGTCTTGATGAGCAATTAGGAGAGCAATACCCAAGATGGAGCTGATGCTGAACCCTGGCTGTACCTAGTGGAAATCAGGTTTCGTGCAACATAGGCACACGCTGTTTTGGTTATTCGACACGTCTTGATGAGCAATTAGGAGAGCAGTACCCAAGATGGAGCTGATGCTGAACCCTGGCTGTACCTAGTGAAACGCAGGTTTGGTGCAACATAGGCACACGCTGTTTTGGTCTTCCGACACGTCTTGATGAGCAATTAGGAGAGCAGTACCCAAGATGGAGCTGATGCTGAACCCTGGCTGTACCTAGTGGAACGCAGGTTTGGTGCAACATAGGCACACGCTGTTTTGGTTATTCGACACGTCTTGATGAGCAATTAGGAGAGCAGTACCCAAGATGGAGCTGATGCTGAACCCTGGCTGTACCTAGTGGAACGCAGGTTTGGTGCAACATAGGCACACGCTGTTTTGGTCTTCCGACACGTCTTGATGAGCAATTAGGAGAGCAGTACCCAAGATGGAGCTGATGCTGAACCCTGGCTGTACCTAGTGGAAATCAGGTTTCGTGCAACATAGGCACACGCTGTTTTGGTTATTCGACACGTCTTGATGAGCAATTAGGAGAGCAGTACCCAAGATGGAGCTGATGCTGAACCCTGGCTGTACCTAGTGGAACGCAGGTTTGGTGCAACATAGGCACACGCTGTTTTGGTCTTCCGACGCGTCTTGATGAGCAATTAGGAGAGCAGTACCCAAGATGGAGCTGATGCTGAACCTTGGCTGTACCTAGTGGAACGCAGGTTTGGTGCAACATAGGCACACGCTGTTTTGGTTATTCGACACGTCTTGATGAGCAATTAGGAGAGCAGTACCCAAGATGGAGCTGATGCTGAACCCTGGCTGTACCTAGTGGAACGCAGGTTTGGTGCAACATAGGCACACGCTGTTTTGGTCTTCCGACACGTCTTGATGAGCAATTAGGAGAGCAGTACCCAAGATGGAGCTGATGCTGAACCCTGGTTGTACCTAGTGGAAATCAGGTTTCGTGCAACATAGGCACACGCTGTTTTGGTTATTCGACACGTCTTGATGAGCAATTAGGAGAGCAGTACCCAAGATGGAGCTGATGCTGAACCCTGGCTGTACCTAGTGGAACTCAGGTTTGGTGCAATATAGGCACACGCTGTTTTGGTCTTCTGACACGTCTTGATGAGCAAATGGGAGAGCAGTACCCAAGATAGAGCTGATGATGTACCCTGGCTGTACTTAGTGGAACTCAGGTTCATTTATTGTTATCAGAACTTCCACCCCCTTTTAACCCCCAGTACCTACTGCATGTTAAACGTGTGGTAGCTCTGGTCAGGTGCCTGTTTCATCTGGCAGCCCTCCAGGTGTTCCAGGTCTTGAAGATCTTAACCTGCCTACAGCATACTCTACCAACTTCAGATTAAAAGAGTTTTACCCCTGATCCGATGCGTCCAGCAGCACTCCAGGTGTTCCAGGTTTTGAGCTGTCTCCGTCATACACTACCCACAACACGTTGAGCGAGTGTTACCCACCCTTTGCCCTTGACCCTTTGCACTCAGCAGCATTCCAGGTGTTTCAGATCTGGAGCTTTCCCCATCATACACTACCAGCGGCACGTTGAGCGAGTGTTACCCGTTACCCCTGACCCTTTGTACCCAGCAGCACTCCAGGTGTTCCAGGTCTGGAGCTTTCCCTATCATACACTACCAGCAGCACGTTGAGCGAGTGTTACCCCTGACTCTGCACCCAGAAGCATTCCAGGTGTTCCAGGTCTTGAGCTGTGTCCATCGTACACTACACACTACCAGCGGCATCTTGAGCGAGTGTTACCCCTGACCCTTTGCACCCAGCAGCACTTCAGGTGTTCCAGGTCTTGAGTTTTCCCCATCATACTCTACCAGCGGCACGTTGAGCGAGTGTTACCCCTGACCCTTTGCACCCAGTAGCACTCCAGGTGTTCCAGGTCTTGAGCAGTATTCATCGTACAACCAACCACACGTTGAGCGAGTGTTACAAGAGTGGAGAAGAGAAGAGGATGACTTAGGAAATAAAAATTATTATCACCCTTCCCAACGATTAAGACTATCTCCATAATATCAAATTCCATCCAAATCGGTTTTATTGGATCCCATACAAATTTCCATTACCCCCCCTCCCCCCGTTTCTGGGGTAAAACCTATCCTATGTCCTTCCCCAGGACTCAAACTATGTCCATACCTCATTTCATCTTAATCGGTTCAGCGTTTATTGATTCCCCATACAAATTTCCACCCCCTTAAAGGGTGAGTTCTTGAATAAAAAGTATTCTATGTCCTTCCCCGGGATTCAAAGTATCTGTATACCAAATCTCAACAAAAGGCTAGTTTCCCCTCTGGGTTGGAACGTTGGAAAGTCAGATCGCAGTCGCTTTCGTAAAAACTAGTGCCTACGCCAATTCTTGGGATTAGTTGCCAAGCGGACCCCAGCAGACTTCCATGAGCCGTGGCAAAAAGGCTGGGATAACGCGAGTAAGATGATTATATATATATAAGATATTGCCTTAGTGCAAATCATTATCATCATGCTATATAATTTGTATGTATTATATGAATACATAGGTAAATTGTTAGGAGTAATAAACGATTATATCAAATTTACCGAAAGTTTTATTATAACCTAATTAAAGTTATAAAGTGACGCATAATGTTGCGAAAGTATCAATATTGTTTAGGCGGTCGCGTTATTTCAAGCAGCGGCCGGCGTTCGGTTACTGTGTAAAAGTCGTATCTTCGCGCGTTTTCAAATCGACTACGGGCTCTTAACTACAGACTTATTTAATTATTTAACTCTGCAAGGTTAACCTTACTAGAAACACATTATTATGCAAACCTGCAAGAGCCGGAATCTCTGATCCCCACTCGCCTGCCACTACATAGTTCTTTCCCTGCAGATTTCTGAGCACCAAATCCTCTGGCATCAGCAAACCGAAGGTGACTCCGAAATCGGTTACGAAGGTAGTTTCGGTGGCCGTGACGTTGCAGGTGGCAGTGGGGTCCAGGGGTTTTCTATAGCTGTGAACAAAGAGATCGTGCATTCGATATTTTAATATCTTTTTTTTATGATGGATAGGCAGGCGTTTGACCACGATCCCACCTGATGGTAAGTGATGATGCGGTCTACGGTGGAGCACGCTTACCTATGAACCTATTAAGTCTTGCCTTGAAGAGCCCCAGATTGTACTCATGCGGAAACACAGACTCGGGCAGGGCGTTCCACTCCTTGGCAGTTCGCATAAGAAATGTGGAAGCAAAATATCGATATCTTATTTCGATGGGATAACAAATGTTTAATACAAAAAATATGTCTTATTTTTCGAGTAAAGTGGCTACGACATACGGACAGACGGACGAACGTACATGACGAAACTATAAGGGTTCCGTTTTTGCCATTTTGGCTACGGAACCGTAAAAATATGTATTAGACACACTAAAGCAACATTCGATTGTAGGGACTTAGGACAATTTGGTACCTATAAACCTTTTTCTACACATACCTATAATAGCAAGGTCTATTTCTCGAAATAGGTTTATAGACTATTGAAGAGATATGGGGCATTTTCTATGAAAAGGGCCCTTATTGTCGATGGCGCTTACGCCGCACAGCGTCGCGCGGCATTGTATTTATATCGGAGCATCGTTTATAATGGCGTAAGCGCCATCGACAATAAGGTCCCTTTTTAAATAAAATACCACATATAATCGCACTTAAACTATCGTGAGACATATTTCAAAATATTTATCAGTACGGTTTTTACTCACTATTATTTTTAGTCGCTTTTGGCGACATGTTTCGGATTCTTTGGACAACCGCCGCGGACACTCGTGCCTGAGGATGGATTCCCAAAGAATCCGAAACATGTCGCCAAAAGCGACTAAAAATAATAGTGAGTAAAAACCGTACTGATAAATATTTTGATACCACATATAGGTTATAAGCAGTACGGACTATGTTAATTTTGGGTTATTACGCTATTAAATTGTTATGCTGAAATATCTTACATAGAAATGACGCTCCCTTGCCGGTCGAAGACCAGGTTACTCCTGATAGTTTCAGTTTTCTCTTGACATCGCACCTTCTCCCGCAAATGTGACACGATATAGATTTTATTGTCCTTCGCCAATCCTGAGATCACTTTCACTGTCTGTTAAATAAAAAAAGAAAACTTATTTTCATGCCAACATAAGTTGGTAATTGTACAAAACAGAAGAAGTAAAAATCAAAATCACTAACTTAGCGAGAAAATCTTTTCCTACCTTAGGATACAGAACCGACGCTCGCATCAAAAAACTTATTATTAGTGCTTAAATATTTGACATTTTACTACGTAAGTATATTAGGTAGGTACTTATTTTGAATATACCTATATTATGTTTACCATAAAGTTAAATCGTATCTTTAATTTACGATTTCGAGTAGGCATGTTTATGTTTAAGTAAATTACTTGATAAGTTATAGGTATTTTTAAATATATTGCACAGATGTCATAAGGGTATCATTCTCGTTAACCAAACGTGTTTTTGCTTCTCAATCAGTAGGTAACGTAAATTGTGCCATTGCTGGACACTGTCCCAATAGTTGCCACCTTCAATTTTAGCTGCTTTTTGTATGGGGTGAAATTTAATTTTTCATATTTTACAAGAGAATATAGGTTTTATTAACAATAGCATCTAATAAATAAATGTATAAAAGTAAATAGGCTAATAATGTCTTTGAATTTATCAAAATAAACAAGGTATAGGCATGAAACTTAAATGAATCGAACTTATTATTATCATTGACTGTGTCACTAACTTTGTTATCGTTATATTATAGTTTATGCTAAGTTATTGTTCATGTTAAAAAACCGGACAAGTGAGTCGGACTCGCCCACCGAGGGTTCCGTACTTTTTAGTATAGTGGCAACAGAAATACATCATCTGTGAAAATTTCAACTGTCTAGCTATCACGGTTGATGAGATACAGCCTTGTGACAGACAGACGGACAGAGACTTTGGGTACGGAACCCTAAAATATCATTTCGCATAACTAAATTAAGGTTACATTCTTAAGTACCTACAGTGGTACAGGTAGGTACAATGACTTAGCCTAAAATGTAGTGTATGGATTTACCATACTCATATTATAAATGCGAAAGAATGTCTGTCTGTCTGTCTTTCTGTCTGTGTTTTCCGTCTTCACGCTTACACCGCTGAATCGATTTATGTAGATGAAATTTGGCATAGAGATAGGTTGAGTCCCTGAGAAGGACATAGGATAGTTTTTATCCCGAAAATCATCCCTTAAGAAAGTAAAAAGCGGGGTGGAATTGAGATAATTAATGAAGGCGGTTCCCTGAGCCAGAAGGCGAAAAATCTCCTTATATGATCATGTTTTTCTAAGAGGCGTGGATATTCGTAGACGTGGAAAAAATATATGTAGTTATTGACTATATTATCTTTAACAACATAGCTTCCGATACACGAATTATGACACTTCGCTCGATACAATTAATTCCCAAAGTCACCTCTAACTTGGACTTTTAATCCTACTTTACTCGGTTATTTATTATGTGATACTATAAACAAAAAAAAAGAAGATAAAACAATCTTAACATAAATAGTAATTTCATAGCTTTAGAATTTCGATATTGTAAGGTAACATTTTTAAAATAAATAAAAACCGACAAAATTCGATCAAAATTGACACTTGGCGCGTATGTTCTTTCCCGTTCTTTCTTGCGAAATGTGACAAAGACAGCGGCAAACCGATGGAACGGCCTGAAGTGCCTGCTAATTTGTGTGCATAATATGCTCAAATTGAATGATTGCTATGAGAATTTTTCCAGGCGCTATACTTTAGCTGCTGTTGCTAAGTCCACGCAGACGAAGTCGCGGGCAAAAACTAGTAATTGATAAAAGGTGTCGACATGTTGTATTTACTTGCGATTTGCGTACCTATTTTGCATGTTAAGGCCGTTCCGTCGGTTTGCCGCTGTCTCTGTCACATTTCGCAAGAAAGAACGGGAAAGATCATGCGCGCCAAGTGTCAATTATGATCGAATTTTGTCGATTTTTATTTATTTTTAAAAATGTTACCCTACAATATCGAAATTCGAAAGCTATAAAATTATTATTTAAGTTAAGATTGTTTTTTCTTCTTTTTTTATTTATAGTATCACATAATAAATAACCGAGTAAAGTTGGATTAAAAGTCGGAGTTAGAGGTTACTTTGGGAATTAATTGTATCGAGCGAAGTGTCATAATTCGTGTATCGGAAGCTATGATATTAAAGATAATATAGTCAAGAACTACATATATTTTTTCCACGTCTACGAATATCAACGCCTCTTAGAAAAACAGGATCATATAAGGAGATTTTTCGCCTTCTGGCTCAGGGAACCGCCTTAAGGATCTCTGTATGAGGATGAGGATGCCTCATACTCATAGAGGCGAGACTTAAAGTTAATATTATTGGTAATAGTGGCTTACATTATTATGATTAACTTACCTCATCAAAATTATCTGTTTGAATTGATCTAGAAATATCTTCAGGGATAGGCAGCACCAATATATCAACATTCTGTAAGAGACAAAAACACATTTAGCTTACTTAAAAAACCGGACAAGTGCGAGTCGGACTCGCCCACCGAGGGATCCGTACTTTTATAGCGGCAACAGAAATACATCATCTGTGAAAATTTCAACTGTCTAGCTATCACGGTTCATGAAATACAGCCTGGTGACAGACAGACAGACGGACGGACAGAGGAGCCTTAATTGTAGGCTTTCCTATAGGGTCCCGTTTTTACCCTTTGGGTACGGTACTCTAACAACGCATAACGCGCGGTAACGACCGAGTCAAGTAGGTAAGTACCTAACTTTTCTTTGTTTACATTCTTTTAATAGTTATTTGTTATACAAGGGTGCAAAGTTGTATTTTACCCGCGAGTGTGGAATTGAAACACGAGCAAGCGAAAGGATTCTATAGTTGAACCACGAGCGAAGCGAGTGGTTCTAAAATAGAATCCTGAGCGTAGCAAGTGTTTCAACACACGAGAAGTAAAATACATTTGCACCCGTGTGTAACACAAAACTTTTCACCTCACTATAGCGAGGAAAGTGCAACATCCACAGGCGTTAGATCATCTTCATCACTGAAATCACTCATTTTTTACGATATTATAACAAAAAACTCTGGAAATTCTGTATTTTACGTGAGAAGTTTTTAAGTAAATATTTTGTTGACAATGTTGACATTTTTGACGTATGAAATGTCAATGATGCGTTTTGAAATTGCATCGACTCAACTTATATTTAACATCATTATTAAAAAACAAACGTTTCTTATGGAACATTAAGGTTTATGACATAAAATCATTAAATAAAGCTAAATTTGGTATTTTTTATTAGATTCTCAAACCATTTGTTTAATGATAATTAATATCAAACGAATCATTATTATGAGCATTTTACGTTTTGTTATCTGTCAAGCTACTTAAACACGCTCCATCCAAGGTCAAATTACTTTCCCCACTAGTGGATAAAATGCGTTTTTCCCCGCTTGTTTTAAAGGATAAAAGACAACTTTCCGAGCTAGTGAGGGGAAAAGTATAATTATTTCTCGAAAAGGGCTCCAACGATTTTGACAATACAATATACGTGTGTACAAAGACGAAAAATTAATCTACCTATGACAATATCGGTCACCCATATCAAAGATAGATATAACTCCGTAATAGATGGATACAGTCTAAGGAATAAACGTGCCTCGAAAATCAAGAAAATTTGATTCTCGTTCAGAGGGCGCTACTAACTTTGGCCTACTGTCGTATAGATGGCGTTGACGGTTTCGTTTGTTATTTAACAATTTTAACGCATATCAGTGAAAGAACATTGGTCAAATTCATAAAAATAATTAATGCAAAAAAAAAACATTTATCCATATTTAAATACATTTTATCGTATTTTTATAAATAATTATTTTTAGTTTTAAAGTGTGTCGACAGATGGCAGTGAATTTACTGGGGTTACAAAATTTACTATGACAGTACCGCTCTAGTATAAGTTACTCTATGCCCATATTAAAATAAATAACATAACATGCAACCAGCATTTTGACCTTTCACAGCACTATTTGTTATAACAATATTTATGTACTTAGCTGGAGGTGAAGTGTTAATTGCAAATAACCCTTGAGTTGTATTCATCCCACGATTATTCATAGTATATATTATTTGGGGCATTTTCTATGAAAAGGGAACTTATTGTCGATGGCTCTTACGCCGCACAGTGTAGCGCGGCATTGTATTTATATCGGAGCATCGTTTATAATGGCGTAAGCGCCATCGACAATAAGGTCCCGTTTTATAGAAAATACCGCATTTATAATTGAAATATTTTCGTAGTTAAGGGCCAAGATTATTTATGTGAACTAACAATAACGTTAATGTGACTCCGATCATAATAAGCGCGACGAAGGTAATTTTAAATAGTTACCTGTTTAAAACAAATATTTGGAAAAGTTGAATATTATTTTGTTGCCAAAAGTATTTTAAATCATGACCCTCCGTTTGGCTTTGCCGTAGTCGGGTAATTAAAGGGATCGGACTGACAGTAATATTAGGGATTTTAACCAACGTTATGTTATAACATTTAAAACTTTCGCGTTTTGAACACATATTAAATCACATTTACAATGTGTCTGGGTCTATCGCGAATTTATTTTGTTACCTTTATTTACCGACGTTTCGATACAGGTTTCACTGGTCGTGGTCGCGGCTAACTTACGTCCCAGCAAAATGTCAAAACAACGTCAACGTTATGTTGTTTAGTATAGTCTCCATGGTTTAGTAATTTAACTGCCTCAGTTTCATCTTTCATTTAATCGTTTTAATACATAATATGGAAATGGTTTAAATACATGGAAAAATGTAGAACAGTTTGATTAATTCTGTAAAAAAAAACTATGAAATCGGATTATATTATATCGGCTTAATATACATGTCGAAACGAGATTGATTCCTATCAAAGATAGATATAACTCCGTAATAGATGGATACAGTCTAAGGAAGAAACGTGCCTCGAAAATCAAGAAAATTTTATTCTCGTTCAGAGGGCGCTACTAGTTTTGGCCTACAGTCGTATAGATGGCGTTGACGGTTTCGTTTGTTATTTAACAATTTTAACGCATATCAGTGAAAGAACATGGGTCAAAATCATAAAAATAATTAATGCAAATAAAAATACAACATTTATCTATATTTAAATACATTCTATCGTATTTTTATAAATCTTCATTTTTAGTCTTAAAGTGTGTCGACAGATGGCAGTGAATTTACTGGGGTTACAAAATTTACTATGACAGTACCGCTCTAGTATAAGTTACTCTATGTTCCTATATAAACCAAAACCTAAGTTACGATTTTACAACCGTAACAGCGTATATTGAATTTATAATACATCCCGACGTTTTGCACATTGTAATTTTTTCCTCAGTCACCCGTTGACCACGAAAGGGTTCGAAACGAAACGTCGGGATGTATTATAAATTTATAAAATTTCATGAGTAATTCATAGTTTAATTTAATGAGTAAATCGCGGTAACCGAAGATAATATTAATTTTGTAAAACTTCATTTTTTTTATAAAAATCATTAACTATTACGGTTTAGATTAGACTCACGTGTTTTTAGACACTCGCGCGACAAGTTTCGGAGAGCCTAATAGGTCTCCTTTCTCAAGCACCAACGGTGCGAGCAAGTTATTTGTGCAACAAGAGAGGAAAGGTGGTTTTTCTTGCGAGTGTTTACTTTTCATGTTTCAAAAACCCGACATGGTTAAATAACTTTGCTCTCGTGTTGCACACATAATTTTTCACCTCAGTAGTGAGAACATATTAAAGATTAAAATGTATTTAGAATTACACAGAATAGTAGAGAAACAAAAAAAAATTGTAATAAAAGTATGAAGTGGCAGTTCATGGCCTTCACTAAATTAAAAAGCTACTTTGTTTCACTTCAGGGAGTGATAAAAGTAGGCTTGTTCGAGCTGCTGAGGTGAAAAATTATTTTCATGTTAATATGTCTCACGACAGTTTAAATTCGATTGTTTTTTTCATAATGTAAAATATTCAATTTTGCCATAAGTTCGATGGACATCGGAAATATTTAGTATACTTACGGCTTTAGCCGCATTCTGGACGAGCTGCGCACACGCATCGAATCTGCATTGCGTGCTGCTCGCGATCCCAGCTTTGTAAGTGTGCTGCAATTGAAGTTAGGTTTAGAGAAATTAGTTTGTTTATTTTTTACATACAATTTTTAATATAATTTTTCTATCATTTGACAGTAGATACCTAGATACGTTTCATTGCAATCTAATTTGATTGGCCGAACAGTCATTTTAATACAAAATTGACAAAAATACAGGCAGGATATACAGAATGGCCCAAAAATACAATATTTTCAGGAAATAATTTTTATTACTTAGATACCTACATGTATTTTAAATAATGTCATTAAAAATTTAAACTACGATCATTTAACTAAAACGAAGCGTATTATCTTCAAATTATTCTCCTTTAGCTTTAAAACACAAACGTTTGTTAAAATTATCAACAAAATGCCGCACTAAAAATCTGTCAACGAATTTTTGGGCCACTGAATTGACCATTCGAAATATCATTTTAGTATCTGGAATAAAGATACGGCTTAGTGAACGCCCTATCCCTTCGCTTCAGTCGAAGTCACGATCTTCACCGTGAGGAGAAAGAATATATATTGTACGAGTATCCATAGAGTAACTATGCCTACGTGATCACGCATCGCATTGCGTAAGTTATTAGCATAGAAAAGTAGTAGCCAACGTATTTTTTCTGTAGTAGGTAATAAATATTTAATTGAACAAAAATAGCTTTTTACTAGGGTTAAGTTCAGTTTTGTTTACAGAAATCAATTTCAGTCGTTAAAGGTACTTTTCTTAACGTCTACCCTCTTTAAATTCGATTAAATTCGATTAGTCTACCCTCTTCTATGGAAAATGAAAAAAAAACTCAAGAAATGTGATTTACAGTACATATGGTACTACTTTCTCGCACTAGTGCGTAAAAAAGCACTTTTCGTGCATATGTCGAAAATTTAAAGGGCCATATGTAATGTAAAACGTCGTACGATACACGTGCGAATAGGTAATTCGCAACTCGTGTCGATTTAAAACACTCCCTGCGGTCGTGTTTTAATTTATCGCAACTCGTTTCGAATTTCCTCTTTTTCGCACTTGTATCGTAAATAACTATTTCAGTTGAACTAGTTTTCTAGGAAGACAAATTTTAACTGAGGGTTTGTTTAATACATATTTTTTCTGGAGATTGTTAATTTTCCGCGTATCAGCTCAACTGCATTCTGTACTTATGTATATTTCTTTAAAAATATTAATACATAATAACAATCACGAAAAAAATTAAATGAAATACACAAAACAAATAAAACCTTAGCTAACTCTACTTAAGTTCTTTCGTCAATTTACTGACCCATATAAATCTCAAAAAAAAATGTAAATTCTACTTACCGTTGAAGACTTCGTCAAACCAACAAGTAGAAAAACTATCACTGTATTTATTAAACACCCCATATTCACTCGCGAATATATTTTTACTTATTTTAAACACGGCCACTTTCTTTGAGACCTCGCGAAAGAATGACTGAAAAGTAAATAGCCGTCCTAACATATATATAGTTGAATCGACCAATATCGATATATCGTTTGGTTATCTGGATACTGTGATGTTCATTGCTGAGTTATTATAGGACTGCTTGTGATTTTTGTGTGAAACGAGTAATGGATGAATGTTTTGTATTGGTTTTCAGTTTCTTATAGGATTTGGTGGTAAGAAGAAAAAAGTGCGTTTATTTGATAATATCGTTACATAACCACAGAATAACTAATAGTACCTTCTTTATTTTGATTTGTGTTTTAGCACAATATGGAAATTATTATCTTGCATACCTATAGCAATTAAGATAGCGTCACCAACTTTAATCTGATATAACCTAAGCATCACGTAGTCATCTAATGCCATCAGAAGAAACTGGGATCCCAAGTAGCAAAGTGACGTCAGCGACGTCATAATGACGTAATTATGACGTCGTTATGACATCATTATGACGTCAAAGATATACGTATAAATGCTGCCTGGGATAGAGTGCTTGTAATTAAAGGTTATTTTTTTATTACCAAATACAAATATAAACTTGTAGTTATTTAACGCAGCGTACTACGTAGGCGAACAACACGCGAACGCGAAGCGAAGCAATACGGCGGGGGGTGAATCAATCCTCTGACACCTATAGAAGTGTACTACATGGGCGACCTCGTTGCGAACGCGAACGCCGTGAGCCCGCCGCGCTACGCTGCTTCGCTTCGCGTTCGCGAGCTGTTCGCTTACGTAAGACGCTGCGTAAATTACTGAGAAAAAAAACCTTTTGCGAACACTCCTACTACTGTAAAATATAATAGGTTGATACTCGTATCTTACCTAATAGCATAGAGTAACTTATACTAGAGCGGTACTGTCATAGTAAATTTTGTAACCCCAATAAATTCACTGCCATCTGTCGACACACTTTAAAACTAAAAATTAAGATTTATAAAAATACGATAGAATGTATTTAAATATAGATAAATGATTTTTTTATTTGCATTAATTATTTTTATGATTTTGACCCATGTTCTTTCACTGACATGCGTTAAAATTGTTAAATAACAAACGAAACCGTCAACGCCATCTATACGACTGTAGGCCAAAACTAGTAGCGCCCTCTGAACGAGAATCAAATTTTTCGAGGCACGTTTTTTCCTAAGACTGTATCCATCTATTACGGAGTTATATCTATCTTTGCTAATAGGTTTTCTCAAAATACTTATGGAATTTGGAGTTCCTCAAAAAAGAAGTTTGCGGGTTGTAAAGGTCGGCAACGCGCATGTAACACCCAGTTAACAAGCGTCCGCATAGGCTACCTACGTTTACCATAAGGGCCATATGGTACTATCAACGTGGCATAAAATAAAAGTATTCGTGCTTACGTGACAATCGTAATTTGTAGGAAACAATAAAATTGTTTGTGTATAAAATTACAAAAAAACGTGTGCCATAAACGTCTATACATACGTAAATACATTGACAAGTCACATAAGGTCTGTATGTCTGTCTGTGTGTTACCTCTTCACGCTTAAACCGCTGAACCGATTTAGTTCAAAATTTGACATAGAGATAGTTTGAGTCCCGGGGAAGGACATAAGATTGTTTTTATTCCGGAAATCATCCCTTAAGTTAATATACTAACAATGAATGATTTAATAATAAAATGACCATTAAAAATTACAACTACAAATTACAACCAAAAATTACAACTAAAAATCTAAACTATACTATCCTAGAAACTAACACTAATAATAATAAGTCAAAGTTCAGCCGTCCCAAAAATCGTCCCGTGACCCCCCCGATGCAAAGGTGCCCATGACGCTCGCCGCGTTGCCACGCTGAACCGCGATGGACAATCTTTGCATCAGGAAGGACCCAGAGCGAGGATCCAAACCCCTCTCCCGCATGCGTCTCCCCACTTCCCCGAAAAAGCCCTTGGCCTCCGTACACCAGCAGCCCGTAATTTCCACTGCAAGAGGGACAAATAAATAGTTCGCCAGGACCTCATATTTCTCCCGCTTGCGAACTGCAGCCAACTCGGCTGCTGCCCCTGCCGTTCTCACAGTACGGCCAATATGCGACGCCGCGAAAGTGCTGACGCACGAAGAGGTTGAAGAGGTTAAGAGGTTGAAAATTATCTCACTTCCACCCCGAAAGTGAGATAAAAGCAGATTGGATAAAAAAGAAGCTACCCAAAATACTAATTCTACGCAGACGAAGTCGCAGGCAAAAGCTAGTATAAAATAAACTGTCTTGACGATATCGACCCCATATTCTCAAACCTGTTTCCATACTTTTTTACCCTAGTACCATTAACTCCACACTAATTTGACCGTTAAGTCCTTAGTAACAGTTCTTAGCATAAGTTCTAAGTTATTCTGGTTTTTTATAGTATTATGTTGTAGTTTAGTGAATTATTTAGTTTACTAGTATCCTAGGTCATTACCATGGCTTGCGTGACTTACACCACGATGCTCGTTTTTATCAACTTACTGACTGAATCAAGAACCAAGAATCAAATTTTATTCGTGATAAACTTAAAACTAAAATTAGAATAGAATAGAAATCATTTATTCAGACAACACATCAATACAACCAAATACAACATATATATAGCAAAGACAGATATAACTCCGTAATAGATGGATACAGTCTAAGGAAAAAACGTGCCTCGAAAATCAAGAAAATTTGATTCTCGTTCAGAGGGCGCTACTAGTTTTGGCCTACAGTCGTATAGATGGCGTTGACGGTTTCGTTTGTTATTTAACAATTTTAACGCATATCAGTGAAAGAACATGGGTCAAAATCATAAAAATAAATAATGCAAATAAAAAAAATCATTTATCTATATTTAAATACATTCTATCGTATTTTTATAAATCTTCATTTTTAGTTTTAAAGTGTGTCGACAGATGGCAGTGAATTTACTGGGGTTACAAAATTTACTATGACAGTACCGCTCTAGTATAAGTTACTGTAGCAAATACCAGACAAAGATAAACAAAACAGTAGAAATAGAGATGTGAAGCCGAAATGGCAATGCAGCTGGCACGAATAGCGTGGTCAACGGCGCTGGTTTTCTGTGGAGCCAGCGGATTGTGCGGGACAGCATAGTGCGGGACGGGACACGTTGTGGACGACGTGACATAATAATATTGAGTACTACATACAGATTACATACAAAAGTATAACTAAAACTACAAGCATTCATAAAATAGGTAAGAGTTAAAGTTTACCACGAAAATGGTAATGGTAAATAAATATATTAATAAATATTATAGGACATTATTCTTACACAGATTGACTAAGTCCCACGGTAAGCCCAAGGAGGCTTGTGTTATGGGCACTCAGACAACGATATACATAATATATAAATACTTAAATACATAGAAAACACCCATGACTCAGGAACAAATATCTGTGCTCATCACACAAATAAATGCCCTTACCGGGATTCGAACCCAGGACCATCGGCTTCACAGGCAGGGTCACTACCCACTAGGCCAGACCGGTCGGTAAATGGTGGTAATATTATATAATCTGTGGTAATTGGTATGATTGGTCGAATCTTTACGTTATCTATAAATATAGGCAATATAGGCAAGCCGGAGCTCTGTTGGTTTGGTTTTTCTATATGTAGGAAATAGGAAAAGGCGCTTAATTGAGTAAGCTGGTGAAAATCGAGTTTTACGGACGCTCCGCCACTGGTAGGTCCTAACTACCTTTTTACGTCTTGGTACCTAAGTCATCAGTTCTGAACTGTGGGGTAAGTACTTAATTAGTGTGTGTGAAAGGTGTCAATGTTGATAGGTACCATAAATGAATTCAGCACCCCCGATTTATAAGAAAACGTAACCAAACCCGTCCTAGCAGCTTCACTGATGTAGAAAATCAAGATAAAAATGAGAGCCCTAAATAAACCTTCAAGAGCGGATATCTCAAAAACTATAAGTACAAGATATCGAAAAACATTAAATCACTTTTCATTTTGTATAAGGGCCATGACGTTCAGACGCATAGTTTCCGAGATATAAACGAAAAACCGAAAAATGGAACCTTCAAACCCCACTCTCCCCCCAGCACCAGGGGTTACGGCCGGGGACGTTTGATATGTTCACCAAAGCTACGAAGTCAAAAAATTTGTTCCAAACATTTCCCTCTATACCTTCTTATTGCTTAGCCAGCTTGGCCTATAAGTACATTATTTAGGTTTCGTTTGGCATTTTCCATTGACGGTCACAGGTTCGCGGTAGGCCCTCTCGGCCTTGGCTTGGTCTCTCTCTTTTTGCCTAGCCACATCCCATTTCATTTGGGGTCGGCTCTCCTCGTCAATCTTCGCCACACTTCGGCTCTGGGTCGTCGTGTCATAGACGTGGGCTTTCTTTAGTTCATTGTTGATAACAGACATCCAAGATTGAAGGGGTCTTCCGGGCTTTCTCGGACCGGTGTTTACACTGAGGACTTTTCTGGTCATGTGATCCTCGGGTCTCCTCATTACGTGTCCATACCACCTGAGACGGGTTTCAGCGAGTTTTTCTTCAATGGGTCTGACCTTAAAACTTGACCTTGGCTTGGTCTATTTATGCTTACTTAATGCTCCAGAACAGGCATAGCTGACGTAGGGGAGAAGACCGCTAGGCTGAAGTGGGACTGGGCAGGTCACGTCTGCCGCATGCATCCGGATAGGTGGGCTAGTATAGCCACCAAGTGGATGCCGCAAAAGAAGCGCGGACGTGGCAGGCCCAGGCGGAGATGGCGGGACGACTTAGACACCTTCACTAATAACTGGCCGGAAACAGCTCAACAACGGGAGTCATGGAAATCTAAGGGAGAGGCCTTTGCCCAGCAGTGGGATACTACAGGTTATTAAAAAAAAAAAAAATTAATTACCTATCGCAGAGAGTTACCAAAAATGCACTGTTATCAGTTATCGAGGTCATGGTATCACCACGTGTAAAAGTCGTGACGATCAGCCAATGTTCATGCATGCGTGATTGATATATATTTCATTTATTATTATATATCTTATTAAATTTGGATTAAGATAAACATCTGTTTGATTATTTAGGGCATGACTTGAAGGAATGATAGTTTAGAGGAAACCCCACGATGAAACCATTCACTAACTCTAAATTTCAATTCCCTCACGAACGCTGTAAAGGGTTCGAAACGTCGGGATGTATTATAAATTCAATATACGCGATATAATCCGTTTTCATAGTTTTATGTCATGAGTAACTATCGCGGTAACCGAAGACAATATTAGGCATTTTAATTTAAAAAAAACCGGCCAAGTGCGAGTCGGACTCGCGCACGAAGGGTTCCGTACCATTACGGAAAAAAACAGCAAAAAAATCACGTTTGTTGTATGGGAGCTCCATTTAAATATTTATATTATTCTGTTTTTAGTATTTGTTGTTATAGCGGCAACAGAAAAACATCATCTGTGAAAATTTCAACTGTCTAGCTATCACGGTTCATGAGATACAGCCTGGTGACAGACAGACGGACAGCGGAGTCTTAGTAATAGGGTCCCGTTTTTACCCTTTGGGTGCAGAAGCTAGCATCACCAAGAGCTATAAAAATACCCTAAAAAGCATTACCAAGAGCTATAAAAATACCCCCCGCGTATCTTTATCATTTATCAAGCAAAAGTTATCGGCAAGATGACCGCTAGATAAAAAGGGTTAAAGTTAACAAACATGACGTCACGTTGTTATGATGTTAATCAGTCAGGCCTGGGCAATAACATGATTAGGTGTCAGGGGCCATTCTTCGAACGATATTATGGGTTTCCATAACAACGTACTGATGTTTACTTAAATGAAGTGAAATTAGTAGATTGTTAACCAAGGGATGAAAGGCAGTCATTTCTGCCGAGGTATTTTTGGCGCTCGAACGCAGTGAGAGCGCCAATAGTCCGAGGCTGAAATGATGCCTTTCACCCGAGTTAAACACTCTACTTTTCATTTCGAATACGAGGAAAGTAAAATGCATATCTTTTTTAAAACATGACCAAGTATAATTTTTTATAGTATTTTTAGGTACCCTACCTCCAGTTAACAATTTAGGCAAAAGTGTCTCTATTTATAGAATGGAGAGTCAAATATCAGAATGGAAATTGTATAACAAATACATTTAAATTCAAATTTCAATTGCTTATCGTATAAAATTTCAAAAAATCGTACTTCGAACGTAAAATGCTCTAGTGCAGACACGTATCATTTTCTGCACACCTTTTAGAACAACAATGACCCTCTTTCAGAGCATGAGAAATGAAATGATACATTTCTAAATTATTGCGCAAAATCCAGTGGCGTAACTAGGGGAGGGGGGGGCAGAGGGGGCAAGTGCCTTGGGCGCCATCCAAGGGGGGCGCCAAAATGGGCAAAAGGCAGCAGCAGGGAAACTTTTGTCAGTCGTCAGGGGGCGCAAATTTGGTGGCTGCCCCGGGCGCCATATCCTTTACTTCCTCTAGCTACGCTCCTGTCAAAATTCCAAATATCTAAAAAAAATTACATGCCGCCTACTCCATATTAAAATGAATTGTCATTTTGACGACCGGTCTGGCCTAGTGGGTTGTGACCCTGCCTGTGAAGCCGATGGTCCTGGGTTCGAATCCCGGTAAGGGCATTTATTTGTGTGATGAGCACAGATTTTTATTATTTAAGTATTTATATATTATATATGTCGTTGTCTGAGTACCCATAACACAAGCCTCCTTGGGCTTACCCGTGGGACTTAGTCAATCTGTGTAAGAATGTCCCATAATATTATTTATTTATATTATTTATTTAATATTATTTATTTATATTATAGGGACTATCCGCGACGTATACATTTGAAAATTTGCTTTTATCGAATGACTTGGAGCTACAAACAGTCAAATATTTTTTTCGCGATTTTGGGGTTGGTCCCATAGTAAAAGTTGCTCGGTATAATTGTCCAATACAATAATGGTTTCCGCATGCTGATGGGACTGCCACGTTACTGTAGCGCTTCGGGGATGTTTGCGGAAGCTAGAGTGGACGCGTTCAGTGCTATTATCCGCATTATCCGCAAACGTACTGCCTCCCTCATGCGCCGAGTACGTGACAGTTCCAACAGTGCTTCAGCTCATCCCTGGAAATCCAGCTGCTACACTCTGGCACTGGAATGACCTACATATGGGTTCTAGAGGCATAGTATATAATTTAATGTAAATAGGTAATTGTAATTTTAATTTTAAGTGTAATTGTAATTCTAACTTTAATTTTATTTGAAATTTTAATTTGATTTCTAATGTAATGAAAATTTGTTTTATGTATTATTAAGTTTAATTTGTAATTTTTATCTGTGGGTTTTTTGCCTGAAATAAAAATATTGATTGATTGATTGATGGATAATCCCAAAAGCAAAAAAATATTAAAAAAAAAAAATGCCGTCTACTCCATATTAAAATGAATAGTCATAGGGACTATCCGCGACGTATAAATTTGAAAATTTGCTTTTATCGAATGACTTGAGCTACAATTTTGTTTGTTTTGTTTTACACTAAATTAAATAAGACTATGGTGTAATTTCCATTTTTATTCAACATCATATCATGATACATTATTGTTTTTACTAAACATTAACACTACAAATTTTACTGGCCTTAGTACCAGTAAGTCTTGGCCGGCACCCGGTCTTCTTTAATGCCCATGGATTCCATGACATCCATCTCGAATGTGGCTAGTTTGGGCTGGAACGTGATCTGCAATGCAAGGGTTACATAATTTAAAAAAAAAAACAGCCAAGTGCGAGTCGGACTCGCGCACCAAGGGTTCCGTACTTTTTAGTATTTGTTGTTATAGCGGCAACAGAAATACATCATCTGTGAAAATTTCAACTGTCTAGCTATCATGGTTCATGAGATACAGCCTGGTGACAGACGGCCAGGGTCCCGTTTTTACCCTTTTGGTACAGAACTTTAAAAACCAGCCAAGTGCCAGTCGGACTCGCGTTCAAAGGGTTCCGTACAATTAATAATAATGTATTTTTAGGGTTCTGTACCTCGAAAGGAAATGGTTGACTGGTAGAGAATGCCTTCTGGCATTAAGTCCGCCATTTGTACTCTTCATGTATTGTGCAAAGAAGTTTAAATAAATAAAATAAATAAATAAAGGAAAAAACGGAACCCTTATAGGATCACTTTGTTGTCCGTCCGTCCGTCCGTCCGTCTGTCTGCCGACCGCTCGCAGGAACAATGGCTTTTGTTTAACAGATTACCGTCTTAGGCGTAAAAATCATTTGAGAAGATTCAGACTATACAAGTGCTTACTTATAAATGTGCCGTTTTCAACCTAAAGGTACCACATTGTCGCTTGCTATAAGGACGCTCTGACAGGTTATTCGTATAAAGATACAAGCAATTTTCGTCCTTATGGTAAGCGACAATGTGGTACCTTTTGATTGAAAACGTCACATATAACACAGTTTCGTAATAAGACGCACCTTTGTGACATCATCATCTTTAGTATCCTTCTCGTCGTTCTCCAAATACAACTCCTTGCTTTTATAGTCTATGGTTTCCTCCGCTGCCTTTGGTATTGGGATGATGCGGCTGCTGGCAGCTGAGACTCGGACCTGAAACAGTCAGTGCGAGATTATAGAATAATTAGAATTCATTTATATGCTTTCACTGCTGTCTGCGGTGGAAACTTTCGCAGCAAAAAGTAACTTTGCTCTCTTGTTGCACGATAACTATTTTCTTACCTTTTCCCCCTCCTCCGTATACCGCCACTCAACTTCAGTTGGCTTGAGCGTCTCCGGGTCAACTAGCTTGACGTCGGTGGTGACCAGCAGTGGTGCTTCTGAGCGTATTGTCACGCCCGGAAACTCCTTGTCTTTGCCCACCTGGAATTTTTTTTTTCTCATTTGTTGCAACTATTTTTTTATATCTCCTATAATTTTGGTCCAAATCAATAGCCGGACACACAGAGCGAGCATACGCGCAAGGCAATTTCCTCGCGCACAAAACGGCCAGTGTAGACGTGCCTCGTACCGCGCCGCCTCGGCCGAAGCACGAATACACTGGCCGTTTTGTGCGCAAGGAAATTGCCTCGCGCGTATGCTCGCTCTGTGTGGACCCGGCTAATTGACCTATGAAACTTCCTATCTATACAATCAAATTTAGCAAACACTTTAACGGTGACAGATGGATTGGTACAACCAACCCTAAGTAATTTATTGGTTGCCCAATATGAAATAAGCCTAAATTTTTATAACTAAGTCCAGGGCTCGGAACCGGTTTTTAGGGTTCCGTACCTCAAAAGGAAAAAAACGGAACCCTTATAGGATCACTCGTGCGTCTGTCTGTCTGTCACAGCCTATTTTCTCCGAAACTACTAGACCAATTAAGTTGAAATTTGGTACACATATGTAAGTTTGTGACCCAAAGATGGACATGTAACGTAAACAAATTAATTTAAAACACGGGGGCCACTTTTGGGGGGTAAATGAGAAAAATGAAAAATAAAGTTTGTCAAACTATATTGTGTTATATATCAAATGAAAGAGCTCATTGTGAGAATCTCAAGTATATTTTTTTATAATTTTAAGATAAATAGTTTAGAAGTTATTCAAGAAAATAGGCAAAAAATTACCATTTTTTTAAAACCCGAAATAGCCCAATATTATTAATTATTTTATGCTGTTTACGTAGGAATGAATCATGTATTTAGGTAACAGCTTCATATTATTAGATTGTCCCTCTAAAAATTAAATAATAAACCAAAGAACGAAAAAGAACGTAATAATACCGTTTGGTTTGGGTAGAACAATACCGGTATTTTTTGTATGAAGAAAAAACCGGTTCCGAGCCTTGTAAAGTTTAAATTATTTCAACTGAGCTCATTCACTTACCTGTACTAACAATGGCATTGTATTATTACATTATCTGCTTTTGTTCTCGAGCCCCCAACCAGTTACTTACAAAAAAAGTTAGAAGTTAATTGCATGTATATTGAATTTTTAACCTTATTCCGCGTTGAAATGGTCTAAAAAGATAATGTCATATTCAATCTTTTGTGAAATCATATCCACCTTAGCCACTGAGTGTCGACGGTTGTAAAATGCAAAAAAAGTTACATTAGCCATTATTTAGTTAGTATATTTTGTCATCATCATTGGCCACAATCTGTTGTAGATGCTTGTTGCGGCGCTTGTGGGTTTATGGCTATATTGTCCTATCGCAGCGCGGCATTTCTTGTCACATCAATCGCACATGCCAAATTATCCTAATTTGTGGTTTACCACTCAATGGTATTGTATTCTTGAGACTCTTTGAGTAAACAAGCTCAATTGATACAATTAACACCATAACTAACTGACATACTGTTCTAAGATGTGTGTTGAGCCCCTCCACAATGACCCAGTTGCGCTCCTGTATGACCTGCACCACAATGCCCTGCTTGCCCTTGTCTTTGCCCACCATTACCTCCACCCGGTCACCCCTGAAAAAATAGAAGTTCAACGTTAGACATCTCAGATAACAATAACTAGATCTATATTTTATTCCACAGTAACTCAATACAAAAATTGCAGTACATTTCATACTTTTACATAAAAAAATTACCGAGCAGAAAGGACACTTCCTACAAAACCGAAGTTTGACAGCGGTTCAGGGACGAATCATGCTGTCCCTTTCTAACGTATGGCACTATCCCTTTCGGCTATTTAGGGTTGTCAAAATTCAAGTCATTATCTTATCTGTAGTCACGCAAAATAGGCGCAATGTATGACGTCGAGTTGCGGAAACCAAGCCCGCGTAAACCTATAAACCTTATCTGTAGTCGTGCACGCAAAGGTACGTCAAGTTGTGTCAACCCTAATAAATGCCAGGAGCCCCCTTGTTGTTGTTGGTAATATTTTACATCAGGAAATTAAGTTTTTACGGAAAATATAGGTTTCTGAAGTTAATAGTGGTTAAAATTTGTAGTTAGAAAAACGTTATTAATTTGTAATTTTAATAATGTGTTACCTAAAGAAACTCCATTCTCCAACAGGCTCCAAAAATACTTTTTTCCTATGCACATTTCGTTCATTTTGCATACGGAACTGGCCAGTCCACGGACGGTTCGTGGTGAAACGGTACTTCTTGCGAGCTACCTGCGCCTTCGGATACTGTGGATAGCCCGCAGGGTTCTTCCAATACACCTAAAAATAAACATAACAATTTGTAGGTTATGTTATGAACTTAAAAATAGGAAGGAAATATTCATATTTAGGTTTAAAAATACCTGCTCATAACTTCTTTTTATGTAGGACTCCGGTAAATTTGAGTATTTAACGGTGAGGTCCCCGACTTTTTTTGCTAGGAAACTTATTATTCGCATTTTGTTCCGTAAGTCATAACACAACTAACACATCTAATTTCTAATTTTATTTTACTAATTTTTGACAGTGACAGACTGACAGAAGACAGAATTGACAGGACCGAAGTACCAAATTCAAGGTATTGCCAATTCTTAATTACAACAATCGTGAAAAAACATTACACAAATATAGAACGCGGCGGTAGTTAAATTGAGACTAAAAGCGGGCAGTAATTCAAGTTCAATCTTAAAAATTATAAAAATAATGATGTTATTGATCTATCGAACGAAAAAGTCTATCTTTTACTGTATACCACAGTGAATAATTAAAATTACAGTACCATTTTTTCTGTATACTTTATGTTTTATATGATCTGGCAATTCCAAAGCGTTTCGTTTCACGGTAAAAAAATATAGTTAGCAAAATGGTAAAACTGTTATAATCAGCCTTTGATTCGAGCAAAAAGAAGAAAAGATTAGAATAATGTCTTATTTCAATTATATTTTCTTGTTAAACGTTGTTATATCCAATCTGAGTATTAAAAGATTAAATGGAATCATCCAAATAATAGACAAAAAAAATCAATATGTCATTGTCAAAATCTTAAATTCTCTTAAAATTTACTTATGTCGCAAATATAGTGTTTTTTTGTTCCCTATTATATTGAAAAGAGTAGTAAAATACGGTTCAATTATAACTTTGAATAAGTAAATATACAAATTCTCTGTTATTTTATTCGCCAAAAACATAGAGCACCATAGACAATTGACGTAAATCAGCTGTCTGATATCAGTCGTTGTAGGTGGCAGCACAGCGTCACGTGAATTTTCATGGCGCTGAAGCAGGGCTAGTCCCGACGTCTTGTGATTTCACGAAATTATAGCTGTTTCTAATATTTACTGTTAAACAGCATTAATTTTTAAGTTCTAGGTGAGTACAGTAATGTATTTAAGCTTATTAAGTGCGCGGTGTGCTTTTAAAATGCTTTTGCGCGGGACTTGAAAGTGTCAAAATAGTGACGGGTGTACTATGGGGTGGTTTGGGGTGAATTGGTGTTAGTAATTGTGGCGCCTGGATGTCTGAGTGTTAAGTTAACGGGGCGCCGGACAGCCGGGGCGAGTATCGATTCCCTATCCCACCGCGTCAGACCGCGCAAAACACCACTTCCTTGTCCATATTCGCGTTAAACAGGACGTCTCCAAATTTCTCGGAGCTTAATCGATTTTTTCGACAAGGAGTACTATTTATTACTTCTCAATATGAAAATCGCTGCGTATTTGCTTGGGCTCTGGCTAATTACAGTTTTCATAGAAGCTTAATTCTCACTCAAGGTCAGTCCTCGTTCTTAAATAATGTTTAACATTCGCGTGATGTTCTGACTATTCTGTTTTAATTATATGTATTTTTCGTGTGTGAAGTGAACCCCTGGTTGAACTGTAAACTAGAGCGTAATAGATTTCGAGTTCACCCTGAGGTTAGTTGGTGGTTTTTGTCACTGCAGTACGTTATATCACAGTCAAGTGTCTAAAAAAATGCAGTAGTGTGTGTAAATCCAGTCTTCAAAGAAGTCATGACATTTTTTTACGAAACCCTGCTGTGGTAGTCTTTAGTTCACTATTTTTATCTCAATTACTTGCAGTTTTTAAATAAACAAAAAACTTTTTTTCATGTTGTAGTCCAATATGAATAAGAAAATTCCAATATGAACTAGACTGTATACTGAATAGCAAGTATTGACATAATTATATTAATTGTTAAAAAATACTTGGTTCTCCTGGACAAATATGGAATCTCAAAAAATTTTAATTTTGAAAAAAGTCTTAATTTCGAAAGCAATACCCCATACGCCATAGTCAATACATTTTATCACCTAAAACTAAAAATATTAAAAGCCCATTTGTATATTTTTTTTTGCTGAATATGGGTTTAAAAAGGTGTAAAATAACATATTTTATGTAGCATGCACAATTTGATGTATGTATAGTCACACAAAAATATGATAAATAACATGTCAGATTAATTATTAACATTAAAAAAGTAATGCAGCGATTTATTAATTACAAAAAAAAAAACAAATTTCTATTACTATTCAATTTCATAATCAAAGTATTCGTATGGAATAAAAACACATGTCAGAACGCCATAAAAATAATTTCTTTTTAAACTTGTTAATGGAAGGTCTTTTATGTCAGCTGGCAACCTATTAAATATTTTTATACACAACTTCTGGCTGTTTGTTTGCCATTTGCACAAGATTTGCTTCTTCATAGAATTAATATCTTCATGCTATATGTGAGATCCTATAATTGGCTCTGTATCACTATTTATTTCGTTATTAGCATAGTTATAGCTGTTGGTTCTCAAAAAAAAAAAAATGGTAAACTGTCTTTTTGTAACTTTGTAACAAACTGAAAATGACTAAATCAATCAACATTTTCCAAACTATGGTTCTGGACACATTGGTGGGTCGAGCGCGAATATTGAGTGGGCCATTAAACTACTAGGAAATCTGAGTGCTACCAATAATATTTTGTGGTCCCTTTTTAAAACGGACAAGAGTTGGGCTCCAAAATTGGCAGTTTTTTTAAGGTGGGTCGGAGCCACTGGTCTAAATTATGCATTGGGACAAATGATTTTCAAGTGTGTGTTAGATTTAAGTGATAATCGAAATGAAACTATCGTGAGACATATTTCAAAAAGCCAAAAGCGACTAAAAATAATAGTGAGTGAAACCGTACTGATCTAAATGATTTGAGTGATGTTTAAGAATAACACCATTCATCTTTTTTGGTTACAGTGAAGATGTCGGAGTACTGGGTGATCAGCGCCCCGGGCGACAAGACATGCCAACAGACCTGGGACACCCTCAACAATGCCACCAAATCGGGCAACCTTAGCGCCAACTACAAATTCCCCATCCCCGACCTCAAGGTATGTATACAGTGAAAGAGTACTGGGTGATTGTTTGGGGCGTAAGGGTATAAAGAGTATGGGGCGACAAGACGTGCCAACACACCTGGGATAACCTCAATAATGCCATCAAATCGGGCTAACTTAGCACCAACT
The DNA here is from genome assembly GCF_947568885.1 of Cydia strobilella. Classification (NCBI taxonomy): domain Eukaryota; kingdom Metazoa; phylum Arthropoda; class Insecta; order Lepidoptera; family Tortricidae; genus Cydia; species Cydia strobilella. The sequence goes on along the minus strand of NC_086042.1, from coordinate 29,358,065 downwards.
ACAAATTCCCCATCCCCGACCTCAAGGTATGTATACAGTGAAAGAGTACTGGGTGATTGTATGGGGCGTAAGGGTATAAAGAGTATGGGGCCACAAGACGTGCCAACACACCTGGGATAACCTCAATAATGCCATCAAATCGGGCTAACTTAGCGCCGACTACAAATTCCCCATTCCTGACCTTAAGGAATGTATCCAGTAGAATTATTGTTTTTGAAAAGAAAAAAAAAATCTTGACAACTAAATACATTAATACAATACTAAACATTCAAATAGGACCCCATGCAGGTCAATGCTGCTAATAACAAAATAATAAATATAGTATCACAGTTCTATTATCAGGACCCGGGTATGTCCATAAACTACGTCCGGACCCGGGTATGTCCTTAAACTATGTCCAAAAGAGAGGTATGGGCACTGTAAATGACATCTCGCATTGTGAGGTAGGGCACAGGACAGCGGATGTCATTCCAGATCTAGAGCAGAGCCCAACTGGGGAAGTACCTCCACCTTACAGAAAACCGCAGCCAAATAACACTAGACCCTACTCATAGTGTTGTGTTCCTGCCGGTGAGTAAGGTTGCCAGAGCTCAACGAGGGAGAGGAGTGTTAGGGTCGGCAACGCGCATGTAACTCCTCTGGAGTTGCAGTCGTACATAGGCTACGGAGACTGCTTAACATCAGGCGGGTCGTATGCTTGTTTACCACTTGGTTATTTTAGGTGGTAGGTTAGGTTTTTATTATTTTCATTTGACTGTGTTCTTCAGGTGGGAACGCTGGATCAGTTGGTGGGTCTGTCTGATGACCTTGGCAAGCTGGACACCTTCGTCGAGGGAGTCACCAGGAAAGTGGCCCAGTACCTTGGAGAGGTGAGGCCTTAGAGCTTATTGTTCACAAATTTCGCCATATTTTAATCAATTCACTCAATCAATTTATCGCTTAGTCAATTTGTGTAAGAATTTCCTGTTATATTTATTTATTTATTTTATTTTATTTTTCCTTCGAGTGGAGGAAACGAGGGGAGGCCTTTGCCCAGCAGTGGGACACTAAATTAGGCTAGTAAGAAAAAAAAATTTTGTTTATTATCTCAAATAAAATGTAATTTCAGTGTTGGTCAATACATCACAATTTTAATGCATAGTTCAAACTATTATTACTTAACCTAATAAATTCACTACTACAGACTACATTTATATATTTCCCGCTTTTTATTTATTTATTTTCAAAAATATTTTCACGTGGTGGCAACAGGGGCTAGGTAGTCAAACCTTGTACCAATGCCATAAACACTTCGACATGTGAAAGCTTCTCTCACAGCTTAGAATAAATTTAAAAGTGGAAAAATTACTGCCTTGGGTGAGACTTGAACTCACGGTCTCTGGAGCGATACTCTAACGCTTTGCCAACTGAGCCACCAAGACCTCATCCATAGTCAGGAAATATTTCCACTATATGGGTCTAGGGGACCCTAGCGACATCTACCGTAAGAGCGTTACACTTCTTAAACGGCCACCGGAGCTCCAAGTCATATTGGAAATTCACCGGTTACTTTTCTCACTTATTCTGTATCTAATTCATTTTTATAAACTTTCAAGTTTTTAAATCGTTTGTATTTATTGTAGAAGTGTTTTATTTAAAAAATATTAAATAATATTTGTCAGGTTCTGGAGGACCAACGCGACAAGCTGCATGAAAATCTGATGGCAAACAACAGTAAGTCACTTTTTAAATTTTTTGGGACAATTTATTTTCCATGTGGCACTAAACATTTTACTTGTTTTTGTTTTATTGCAAAGCAATTTTTAAACTATTTTAAGTAATTCCGTAAAAATAAAAACAATTACTGTACTTTGTTTGGTGCCATTTGTTTAAAAAATTAAACATGTGAAATAAAATTGAAGTTACATCTAGAGTCTTAGTAAGTTAAATAAAGTTTTTAAAAAGACGAGAATTTTGCATGTAAAGTTTTAGAATTGAACGATGGCATGTTTTTGGGCTAGACAGGACATAGGCTGTTTGAAAGCAGGAAAGTTGCCAGCATGAATAACTAATTCATAGACAAGAATGAACTGATGTAGACAAAAAGAAATAAAAGCACAGGGTAGTGCGAACATTTTTAGCATGCGTCGCTGGATCTCGATGGTTATATTTTTTATTCGTTTTTTTTTTATACTTCCTATTTGATTTTTGTTAATTATGTTTCAACTTGTGTATATTTTGCATGTATTTTTCTTTTTAACGAATACTTTAATATTTGTTAATTATTTAATTCTTGAACCACTGTCAGTAACATTATCTTTCTGGATACTTTTTTAAATTTTATTTGCAATATAAAATTGCACTGTATATAAGAATGTTTGTACATAATTATTTTATTTAACACATAACATTTTCATGTACACATCTCATGTCACCTGTATAAACTTTAATCTTTTTATATTTTAATATTGAATTAATTAACTTAAATGTGATTTTCAAATGACAACGAATCTTTACCTAAAGCCAAAAACCTTAGTTTTCGTCAACCAAGTACTTAATTCTACTACAGAAAAAAACCGGACAAGTGCGAGTCGGACTCGCCTACCGGGGGTTCCGTACAAATTTAATTTTTAGTATTTGTTGTTATAGCGGCAACAGAAATACATCATACTCTCTAGCTATCACGGTTTCACGGTTCATGTGATACAGCCTGGTGGCAGACAGACGGACAGTGGAGTCTTAGTAATAGGGTCCCGTTTTTACCCTTTGGGTACGAAACCCTGAAAACAACAAAAATCTTCTATCATAAAATTATATATCAATTGACATAAGTTAAATCGATAAAACTCAAGATTTGTTAAGTCAAAATCATATCGTCTAGGATACTATTGCAAAGCTTGCACGTATACTTAGTACTTATATTTTAATTTTAAAATTTTATAGTAACTACAAGTTTGGGGCTTTTCGTAGAAGATTCGTTGACTACACTTTTAAAATGGCTAAGAATGTTGCGTGGACAGTGTTTGTTACGAATGTTTTATTGTTTTAGAAAGAGGTTCGTCTACTTACAGCTATTCTGACCTCTCGCACCTTGCATTACAGTATATTTTGTATTATAAGATAGTTGTTTTAAATATTGTTGCGTAGGTTTGATGTTTTATACTCCGAAAAGAAACGAAAAAAAAAGAAACATAGAAAAGGAACATCATAAACTACTTTTATATGTTGGCGCTTTTGACTATTCTATTTTAGGGCCAACTTCTAGAAACAATATGCAGTGGATAAAGTTATAAGTATAGTTGGTGAGTGATTTTTTACATGTATAATAATTATTATTTTGAGAAGTCATTATTTATTAAAATAAGACTTCTTAATTTTCGTTTTTATTTTTTGAAATTATTTATATCATATGGTAACATGGTTAATCACAAATATTATTTATTTTCGATGCTTCTTTTATGTATTTAAATATATCAATAAAGGTTCGTTTAGCCTTTTAAAAATATTTCTATTGTAGATGATTGCAAATTAGTATTTGGAATTGCATTTCAGTGTCTGAAAAGTGGAAAAAGTTTTTTGGCAGTGAGTAACTATTTTGTAGTACATATATGTAAAAGCTTAGCAATTACTGCGCTTCTGATGCTTTGAGGATATACATGTATGTATATTCCACGTATCGTGTATATGTATTTACGGCCAAAGTAAGTATATGCGTTATTATATTCATTATCTGATATTGTCAGGTTAGGTTAAAAATACTGATACTCTGTTGAAAAAAAAAAATAGGTTAACTATATTTTTCTTTTGCATGTTCGTCGCTTTGTGGATTTAGTCTTATTTCTTTTATTTTCTAATCAATACGATCGATGTATGGTTGGACATTTTATTTGACAATTTTAGAAATTGGTTTAGGTAATTAGGAATAATGAGATGTATAAAGAAAATCATTTCTTCGAACCATTCGTCTTTTAAATAATTTTGTTGTATTATGTCTTCTAGCGAACTGAAAAGTCTTGTGTACGTACTATGTTTTTACAGTGTTTTAAAAGTTTAAAATATGCGTGTTTTAGGTTACTTGTCAAATGTGACGTTTAGTATACATATGAAATAAGTAATCGGTGTTTAAAATAGATTAAATAAGTGTCTATAGAACTAAAGAATATTGTGATAAACGTGGATAAAAACGGAGGCTTTTCTATATAGTGGCAAGGTTAATATGCGGTCGTTAAGTCAACATTTTAAATGGCAAAAAGCACATTTTTTTTTCGTAAATTTAAAAGTGAAGTGGGCAACAATTCGACAGGTTCTGTTTTTAATCAAAGTTCTACATAAAATTACAAAATACCTTTTAAATTATTTTAGGTGTTACCATTTCAATCGTTCGATCAGCTTATTATCACCTGATCTAATGTGTTGTTTGACACATGGATCGTGAATCGATCGGTTGCTGTGGTACCTAAGCCCTTTACATTTTCACCACTACAAGAAGAGGTTCCTTAATCCATATTTATCTATATTCGGCTCCACAACCGGCGTTTATGATAACTATACATGCACAAGTGTCTCGATATAAGATATACGTAGAATTATGTCGTCATACCATAGATATCGCAATCACTGCCTCACAAGACATTCATAGCTTAGCCATACCGAGCTTCTACATACCGTCTATGCTTTACGCTTCTTGTTATTATTAAATTTTAGTTTATTTTTCATTAAATTTATTTGTTATATTTTGCTCCTATCCCACTAAAATCCTATTTTTATTTTATTTTCAATAAAACAAGCTAAGGTTCAAACTCTGACGCCGAAGAGCGTTTTATAGGCGAATAAAAGCTTTATAACATCGTAAACGATGAATAATTTATAACAATAACACGTTATGAGTCTCCAACCTAACTATAGCAGCGGAGTTTATACGGGAGATTCCTTCTGTGAGGGAGCGTGTTAAGAGATTTGAAAATGGCAAGAATTTCCAGATTGTAAACCGAGAAAGTACCTACGAATTAAGAGTTAGTTAAAAATGTTTCAGACACGTGAAGCTCTCACTGAGTGATATCACATTTAGGTGATCGGAATCAGGTCCTTGAAAAGCTTTAAAAGTTTAAAAAAATGTTTTTAACCATTTAACCGATTTGCAAAAAATAAGAAAGTTGTCTATTCGTCGGAACCTTTTATAGCACTCTTAACATGTTCCTTAACATGGCATGGGACCCTGCAGCATGTGTTGTCGCGGGTATAAGAGCATCCTTCTAGAAATTAGAGGGAACAATATAGAAAAGTATATTCGAAGTCTAATATTACCAGCAAGAATGGCGTCCTTGTTCGACAAATTTTATAATTCTATATTCACCGGGCCTATAATTTCCATGGGAATGGACTGATGTTTCATTTAATATTTATAATACTTTTTATGACAGTACCTTGAAAGGGTTGTTCTGTCATAGCTGGCTATGCTATAAAATGTAATAAATAATTAATGACTGAAATAGGTACAGGTAAATGTCGCATCATAAATTAAGATATGGAAATTATTTATTTTATTACAATTTAGATTCAGGCAACGGCCTATATTACAAATACCTTATAAGCTAACCACACTGAGTCTTACAAAGGGCTCTGCGCGCTTTGTTCTTTCAACACAACGGCACCAGGAAGCTTCTCCTTAGGAGCTCTTCAGTACCCTTTGAAGGTACGCTAACCTCGATGCGACTTTCTGCTGCGCAAGCACGATTATGCTCTTGAATCCGCGACAACTATGCTGCCAGGCATGGACTCATACGGCGACCCCGGCGGGGGCGAGCCGCCCGGCACGCCGACTTCACCCATCTGTGACTCGGCGTTTTCTGAACACCACGGCTGCTGGCCGTGCGAGCATCGCGACTCCTGCGAGCAGTCCCAGGCCTCCAGCGGCCGCAGCTCGCCGCGGTGGGACGACGAGGAGGAAGAGGAGAGGCCGCATCACGTGCTCTCACAAGGTTTAGGTCCCGAGATCCTTTTCTTTGATGCTGGAGAATAGTCCTGGAAGCCTACTAAACCTTAACGGCCTGTAATAATCCTGTGAATACCCTAATTAGCGCATATAAATCAATGTTACTTCAGACCCTAATCCGCCGAAAAGAAGCCTGAATTCTTCGTAAGTCGTATTGTAACCTAGCTTTATGTTAAAGGTGTTTCCAAATTTGCGCGCACCATCTACTACAGACTTAGCAGGAAAGGAAGATCGCACGCACTCGCGACAGGTGACGAAGCAAATGAAATGCTCCTTATTACCTAAGTTACTTAACTGTACCCTAACCTTGTAGTTACAGTGTTTAAGCTTGAAGATATTATGTTACACGATCCGATAACTCTACAGTATTGCCAGATGATAAAGTCAAAATTATGGACTATTTTCTCAGCATCATTGACTAAATGCCGATCCCTATCCTTTAGGCCCTTCCGCTCTGACCCCGTAGGTATTCCTCTACGAACAGCGCTGCCTGCGTTTTTAGTCTAATGTGAAGGCAGTGATTGCGTAAACAATAGGTATCTAGACTATCTAGGTTTTTTTAGTTGCTAATTAAGCAGTTGGCGCTGGCCGTAATATTAAGTGTCAAGCGCCGTTCTAAACTTGTAAAATAGTCTGATTTTTTGATTCAAAATCAATTTTGATTTGGAAAAATACCTATTTATAAGGAGTTTCTTTCAAACTTGCTTTCCTCCATCAATAATTTCAGATCACTGCGACTTTGATAACGAAAAGATTTACCTAAACTAAAGACATCAAGTCAGGAAAGTATATAATGTATAAAGAAATCTTGAGTGTTTTGCACAAAGCAATACTCTATATACACAAAATATACTAGTCAGACCAAGCTATTAACTTTGCATCGCATTTGCAATGACTAAGTGTGGAAATGTTATCATTATTGTCAAATTTTATGAAAATATGGCGTTTATAATTACACTCCTCCACTTTGGTCTGTTCAAGTCGGACGCAAAGTTAGCTTAGATGGCCTCTAACTTAATAATATCGACCAACTTTTCTCTTTTGTCAGTGTTCAAAATATTTTCTGCATAATAATTATTTTAAAGCGTTTGTGAAGCTGCAAGTTTAGGATGACGCTCTGATACGGCTAGCATTCCGCAAATTGTACGTCTTGATTGTCACTTCTTAATGTCGCTTTTAAGTATAACTGCTTAAATATTTAAGTACCTATTTAACATGTAGACTAAAGTGAAGTTTTTACACCTTAAAAATTTCACAAACGGCTAAACACTTAGTGCATTTAATGACCGGAGTCGCATTTAAGTGCTTACCCCTCTGCCAAAAACCTTGCACGATTGCATACTTTTGTATGGACTGACGTTTATCTGCGATGGCTATTTGTACGTTACGTTAGCCATGCATTTGACGAGCCCCTCCCCCGCAAAAATCGGCAGACTGTTTTGTACACACACAAGGCGTCTCCAGTTACTAAATGCACTAAGGCTAAACACCAATGTTTTTTTAGCTTTTGTTGTTTTTAAATGTAACTTTTATTTTGCATCATTGTCTATTTTTTACTTTATATCAAATAAATAAGTAGCTTTATTAAGATAAATTAATGTTTTTTTTACCGAAAATGTGATTTTTTGGGTCATTGGACTTTTACAGGTGAACATTTAGGTTTGAAATAGTTTTGAAATTCAATCAGACTATTTATGGATGCATTTCATCGTGCATTTTGCTCGTATTTTATTCATATGTATAAGTTATATTATCGTATGTATGAATTTTGTATTGAGTTGTATATTTTGAAATACTTGTATGCGGCTTTTCTATGTATCCGAAGTAAAAGTTCTATTTTATTTTGTTGAAGTTTAATTATCTGTTGTACATATATATAAATATATCATTTGAATGTGATTTAAGAATAATTTGTTGAAGATTTAAACTGCCATATAAAAACTATAATAATCAACTTACGTCGTGGTTATTATTTTATAATTTTGGCCATATTTAATATTACGTATTAATATTAAATAAATAAATATTATAAAGTATACCGGTTATAAAAGGTGAATTAACCGAATCTGACAAATGTCTTAAAAAGTAAATTCCTTGAAAAAGCTGTGAAAGTTTTTGCATCAAATTTTGGTATCCTAATGTTGCTGGGCGTTTTAAAGTCAATTTTAAAACGTGTGTCATTTTTATCAATAACGTCATTTGCACATAAAATGTATTTAAGTAATACTTGCGTCTCTAAATTGACTTCGAAAGGCCAAATAATATAAATATGATATATTATTTTTAGAGATACAATTAATATAATATCCCGATTCGTATAGATTTGTGATATGAAAATAAATATGTATAATTTTTGTATTACTTTGTATGTGAAGCTTTGCATTGGTTGTAGGCATTTGTATGAAAGCATGAATGCATAATATGTTGCATGCTGTAGTACTTGTTGTTAAGTTAATTTAATTTTGTTTCATGTAGGTATAACGCATGAAACGTGTTATTGCTAGTGTTTTATTTAGAAGCCTTCTTTTTTCAGTTTTTTTTTTCGCACTTGTGAAGACGACCGGAAAAATTGAATTTTGTACTTGTGTACTTATTGCGTTTGGCGGTAAAATAGTTTAGTACATGTTGCATGGATAGAAAATAACATTAGTTTAGTTTTACCGTAATAATAAATTGATTTAGCTAATTTTTGAACTTGGTCCTAATGTTTGTTACTACGTTATTAGACTTATTAGTTTTTTTTTTTAGTAAATTGTAGCCACGTAACTCCAAATTAACCTTTTTATATTCTCCAATTTAAGTTTTAACGGTTTTTCTATATACATTTTATTTTTTTAACTGATCGGCGATTGGCCCTAGTCACACTTGATGGAAAGTGAAGACAGGGCCTAAGATGGAGCTCACCGGTTCAGTAACAGCCTATTCACTCTTGTTTTAAATAGACCGTTTTGTGTATGTGCGTAACGCAACGAAAACACGTTCATTTTTTTTGTGTAAAACGACAAATTGCGTTTACATGATAAAAGTTAGATATTAGTTCTTCTTACTGAATAACCCCTTGTGTAAATTTCATTTGATAGCGTGACGTGTTCGCGTTTGCGTTGTCTCATTTTGTATGGAATTTTGAACAGCTTGCCAAGCGGGACGTTTTAGAAACCCTATCGAATGAAATTTACACTACTGTATCAAGAAATTTCGGCTGATTCAAAATCATCCCGATTGGTTTTTTTTTTTAAACTTTCCCCCATCATACGTTTTCCTATAACTAAAGGTAAAACACATGCAACATGTACTGCTTATCACTTATCTACATACAACCTTAAGCTTCACCACGATTTGTCCCTTGTCCACTAAGTTAATATCACCATAAACAACCCTGGCTCTGATTCATGAAAATATTGCCCATACCTACGAAATAACACACGGTGACATTAATTAACGTCAGATTATTAAAGTGCCTGATATTTTTAAAAGCGATAAAACTGACATAAATTGAACAATCGGTCTTTAAACTAAATCAATAAGTTTACACACGGCGGCTAAATAATAAGTGCATTCCCGTTGCCAGGGCGGTTTTGGGATTATACTGAGCAACTTTTACTATGGGACTAACCGCGAAATCGCGAAAAAAAATTTGGCTGTGTCATACATTTTGGCTGGTCCATTTTCTATGGGAGGGTAAATTTTTTTTTCGCGATTTCGTGGTTGGTCCCATAGTAAAAGTTGCTCTATAATCCCAAAACCAACCTGGCAATGGGAATGCACTTATTTTTTAACCGCCCTGTATACTCACACGTGGAGTTTGCACGAACAATAAACTCTTAACGCCACTTGCACTATTCCACTAACCCGGTTACGGTTAAACCTGGAGTTACCATGGTTACCAGTACCCTGGGTTAGTGAATGGTGCAAGTGGCCTTTAGAATCGAACCTAGCTGACTCTGCATCGAATTTGCAATGACAAAGTGTGGCAATGTCATCATTTATGTCAAATTTCTATTAAAATATGACATCAATAATGACACTCCCTCATTTTGTTCTGTTCATGTCGGTGCAAAGTTAGATCTACTCTAAGCCTTTATATTTATTATAAAGTCACAGGCTTCAATGGGGTTGGCTGGTGGAAATATTTAGCAGATGGCGCCAGCATGTCAATCCCTAGAATTGTCAAATTTTTTTTTTTTTTAATGCCCTGGATGCCAGCCCTTTAAGCCAAATCTCATAGATAAAGAAGCAAGCTATGATAGCGCCATCTCTGCAAACCTTTGACAGTTGCCAACCCCATTCAGCATAATTTCTACCCTTATGCCCGTTTAAGGGTTCAACTATTTTTAAGAGACAGAAGGGTGCATTCATATGAATCATTCCCATCTGTACCCGTATCAAGCCTCTTGCAAACTCCAATCAGATGCTTATAAAAGCTTCTTGCTAAAAGACCGATTAACAACGACTTTGACTGTCCCGGTTCAAGAAAGGGTATGTTCACCAAATGTGTTACACAAGTGTAAAACGGATGTGTGTTTACAGCCGACCTGCCTACTTACCTGACTCGCTTCCAGTGGGACATGGCCAAGTACCCCATAAAGCAGAGCCTGCGCAACATCGCTGATATTATTAGCAAACAGGTAAGCTTTGGGACACAATTATTACTTTAGTATGGCCTGGCATACCAATTTTGTCAGTAGAAGGCGGCATATATAAAAATCTAGTCGTGAAGGCACAGATTATCTGGAATAAATGATTTTATTATTATTAATATTATTACATAATAGCGCCGACATACGCTAGGGTTGCTTCGCTTCTTTCAAATACTTTAGGTGTCTTAGGTATAGATATCTAACTATAAATGTATCGTAAAAACATTTCCTACATTTTTAAAACAATTTAATAGTACCTATGTACGTAGCTTGTATATAACTATCGTAAAAATAATAAGTTAATAACAGTAGGTGTAAGTTCCTATATTGAGAATGTCTACATACTTTTTCTTAACTTTCGAAAGAGAAAAAAATGATATTTTTAATTTGTTTTGTTGTTTCTGCATCCATCCACACTACAAGCTGTTATTTATTCGTGACGATGACATTACTTTGGCATAGCGCGCGGTGACGTGCGTGCGTGAGCGCGTGTGGCAACCAACTTGCTTTTGTACCGCCGGCGGGACGAGATTCGTAGGCATAAATCCGAGCTCGCGCGGAGAGTTCCATATTGGTGAAGGGTCTACCTCACATAGATTTATTTTTATTTTGTGACTGTGAAATTAATAGTATGTCCAACTATGTTTGTTGTTGTATTAGATAGTAATGGGCAACTGATTATTTACTGAGCGAGAGAGAGAGAGAGTATGTGTTGTGTTAAATATTGTAATGTGCAGGTGGGGCAAATCGACGCAGACCTGAAGGTGAAGTCGGGCGCCTACAACGCGCTGAAGGGCAACTTGCAGAACCTGGAGAAGAAACAGACGTAAGTGGAAGTGACCTTGCCCCTTTTTAGGGTTCCGTACCCAAAGGGTAAAAACGGGACCCTATTACTAAGACTCCTCTGTCCGTCTGTCTGTCACCAAGCTGTATCTCATGAACCGTGATAGCCAGACAGTTGAAATTTTCACAGATGATGTATTTCTGTTGCCGGTTTAACAACAAATACTAAAAACAGAATAAAATAAATATTTAAGTGGTGCTCCCCACACACATACAACAAACGTGATTTTTTTGCCGTTTTTTGCGTAATGGTACGGAACCCTTCGTTCGCGAGGCGGGGTTTTTACATTGATTTTTCCTTACAGCGGCAGTCTGCTGACCCGTAATCTGTCGGACCTGGTGAAGAAAGAGCACTTTATCCTCGACAGCGAGTACCTGGTCACGCTTCTCGTCATCGTGCCCAAGTGAGTCAATTTTTTTTAACCAACTTGCAAAGCTTAACGCAGATGGTGCTGCAATCGCTTCCGTGTGTTTAAGTTCCAAGTATAGCATTTGGAAAGAAACCCAACTCCTTGTTTATCGAGTGAAAAACACGAAATTCACGGCATCAAAAATCCCTTCCTTGTTGCTAGATTTATCGATGTCAAAATTGACTATGTTCTATCTCGCTTCTATCATTTTGCATTTTGGGTTTATTTCGATTGAACTCTGAATCTAAAACTGTTTAAGACCTTATTGTAACGTATTCTGGCAACTAAACATTTCTATTTCTAAGCCCTGAAAGTACCAGCAACAAAATTCTATAAGTAGATGAAAATAGGAGTAGATAATTATTATATCTTTACTATTGGCAATAAATTCTGACTCCTTGGAGCTTGGTAACTTAAGATCTAATGTTTATTATACAGGGCCATGTTTAATGACTGGAACGCCAACTACGAGAAGATCACGGACATGATCGTGCCCCGTTCCTCGCAACTCGTTCACCAGGACAACGACTACGGACTCTACACCGTCACGCTCTTTAAGAAGGTGCGTCTCTTTCTAACATACAGTTAACATCGAGAAGAACGCAGACATGATCGTGCCCCGTTCCTGCCTGAGGAAGGATTCCCGATGAATCCGAAACATGTCACCAAAAGCGACTAAAAATAATAGTGAGTGAAACCGTACTGATCTAAATGTTTTGAAATATGACTCACGATAGTTTAATTTCGATTAAATTTAATATGCTTCTCCTAAAACCTTTTTATTTTTCCAGGTGGCGGAAGAGTTCAAACTGCACGCCCGCGAGCGCAAGTTCATCGTGCGCGAGTTCTCCTACAACGAGAACGACCTCTCCGCCGGCAAGAACGAGATCACCAAGCTCGTCACCGACAAGAAGAAGCAATTCGTACGTCATTCTCTTTGTTTTCGTCATTATCCTCCTAAACGTCGTCATTGTCCTCCAAACACCGTCACAAACCACTCCATGATCGTCATATGCCTCAATATTGTCGTAATTAACAAGTTCATCGTGCGCGAGTTCTCTTACAACGAGAACGACCTCTCCGCCGGCAGGAAGGAGATCACCAAGCTCGTCACCGACAAGAAGAAGCAATTCGTACGTCATTCTCTTTGTTTCCGTCATTATCCTCCTAAACATCGTCATTGTCCTCCTAAATACCGTCACAAGCAGCTCCATGATCGTCATACGCCTCAATATTGTCGTCATTAACAAGTTCATCGTGTGCGAGTTCTCCTACAAGGAAAACGACCTCTCCGCCGGCAAGAATGAGATCACCAAGCTCGTCACCGACAAGAAAAAGCAATTCGTATGTCATTCTCTTTGTTTCCGTCATTCTCCTTATTTCCGTCATTATCATCCTAAACAGGGATTATCTTCCTAAGCACCGTCTTTGTCCTCCTTAAAACCGTCATTATTCTCCTAAACACTGACATTGTCCTCTTAAACAATTCGAAGAAGCAATTCGTATGTCATTTTCTTTGTTTCCGTCATTATCGTCCTAAACAGGGATTATCTTCCTAAGCACCGTCTTCGTCCTCCTCAATACCGTCATTTTCCTCCTAAACACCGTCATTGTCGCACTATGATCGTAATTCGTCTGGCAAAACTAAACGACAAGAATAATAATTGATTATTTTCTTTTGCACAGGGTCCTTTGGTCCGATGGTTGAAGGTGAACTTCTCCGAGTGTTTCTGTGCCTGGATACACGTCAAGGCGCTGCGTGTGTTCGTAGAATCCGTACTCAGGTTGGTATTATGTACACCCACGTACACCACTGCAACGGGGTGCAAGGGGGCCAGCTGCTAAACATTGTCACAGGGCGGACACGCTATACATAAAAAATCACTTGCGTTTCTATGTGTGAACGGCACGTCTGTACACTCGTCATGCGTTATAGTGTGAGTAAGTTGCTTGTAAAATAGTACTGAGCGGCGGCAAACGGCCGTCAATCTAATGCCGCGGGGCGAGGTAATTCGAGTCGGGGCGGGGCGATGCGTGGCCGTTCTGTATGATAATACTATTACTTATTCTGTAACATTTAGTTTGGCGCTATTGGGAAAAAAATCTCAGTATTGAACGTTAATAAGTAATAAGAATAACAAAACCTTTTTAGTATTCAGTTTATATACAATTTAATTGTTAACACCCTGATACTCTTGCATTTTTTTTTTCATTATTGTTGTTATTGTTTTTGTTCTTGTTTGCACAAATAGCTCTGTTTTACTCTGTAGAAACTTTATTACACATGATGTTAAAATATTTTCATTAAGGAAACTGTAAGTCTAGCTTTAAGAAAATTTCCAGTGTTATGTATAACTATAGAAGACTGTTTGTTTCTTAAATAAATAAATAAAATAAAATAAATAAAACATTGTCAAACAGATGTATGCCTATGTATACTAAACTTTTAAAACTAGTTTTTTTGGGTTCCAAGACTATGTCCCCATTAATAATGTCTCCAAATATAACGTTTGGTTCCAGATACGGCCTCCCCGTGAACTTCCAGGCCGTAGTGATGGTCCCGTCCCGCAAGAGCATGAAGAAGCTGCGCGACGTGCTGCAGCAGCTGTACGCGCACCTCGACCACTCCGCGCAGAGCCACGGCGCCAACGCGGCGGACGTGAGTACACTACACATTACATAAGCTGCGCGACGTGCTGCAGCAGCTGTACGCGCACCTCGACCACTCCGCGCAGAGCCACGGCGCCAACGCGGCGGACGTGAGTACACTACACATCACATAAGCTGCGCGACGTGCTGCAGCAGCTGTACGCGCACCTCGACCACTCCGCGCAGAGCCACGGCGCCAACGCCGCGGACGTGAGTACACTACACATTACATAAGCTGCGCGACGTGCTGCAGCAGCTGTACGCGCACCTCGACCACTCCGCGCAGAGCCACGGCGCCAACGCCGCGGACGTGAGTACACTACACATTACATAAGCTGCGCGACGTGCTGCAGCAGCTGTACGCGCACCTCGACCACTCCGCGCAGAGCCACGGCGCCAACGCCGCGGACGTGAGTACACTACACATTACATAAGCTGCGCGACGTGCTGCAGCAGCTGTACGCGCACCTCGACCACTCCGCGCAGAGCCACGGCGCCAACGCCGCGGACGTGAGTACACTACACATTACATAAGCTGCGCGACGTGCTGCAGCAGCTGTACGCGCACCTCGACCACTCCGCGCAGAGCCACGGCGCCAACGCGGCGGACGTGAGTACACTACACATTACATAAGCTGCGCGACGTGCTGCAGCAGCTGTACGCGCACCTCGACCACTCCGCGCAGAGCCACGGCGCCAACGCGGCGGACGTGAGTACACTACACATTACATAAGCTGCGCGACGTGCTGCAGCAGCTGTACGCGCACCTCGACCACTCCGCGCAGAGCCACGGCGCCAACGCGGCGGACGTGAGTACACTACACATTACATAAGCTGCGCGACGTGCTGCAGCAGCTGTACGCGCACCTCGACCACTCCGCGCAGAGCCACGGCGCCAACGCGGCGGACGTGAGTACACTACACATTACATAAGCTGCGCGACGTGCTGCAGCAGCTGTACGCGCACCTCGACCACTCCGCGCAGAGCCACGGCGCCAACGCGGCGGACGTGAGTACACTACACATTACATAAGCTGCGCGACGTGCTGCAGCAGCTGTACGCGCACCTCGACCACTCCGCGCAGAGCCACGGCGCCAACGCGGCGGACGTGAGTACACTACACATTACATAAGCTGCGCGACGTGCTGCAGCAGCTGTACGCGCACCTCGACCACTCCGCGCAGAGCCACGGCGCCAACGCGGCGGACGTGAGTACACTACACATTACATAAGCTGCGCGACGTGCTGCAGCAGCTGTACGCGCACCTCGACCACTCCGCGCAGAGCCACGGCGCCAACGCGGCGGACGTGAGTACACTACACATTACATAAGCTGCGCGACGTGCTGCAGCAGCTGTACGCGCACCTCGACCACTCCGCGCAGAGCCACGGCGCCAACGCGGCGGACGTGAGTACACTACACATTACATAAGCTGCGCGACGTGCTGCAGCAGCTGTACGCGCACCTCGACCACTCCGCGCAGAGCCACGGCGCCAACGCGGCGGACGTGAGTACACTACACATTACATAAGCTGCGCGACGTGCTGCAGCAGCTGTACGCGCACCTCGACCACTCCGCGCAGAGCCACGGCGCCAACGCGGCGGACGTGAGTACACTACACATTACATAAGCTGCGCGACGTGCTGCAGCAGCTGTACGCGCACCTCGACCACTCCGCGCAGAGCCACGGCGCCAACGCGGCGGACGTGAGTACACTACACATTACATAAGCTGCGCGACGTGCTGCAGCAGCTGTACGCGCACCTCGACCACTCCGCGCAGAGCCACGGCGCCAACGCGGCGGACGTGAGTACACTACACATCACATAAGGGGTTATTCCCACTAGTTACCAACAACCACCAAGTTACTACCAGTGGTAATAACCCGATATAAGACAGCCCCCACTCTGACCTCCACCAATGAACAGCTGCCAGAAGCCCGGAGTAAGACATACAGGAAACTATACTCTGGCAAGCCATTTTCGTCAGAAGGAAAAGGCGGCAAATTTGAAAAATGTAGGCGAGAAGCCTTGATCTCCCATACGAAATTGGAATGTTGCGCCTTTTTCCAGGCCTCCTTCACTCGCTCAAAGCCACGCGCTATGTGCCTACCGCTCGGCGTATCGTCGACGATATAATCGACAGAGGGCCGCCGAACGCCCGCCTGAGCGCTCGCACCGCACGTTTCCCGCGCTTACGCTTCGAAATACCGAAACCACGTAATTATTGTGCAGTAGATGGGTGTAAAAGTCAAAAAACAAAAGAAAATTTGTCGTTTTTTTAGGGTTCCTTACCCAAAGGGTAAAAACGGCACCCTATTACCAAAGATAGATAACTCCGTAATAGATGGATACAGTCTAAGGAAAAAACGTGCCTCGAAAATCAAGAAAATTTGATTCTCGTTCAGAGGGCGCTACTAGTTTTGGCCTACAGTCGTATAGATGGCGTTGACGGTTTCGTTTGTTATTTAACAATTTTAACGCATATCAGTGAAAGAACATGGGTCAAAATCATAAAAATAATTAATGCAAATAAAAAAAATCATTTATCTATATTTAAATACATTCTATCGTATTTTTATAAATCTTCATTTTTAGTTTTAAAGTGTGTCGACAGATGGCAGTGAATTTACTGGGGTTACAAAATTTACTATGACAGTACCGCTCTAGTATAAGTTACTCTATGCTATTACTAAGACTCCGCTGCCGCTGTCCGTCTGTCACCAGGCTGTATCTCATGAACCGTGATAGCTAGACAGTTGAAATTTACACAGATGATGTATT
This sequence comes from Cydia strobilella, assembly GCF_947568885.1. NCBI lineage: Eukaryota > Metazoa > Arthropoda > Insecta > Lepidoptera > Tortricidae > Cydia > Cydia strobilella. The sequence goes on along the minus strand of NC_086042.1, from coordinate 29,340,768 downwards.
TCTGTTGCCGCTATAACAACAAATACTAAAAAGTACGGAACCCTCGGTGGGCAAGTCCGACTCGCACTTGGCCGGTTTTTTCATTTCCGAGAGACGAAGAAAGGTGAGTAGTATTTAAAATCTATCTTTATGAATTTTGTCACTATTTATTTATTTGAACATAAGTAGATAAATCGTAAATTAAGGAGTTTTTTGAGTCAGGTATTATAAGTGTTGTTTTTAAATATTTGATTGACTAATAAAAAATATAGTTGATTCGCAACATTCGTTTTATTACAATAATAACATAAGTAACAGTACAACCCTAGCGCATTCTTACGATGACGCGTTGGCACGTGGCTCGCACGGCGAGTAAGGCAGTCTCGGCTCTTTGTGCGCATACTTATGGTACATTTCTTCTCGTCCTGAGCAGCAGGTATTATTATTAAGATTTTGTAGGCTATTATAGAGTAGGTATTTTCGCTTTTGTATGGGAATGATGTATCTGTTACGTAGTAACTATTTATTAATCTGTGCTTTTTCTACTGACAAGTGGGTTTGCCAAAGTATAACTAGAAGGGTTTAGTTGAGTTTAGGATCCTAGTGCGCCGTCTATGAAGGCTCAGATGGGACGCTTGCCAGCTGTTAATTGTTAAACAATATTTAAGAAACATTGACCGCATCAACACTTACCATCAGGTGGGATCGTGGTCAAACACCTGCCTATTCATCTTTAAAAAAAAAATTTAGGACATCAGTAAACGTTTTTTTTTTTTTTTTTTCAATTTGATTATGGATGTGTTTCAGACGGCGGAACTCGCGGGTCTTGGCTTCGGACAGTCTGAGTACTTCCCGTACGTGTTCTACAAGGTCAACGTGGACATGATAGAGAAGGCCTAAACCATAGCTAGGTACGTCACAACGTTTATTTTTTAATTTTATTTTATACCACGTCGGTGACAAACAAGCATACGGCCCACCTGATGGTAAGCAGTCACCGTAGCCTATGAACGCCTGCAACTCCAGAGCGCGTTGCCGACCTTTTAAAAATCTGTCTCTTTTTTTGAAGAACTGCATACTGTAGACCCCGACATGAACTTTTTATTACCAGTTACCGCATAACGTATACTTAGCCCTGTTTCAGTTACCTATTTTTTTTATGTCGCAGGTAAAATAACTACATGTCGCCCAGCTTGCGGCCCGCAAGAAATAGTTGCAATCTGTTAAAAAAAATTGTACAATAATTATATTTTTAAATAGAATATTTATCAACCGACAAAATATATATACACGTGGTATGTATGAATAAAATAATTTGCGATATATTTTACAATGTACAGTTTTTGTTTTATTTTACATTTCAATGGCAGGTTTGTATGTTTTGAATTCTTACAATAGTAACATTTTTGAAAATCAGGCCAATTTTCTGTGCCTTTTTATTTGGCATAATAAACAGCCTGTCAACGTCTCATAAATCATGAAGAAAAAAAAACACTTTTTTTGTCTATTATAACTGACATTTGATAAGCATGTTTTCTATTATGTTATTATTTTAAGTTGTTATTTTAATAAGATATTTGGAAGTGTTTAGCTTTGCTATGTTCCAAGCGCAACAATCTTATGTTCAGTATTATGTGAGTTGCGTTCGTAGACTAGTTGCATATCATCCGTTTGATGCTGTATGATAAATGTTCACCAGATATTTATATTGGAGTTAATGAAATGGAAAAAAACTATGTAAATAAGAACATTCCTCGTCATAACTTGTGTAGTACATAATAAAATAAAAATTATTATTCAAGTTACTGTTTGTGTGCGTTTTATTTATTATTAATTTTAACCTGAAAAACCATCCCTACTAGTGTGATTGCTATTGTTATTGGCCACTTCTAAGAAATCAGAAAGAAGTCAAAATTTCGTTATCTACCTCTCTATCGATCGAATACGCAAGAGTGATAGAGAGACGGAAACCGAACTGTCGGTTTTCGTGTTTTGCGTAATATTCCCTATTGAAGCCTTATTGTTAGCCTGTTTGTTAGTGGCCAATAACTATAGCACCCTCCAGTAATTACTATAAAAATGAAAGTAATTGTCTTCTGTCTCCTCTTCACGCTTAAAACGCTGTACTGGTTTAGATGAAGTTTGGTATGGAGACAGTTTGAGACCCAAAGAAAAACAGGACAGTTTTTAACCATCATCATCATCCCACATAGACAAAGTCATGGGCAGATAAAAATGTCATAAACATTCAACTTTCCTATAGGAGAGTCTGTGCAGAAAGAGAGGAGTTGTGGAATGTAAGGGAGCCCATGCATTCCACGACTTCTCTTTCCGCACAGAATCTACCTTCATACAATGCTTTATATGCAAATAACACCATTGCATTGTCCCTCAATGCAGGTGGAGCCTTCACACAAATAATTTGCAGCATAAAGCTAACAAGGTATCTACTTGCGTCTAAGATGGTTCATTGTTATTTTTCTTTTTTTTTTATATGAACTTGAAATTTTGTCTATGGTACTAGCAAACATGTACGCAAAAAACCTATTCACACTTATAAAAGTATGAAATTTTGAAAGCAACTAGAGGCATAAACCAACCCTGATAAAGATGGAAGATATATTATGCAAATTGATGAAGTGCCTGCTAATGTTATTTAATGCAAGTTTAATTCCATTATCGTTTCAAAAACATTTCTATCAGCAAGTATTTATTTAATGAAATAAATCGCGGGATTTCCTGTGAACTGCTGACTTAATTCGTTCAATTTTGGCAACTCAACTGCGGACAATAATAAAATCGGTTTTCACATTAGAATATATTTTACAATTAGCCTTAATTAATACCGTACAAAATTACAAATAATGCTGCTACGTTAGTCCTTCCATTCGTCGTCTTCTGTGGTGTTTTCCGTTTCCAACATTTTCGAGGCAGTGGAATCTTCCTCATCCAATCTCTTGAAAAGGGAAGTCAACAATTTCTTGTTCAAGTGATCAGTCTGGCTTATTTCTCGAGTCGGCTGCTCTTGTATTTGTTCAGGGTTCACTGGGTGGGTCTTCTCTGGTGCAGGCATTTTAGAAACAAGAGATTCTGATGAGTAATTTTAATAAAAACAAAAGAACTTGTAAAAAACTACACACCTATAATGGTGACATAAAGTATAACTTGTATAAATTATGTTAAACATGATACAAGCATTGTTACTATACAGAGTTAAAACTTTTTAAATTGGTTGGGTTAAGCCCTCCCTATTAGAGTTAACGCTCCATTCCACGCACTGTTAAATCTGGTGACGTTTTAAAATTGTTTGCTGTAGATGTATAGACATCAGCCATTTTGTTAACTAATTATAATTAAATATAAATATAAATAAAAAACAAAGTTTTTATAAAAATGTGTCGACCAAAACATATTTTAACATTTTTTACTCTGAGGATATTCTTGGTTGCGTTCCGGATACCATAAGTTTTTTCTTCTGTGGCTAACCACCCGAACGACGTTTCCAACCAGCTACATTATCGTCGGCTGGTGTACTTGACCAAAAAAACCAATAAAAGTTAGTATAATACCAATTAAAAGTGCACATTTTCCATCACAAATACGTGTTAAATACATCCGTGCAAATATTGAGTGCTTATAATCCGTTGAAGTTGTTTCAATGTCGGCGGATCAGGGTGTCAAATTCTTACATAACTGCACCTAACCTGCATTTCTATTATCTGATTTTGTTTTCAGAGCCGTAAAAATGTTAGGACGTATCGCGCCTGGTGTCGCCCAGGTGACGGCGGTGGTCAGTCACCAGCAGAACAGGAATATGGCCACTCTGAAGTTCATTTCCCTCCGTCTGAAGTCCGTAACGAACATTAAGAAGATCACCCAATCCATGAAGATGGTGTCCGCTGCCAAGTAAGTACAGCTATGGATGGGGTGTTTTAGGGCAGATTGAGCACCTGGGCTAAGTAGTATCTCAAAGATCATTCATAGACAGTGTATGATAGACTCAACTTAGATGTTTGGATGAACTGGCATGGTGTGACAAAATGGTACACTTACTCCTTATTGGGTAAAACTTAATGTGATGTGTATTGGCACCGTGCGAAGTACATGATGGGGGTAAGTAAAACGATTGCAATGCATAAGGTGGTAAAAATTGACAACTAACGGATTAGCGTCTTTAACATTTCATACAAGTTATATGAGTCGAAATGGAACTTTATTTTACGATTACTCCTGAGATATTCTTTTAAATTGTATGGCGTAAGGGACCATTGTAATCTGTATGAAATGCTTAATATAACTAACATATTTAATTTGATAATTATTAATACTGTGTTTGTTTAAATAGCTTTGCAAATACCACATACTATGAAATCTTTTTGTAGAAGATAAGAATGGGTATAGTAAGTTATCCTTAAAAGATACTTACACCATCGCTGACTTTTTTGTAGAGTAATGAAAGAGAGATCTTTACACCATACATTGTTTTGTTATATCTCAAACGGGGTGGGCAGCGTTTTTGACTAAAGCTCTTAGCCAGCGTGTTTTCTGACTTCATTACCAAATATCGTCATATTTCAACCAATTTACACAAAACATTAACAAATTATACGCTTTAACTTTCCTCAAGAATCACTCTATTAATAGGTGAAAACCGCATAAAAATCCGTTCAGTAGTTTTCACTGAAATTATTACGATTAACTTACTTCTCGCTTAATAGTTTTGAAAAAATACAAGCCTATAGTTGCAACCGCTGTGTGGCACTGTCATCATGCACGGTCCCAATAAGTAATAAAAGTAACACTAACTAAAAAAATGCTTTGAAATAAGCTTCATAATGGACTAATGTAGACCCGGCTACAATACAAAATTTATAAAGGCTGATATTTGCTTGTAATTTCATTCAACGTTTCAGCAGTCAAACTCTTATCAATCAAAATAAAATACGAATTGTATGCAATTTTTTTCACTTATTTTGTAATTGATTCTAAAGCGTTTGATGTATTAATATTATGTTGTTCCATATTAATATTATTGTGTATTCCGTCCTTTGTTTACTTGATGTACTTATTAGATCGCTTTTTTGCTTTTCCGGATACATAAGTAGCAACTCTCGTATTTTGTAAAGATACGAGATTCTTTTGTTTTATGTGATTTTTAACCTACTTACCTATTTTCTAGGTACTCCCGTGCTGAGCGTGACCTGAAGGCCGCGCGCCCCTACGGAGAGGGTGCTGTCCAGTTCTATGAGAAAGCTGAGGTAAATATACCGTGAACTTGTTTAGAAAGAAAATCTCCATGTTGGATGCAGAATTGCAGATCAGCTTGCCACAAATTTTGCCCCTGGGACACCAACCGGTAAACATTACTTAGCACTAGTCACTGTTGGCTAATTATATCTGACGTTTTCAACCAAAAGGTACCACATTGTCGCTTGTTGATAAGGTTGATTTCTAATTGTAGCTATATGGAAATAGCGCCTTACTGACAAGCGACAATAACTACCCTTTTGGTTGAAAATGGCACATATTGTATTCTAGAAAAAGGACCATGTTGCTCCTTATGATAAGGTTCATCTTAAATTACGAGGCCTACACGCCGCTACTTGAAATCTAACTTCAATATTCTAAATTAGAACTTAAATCAAGTTAAGGCCAAAGCTGAGAACTCTAAAGACTAAGGTTTTTACCAACTCTTAATAATAATGGTAAGTGGGCACTTTTGGCAGTGTCCCTTTTAGAGGATAAATTTTTAAAAACGCTGAAATAACTTTTCTTTTATTCTAATAATATAAATTCGATATTTCTACAGGTCCAGGCACCTGAAGATGAGCCCAAGCAGCTCTACATTGCCATGACCTCCGACAGAGGTAAGCTTATTCTACCCAGGGACCGGACAACCCTTTCCGCGATAAAACCCTTTCAATGGGCGACACTTAAACACGGCTAACACATTGAAAGACTTTCCCTTTTGAGCTGCAAGCCCATTCATACCCTTACCTTTGACTAACCCTTACCGACAAGCTAACCAAAAATAAGGCTAGCTCTTAATAAGGGTTACCCTTATCTTTAAGCGCTTTTTATAAAGGTTTCCCTTAGCGTGAAAGAGACAGGATTAGTATATATCTACGGTAGTGTATGAAAAGGAAAGAAAATACGCGCCTAGTCAAAGAACGCCGCCGTCTCCGCCGACGATCGCTCGGATTCGAAGTAATGTGTGCTTTATGAACAAGGTAGACGACTTAAATTAGCACGGTTATATGCTAAAAGGGAAGCCCTTTATAAGGCTAACCCTTATAAGCAATATGCAAGGTGTTGGTGGGATGATAAGGGTTTTGTAAGGGTATTTGGGCTACCGATCACTCAAATGTGGTAGCTTTATATAAGGGTTTTTAAAACCAAAACAAAGGGTTTCGTCTGGCAAAGGGTATGGTGAGTTAAGCCTTATGCAATACCCTTATAAAACCCCGATAAGGGATAGCAGGCCGGTCCCTGATTCTACCTAGCGTTATCCCGGCCTTTGCCAGGGTCCGCTTTCCTATTTGCCTTTCTCCACTTTGCTCCTCTCCAACCTGGGCGTCCTCTCGCGTTTCCAATTAAGTTTTATTTTCATAACACTTAAATGAATGAAAGACACAAATGACGGGTTTCTTTAATAAACAACCCTATAATTGAATGTCTTCTTATATCTTCTCGGCCGGGCAGGCGTGGCTCACTCCGCGATTTCGCCGCGTCGCTACAAGACAAGTACACGCGGCCCACACCAAGTTTGGTGTCTAGCCATAGTAATTGCCGCGCACCGCTAAGGAACGCCTGTTCGGAATGGATCTGTCGTAGTAGACGCATTATTAGAGAGTTTAAACTTCTGTACCTAGTACTATTATTTATTCTGTGGCACAGGATACAAATCAACGCGAAACTACGTTTTTGCCTTAACCCGTACCAAAAATGTAAAAGGAAACCTTTATTGCGACCATATTGCGACTGTCTGTCTGTCACATCGATAAATATCTGGGATAATATTATTGTTAGTGCTCGCCGCTAGCTTGTCGCAACTGCGTTCTTCGATTGTACCTATATTATTTTGTCAGGTCTGTGCGGCGCCGTCCACACCGGCGTGTCCAAGGTCATTCGTCTCCGCCTCGCCGAGCCCGGCGCCGAGAACATTAAGGTCATCTGCGTCGGCGACAAGTCGCGCGCTATTCTGTCCCGTCTGTACGGGAAGCACATCATCTCTGTGTGCAACGAGGTTAGTTATGTCAAGGTCATCTGGTCGAGCCCGGCGTCGAAAACATCAAGGTCATCTGCGTCAGTGACAAGTCGCGCGCTATTCTGTCCCGTCTGTACGGGAAGCACATCATCTCTGTGTGCAACGAGGTTAGTTATGTCAAGGTCATCTGGTCGAGCCCGGCGTCGAAAACATCAAGGTCATCTGCGTCAGCGACAAGTCGCGCGCTATTCTGTCCCGTCTGTACGGGAAGCACATCATCTCTGTGTGCAACGAGGTTAGTTATGTCAAGGTCATCTGGTCGAGCCCGGCGTCGAAAACATCAAGGTCATCTGCGTCAGTGACAAGTCGCGCGCTATTCTGTCCCGTCTGTACGGGAAGCACATCATCTCTGTGTGCAACGAGGTTAGTTATGTCAAGGTCATCTGGTCGAGCCCGGCGTCGAAAACATCAAGGTCATCTGCGTCAGCGACAAGTCGCGCGCTATTCTGTCCCGTCTGTACGGGAAGCACATCATCTCTGTGTGCAACGAGGTTAGTTATGTCAAGGTCATCTGGTCGAGCCCGGCGTCGAAAACATCAAGGTCATCTGCGTCAGTGACAAGTCGCGCGCTATTCTGTCCCGTCTGTACGGGAAGCACATCATCTCTGTGTGCAACGAGGTTAGTTATGTCAAGGTCATCTGGTCAAGCCCGGCGTCGAAAACATCAAGGTCATCTGCGACGGCGACAAGTCCCACGCTATTCTGATGTCCTTCCTCGGGCCTATATCCATCTTTACCAAATTTCATCTAAATCGGTTTAAGCGTGAAGAGGCAACAGACAGACTCTTCTACCTAATTTCGCATTTATAACATTGTAAGCAGGGATCTGTATTGTAGCATTAACTATCCATGAATTATTTCAGATCGGCCGCCTCCCCCCCACGTTCCTCGACGCCGCAAAGCTCGCTAACGGCATCCTCACCTCCGGCTACGAGTTCGGCTCCGGCAAGATCATCTACAACAAGTTCCGCTCCGTCGTGTCCTACGAGCAGGCCGACCTTCCCCTGTTCAGCAGGCAGGCTGTCGAGGTAGCTATATCACTGGTGACATGACTGTAGTACACCCTGACCTCCGGCTACGAGTTCGGCTCCGGCAAGATCATCTACAACAAGTTCCGCTCCGTCGTGTCCTACGAGCAGGCCGACCTTCCCCTGTTCAGCAGGCAGGCTGTCGAGGTAGCTATATCACTGGTGACATGACTGTGGTACACCTCCGGCATACTGACCTCCGGCTACGAGTTCGGCTCCGGCAAGATCATCTACAACAAGTTCCGCTCCGTCGTGTCCTACGAGCAGGCCGACCTTCCCCTGTTCAGCAGGCAGGCTGTCGAGGTAGCTATATCACTGGTGACATGACTGTAGTACACCCTGACCTCCGGCTACGAGTTCGGCTCCGGCAAGATCATCTACAACAAGTTCCGCTCCGTCGTGTCCTACGAGCAGGCCGACCTTCCCCTGTTCAGCAGGCAGGCTGTCGAGGTAGCTATACACTGGTGACATGACTGTAGTACACCCTGACCTCCGGCTACGAGTTCGGCTCCGGCAAGATCATCTACAACAAGTTCCGCTCCGTCGTGTCCTACGAGCAGGCCGACCTTCCCCTGTTCAGCAGGCAGGCTGTCGAGGTAGCTATACACTGGTGACATGACTGTAGTACACCCTGACCTCCGGCTACGAGTTCGGCTCCGGCAAGATCATCTACAACAAGTTCCGCTCCGTCGTGTCCTACGAGCAGGCCGACCTTCCCCTGTTCAGCAGGCAGGCTGTCGAGGTAGCTATATCACTGGTGACATGACTGTGGTACACCTCCGGCATACTGACCTCCGGCTACGAGTTCGGCTCCGGCAAGATCATCTACAACAAGTTACGCTCCGTCGTGTCCTACGAGCAGGCCGACCTTCCCCTGTTCAGCAGGCAGGCTGTCGAGGTAGCTATATCACTGGTGACATGACTGTAGTACACCCTGACCTCCGGCTACGAGTTCGGCTCCGGCAAGATCATCTACAACAAGTTCCGCTCCGTCGTGTCCTACGAGCAGGCCGACCTTCCCCTGTTCAGCAGGCAGGCTGTCGAGGTAGCTATATCACTGGTGACATGACTGTAGTACACCCTGACCTCCGGCTACGAGTTCGGCTCCGGCAAGATCATCTACAACAAGTTCCGCTCCGTCGTGTCCTACGAGCAGGCCGACCTTCCCCTGTTCAGCAGGCAGGCTGTCGAGGTAGCTATATCACTGGTGACATGACTGTAGTACACCCTGACCTCCGGCTACGAGTTCGGCTCCGGCAAGATCATCTACAACAAGTTCCGCTCCGTCGTGTCCTACGAGCAGGCCGACCTTCCCCTGTTCAGCAGGCAGGCTGTCGAGGTAGCTATATCACTGGTGACATGACTGTGGTACACCTCCGGCATACTGACCTCCGGCTACGAGTTCGGCTCCGGCAAGATCATCTACAACAAGTTCCGCTCCGTCGTGTCCTACGAGCAGGCCGACCTTCCCCTGTTCAGCAGGCAGGCTGTCGAGGTAGCTATATCACTGGTGACATGACTGTAGTACACCCTGACCTCCGGCTACGAGTTCGGCTCCGGCAAGATCATCTACAACAAGTTCCGCTCCGTCGTGTCCTACGAGCAGGCCGACCTTCCCCTGTTCAGCAGGCAGGCTGTCGAGGTAGCTATATCACTGGTGACATGACTGTAGTACACCCTGACCTCCGGCTACGAGTTCGGCTCCGGCAAGATCATCTACAACAAGTTCCGCTCCGTCGTGTCCTACGAGCAGGCCGACCTTCCCCTGTTCAGCAGGCAGGCTGTCGAGGTAGCTATATCACTGGTGACATGACTGTAGTACACCCTGACCTCCGGCTACGAGTTCGGCTCCGGCAAGATCATCTACAACAAGTTCCGCTCCGTCGTGTCCTACGAGCAGGCCGACCTTCCCCTGTTCAGCAGGCAGGCTGTCGAGGTAGCTATATCACTGGTGACATGACTGTGGTACACCTCCGGCATACTGACCTCCGGCTACGAGTTCGGCTCCGGCAAGATCATCTACAACAAGTTCCGCTCCGTCGTGTCCTACGAGCAGGCCGACCTTCCCCTGTTCAGCAGGCAGGCTTTCGAGGTAGCTATATCACTGGTGACATGACTGTAGTACACCATGACCTCCGGCTACGAGTTCGGCTCCGGCAAGATCATCTACAACAAGTTCCGCTCCGTCGTGTCCTACGAGCAGGCCGACCTTCCCCTGTTCAGCAGGCAGGCTGTCGAGGTAGCTATATCACTGGTGACATGACTGTAGTACACCTCCGGCATACTGACCTCCGGCTACGAGTTCCGCTCCGGCAAGATCATCTACAACAAGTTCCGGTCCGTGGTCTCTTATGCCCAAGCTGACCTGCCGCTGTTCAGCAGGAAGGCTGTCGAGGTAGGCTATATCACTGGTGACATGACTGTGGTACACCTCCGGCGTACTGACCTCCGGCTACGAGTTCGGCTCCGACAAGATCATCTTAATTTCACCTCTAAATACGGCAACACCTCATTAGCCACTCACTGGTGGCCGAAAGTTTACTGGTTTTAGCATCGAACCGTGAGTGGTGGGCCGCCAGTTTACTACTTTTCGTTCCGACCATTCACGGGTTGACCGCCACTTGGCTTCTTTTACCAACTCTAAGGGCGACCAGCATGTGTTTGCACCTTCTATACGAATCCGAATTAAATTGGGTAGTTTTACATTTTTTTTAATGGTTATCAGTCGATCAGGTTTGTTATCAAATGTCTGTATGGGACCAGTCTTAAAGCAATAAAAAAGTCACAAATGATGGTCAGTCTGGCACCCGCACTTTACTGACGAAACGCTCTAACAAAATGGCAACACATCGTGACGTCACTATGTCACTTTGCTTAGAAGCCGTTTCGATGTACGGAAAACAAGGAAATTGCGATTTTGTCGGTGAAATATTGCGTTTATGTATATTGTTGCTGTATAATATTTTTTTTAATAAAATGTAAGGAATCGAATGGTACCGTTATTTTTTTCCTACTTGTTAGTTTTTTTTTAACTGAGGTCTTGTATTTTTTTTATTATTCCCATATATTTTTTAAGTTTCCAATTTATTGTGATAGATTGCTTTTTTTCTATCTATTTAACTCTAGGAGGATATCCTAGATTTAGTTATAAAATTCAACATGTACAACTACCCTATTCGAAATAAAATTTACTAACGTTAATCCCTGTCCATTGTTAATTCTAAATTGTTTGAACAGGCTGCTCCCAAGCTGGCGGTGTACGACTCCCTGGACTCGGAAGTGCTGCAGTCCTACATGGAGTTCTCGCTGGCCTCCATGCTCTACTACGCTCTGAAGGTTGGTTTTTAGGGTTCCGTACCCAAAGGGAAACGGGACCGTATTATAGTTTGATTCTTCTCGAATGATTTTTACGCCAGACCGTAATCCGTTAAACAAAACCCATTGTTTCTATTGTGTGAGTGCGTGGCCATTGTTTCTGAGCGCGTGCCACGCGCTGAGACACAATGGTCACGCGCTCAGAACAATGGCCACGCGCTCTCACAAAAGAAACAATGGCATTTGTTTAACAGATTAGGGTTTTTGCCGTAAAAATCATTTGAGAAGATTCAAACTAATTGTCCGTCTGTCTGTCACCAGGCTCTATCTCATGAACCGTGATAGCTAGACAGTTGAAATTTTCACAGATGTATTTCTGTTGCCGCTATAACAACAAATACTAAAAAAGTACGGAACCCTCGGTGCGCGAGTCCGACTCGCACTTGGCCGGTTTTTTTTTAAATCATAATACCTAAGTATGTTACTAAACGCCGAGTTAGATATAACTCCGTAATAGATGGATACAGTCTAAGGAAAAAACGTGCCTCGAAAATCACGAAAATTTGATTCTCGATCAGATGGCGCCACTAGTTTTGGCCTACTCTCGTATAGAGGGCGGTTGACGGTTTCGTTTGTTATTTAACAATTTTAACGCATATTAGTGAAAGAACATGGGTCAAAATCATATAAAAATAATAAATGCAAATAAAAAAACCATTTATCCATATTTAAATACATTTTATCGTATTTTTATAAATCTTCATTTTTTGTTTTAAAGTGTGTCGATAGATGGCACTGAATTTACTGTGATTACAAAATTTACTATGACCATAGAGTAACTTGTACTAGAGCGGTACTGTCATAGTAAATTTTGTAACCCCAGTAAATTCACTGCCATCTATCGACACACTTTAAAACTAAAAATGAAGATTTATAAAAATACGATAAAATGTATTTAAATAGGGATAAATGTTTTTTATTTTATTTGCATTAATTATTTTTATGATTTTGACCCATGTTCTTTCACTGATATGCGTTAAAATTGTTAAATAACAAACGAAACCGTCAACGTCATCTATACGACAGTAGGCCAAAGCTAGTAGCGCCCTCTGAACGAGAATCAAATTTTCTTGATTTTCGGTGCACGTTTTTTCCTTAGCTGTATCCATCCATCTATTACGGAGTTATATCTTTCTTTGCTATGACTACTGCTCTATTCTATTATATCCTCTTTGCTATGACATTCCCCTCTATCCTATATTTGTGCCATTTTCAACCAAAAGGGTACTTATTGTCGGTTGTCAATAAGGCGCTATTTCAATAGTTTCAATTTGAAATCAACCTTATCGACAAGCGGCAATGTGGTACCTTTTGCTTAAAAACGTCACATTCTTAAATCATTTTACGGTTTAGACTCACTTGTTTTAGTCACTCGCGCGACATGTTTCGGAGAGCCTAGGTCTCCTTTCTCAAGCACTAATAGTGCGAGCAGCGTTCACGACGACCGTGTGTTGCGTACTAAACGCTGCTCGCACTATTAGTGCTCGAGAAAGGAGACCTAGGCTCTCCGAAATATGTCGCGCGAGTGACTAAAAGAAAGAAGAAAGAAAGAAAGAAAAAGCATTTATTAGCACAACATAACAAGACTAAAACTAGAAATAATTAAACAGAATGAGGTTGCGCTAAGTGGTCCTTACTCAGCTTGGTGTCACGGTGTGAGCCAACATGGCACACTCCGCGACGCTGATTTTCAGTACAAGACAAACAAGTGAGTCTAAACCGTAAAATGATTTAATATTAGTATGTCTCACAACAGTTTAAATTCGATTACGTCACATTCTCTTTGGTAATGGTACGCAACCGTGCGTGCGCGACTCACCCTTGACCGGTCGTAGGAGGGGGCGTGCTCGGAGCAGTCGTCGCGCATGACGGCGATGGACAACGCTTCAAAGAACGCGGGCGAGATGATCGACAAGTTGCAGCTCACGTACAACCGCACGCGCCAGGCCGTCATCACCAGGGAGCTCATCGAGATCATCTCCGGCGCCGCCGCGCTCGAGTAAACATAACGGGGGCTTGTGCATAAATCACGTGAGGTTCGATAGGGGGAGGAAAAATCACGACAGATCACGTTGAGGGTATAAGGAAACCTCACATGCTCTACAGTGAACTTAATCGCGTATTGATTAAGTAGTTTGTCAAAGGACTGTCTCATTTCAAACATAGTTTTGAATGATTCACGGTTAGTTTCACTAGACTTATATTGACCGGGATATAGACCGTGATTACCTTTTGTATTATTTGTGAGCTCCCGATATTTCGACGCAGTTACATGCATCATGTTCACGGGTGACTGAAGATGGCGGGTGGGTGTCAAAGTTGTGTAGACAGCGCTCTGTCTACCCTCATTCTGGCGAGTCGGCTGCGTTCACTTTCAACGTTACCAACGGTCGCATTCACACTTGTTGGTCCGGTCGCGTTCACACTCGTTGGTCTGTCCAAACACACTACACTCACGGTGTCACTACGCGTGTTTGATTCGGATATCACTGGTTCACTGGTGGTTTGGGTATCACTGGTGTATCACGGTCTATATCCCGGTCAATTAAAGTCTAGTGAATCATACTCTTTGTCTTACACTAGTACAGTCGAGTTCATAAATATGCATTTTTTCACCTTGAATTAAGGTGAAGAAATGATACGCGATTAAGTAGTTTGTCAAAGGACTGTCTCATTTCAAACATAGAGAGAATCATACAATCTTTGTCTTACACAAGTACTGGCACCTAAAAGAAAAGAAAAGTTTTTTGTACTTACTGACAAGATTTGCTTGACAAACAGGGGGGGTATAAGGAGACCTCACGTGTATTTTTAATGTGAAGTGTGAAATTGGGTCAAAAATATATACGTAAGGATATGTGGGGGGGGGGGGGGGTGTCGAACCTCGCGTGATTTGTACTCGACTAATAAGCCTGAAATTCGTCGTCGAAAATCATTGTTTTATTTATAATATACTGCCGTTTAAAAAATGTAAACAATAGAAAAAATGTACCATATTGCTGACGTTATCGGACAGTGTTCACATTTATATGTAAAAAAACACGCATTTATATACTTAACTGGCTATAACACCTTTTTATAAATATATTTGGACACTGTTTGAGATTCATGGTCGATCATGGTTGGAACGGTGAAAGTGGTGGTTTAAATAATAAAGTATCGTTTAGATTTATTCGTTGTTTTTATTTAAAACTTACATTCATGGAGACTATATAAAGGAGCCAAATCTCTATGTATGAAAAGTGTCCATCAAAAAACAGTAATTAGGCGGCGCCACCATACACCGAAATACTACCAAAAACAACCTACGTAATTTGGTCGGGTTATTTGTTGCCTTATATGGTTCATGTTATACTCATGTCCCAGAGCCTAACTAGCGCCACCGGAGAGATTAGGAACTATTATTTAAAGCTTAACGCGGTCACTTTTACAACAATTCTGCCATAAGAGATTGCAATCCTTTCTATACCATCCATACTTATATGGTTCATGTTATACTCATGTCCCAGAGCCTAACTAGCGCCACCGGAGAGATTAGGAACTATTATTTAAAGCTGAAAGCGGTCACTTTTACAACAATTCTGCCATAAGAGATTGCGATCCTTTCTATACCATCCATACTTATATGGTTCATGTTATACTCATGTCCCAGAGCCTAACTAGCGCCACCGGAGAGATTAGGAACTATTATTTAAAGCTGAAAGCGGTCACTTTTACAACAATTCTGCCATAAGAGATTGCGATCCTTTCTATACCATCCATACTTATATGGTTCATGTTATACTCATGTCCCAGAGCCTAACTAGCGCCACCGGAGAGATTAGGAACTATTATTTAAAGCTTAACGCGGTCACTTTTACAACAATTCTGCCATAAGAGATTGCGATCCTTTCTATACCATCCATACTTATATGGTTCATGTTATACTCATGTCCCAGAGCCTAACTAGCGCCACCGGAGAGATTAGGAACTATTATTTAAAGCTGAAAGCGTTCACTTTTACAACAATTCTGCCATAAGAGATTGCGATCCTTTCTATACCATCCATACTTATATGGTTCATGTTATACTCATGTCCCAGAGCCTAACTAGCGCCACCGGAGAGATTAGGAACTATTATTTAAAGCTTAACGCCATGGAGACTATATAAAGGAGCCAAATCTCTATGTATGAAAAGTGTCCATCAAAAAACAGTAATTAGGCGGCGCCACCATACACCGAAATACTACCAAAAACAACCTACGTAATTTGGTCGGGTTATTTGTTGCCTTATATGGTTCATGTTATACTCATGTCCCAGAGCCTAACTAGCGCCACCGGAGAGATTAGGAACTATTATTTAAAGCTTAACGCGGTCACTTTTACAACAATTCTGCCATAAGAGATTGCGATCCTTTCTATACCATCCATACTTACATTGTAAAAACAGTCTTTGTAATTAAATGTCCAATGAGGACTAAAACTCAATTTCTCTAACCCTATGAAAGTTTTCTTAGATGATTTGTAAATATCCTTTACAAAATTTCGAAATTTGTGACATTCCATGGAAAAGGTACCGTATGGCGGTCGGCGCTTACGTCTTAGCAAAGATAGATATAACTCAGTTGGATACAGTCTAAGGAAAAAACGTGCCTCGAAAATCATGAAAAATTGATTCTCGATTAGGCGCCACTAGTGTTGGCCTACTCTCGTATAGAGGGCGTTGACGGTTTCGTTTGTTATAATTTTAACGCATATCAGTGAAAGAACATGGGTCAAAATCATATAAAAATAATTAATGCAAGTAAAAAAAATCATTTATCCATATTTAAATACATTTTAACGTATTTTTATAAATCTTCATTTTTAGTTTTAAAAGTATGTCGATAGATGGCAGTGAATTTACAATGGTTACAAAATTTACTATGACAGTACCACTCTATCTTATTATTTATTTATTATATCCTCTTTGGTCTTAGTATTAGAGCGCCAACCGTCAAATGGTGAACCCGGTTAAACGTATGACAGTCAAAGGGCTAATCCTAATCAAGGTCTATTCAAAGGAATATATATTCTCCAAGGGCCTGACACTCTTTGATAGAGAAAGATAGTCTTATTGCGATTCCTATAAGAGGGAAGAGAAAATAGTGCCATGCTTTGTCCTTATCACCGACCGGCTTTTTTTTCATGGTCGGGTTATGGCAGCATAGGTAGGAGGCGCTGGCGAAATACAGAAATTTATAAGTGAAAGAGAAAAAGGATTATGCTGCCATACATTAACCTGTCAATACATGAATATGTCTTTCTCTTACCCATGGTCGCTCGGTTTCATGTCTATAACTACTACACTTTTTTTTTTTTTTTGATGTCTATTTAGGTGAACAAAAAACGCATTTAGATTCAAGCCGTTTTATAAAACTTTCAATTGCACAGCGACAAAAAAACATTACATACAATTACAACTTTATATTATATTAATTAAAATTCTAATATACGTCAAGAAAACGGCTGCATTCAAATTTATATAAATCTAACAATATTTAGTCTAACACAGGATTTTTTTCTACTACATCTATTGGCTATGTGCGCAACGCGTAGTGAGGGAATTAAAAGCCATGACAACACACGTTGTGGCAAAAAAATTGCACACAATTTGACAAATAATGTATTCAAAAGTGAGGCAACAGTCACGCACATAGCCACTAAATATATTGATCAGCGTTGGTCGTGGTGTTATTAAAACTTAATATTTTAAAGGTTCTTTAAAAATTAACCTAACCATAGAGCACATAAATTTGAATTTAGAATTAGCAAGATTCTCTAATTAGCTCCATGCATGAATTTATTTTTAGTTTTGGATTCATAATTTATATCGTTGGAACACCGGAAATGATAAAAATACTTTTGTAAACCTTAACATTATTTTATTAAAAAATATTTAATATCTTGAAAATTTTTGAGCGGTTGAAACGCTCATAATTTTCGGCGCGAATTCGACAGAGCGTGATGACGTCACACGTTGGGCGGCCCAACTGACGTTTGCTACTAATGACACTAATCTGTCGAACGCGTGACGTCACGTGGCGTTTCGAGCGTTTCGCTCACTAGCTTTTCGCGGGCAAATTTTTGTACTTTTTATTTATAATTTTAAGTAATTAAATGGTAATTTAAAAACGGAAATGCATTTGTAACATGATACAACGGTAACAAACATCCGAATAAAACATATTTCGTTCAAATATAAACTTCATGCATGGGGATAATTAAATATAAAAATCGCACACAAATTATGTCAACCTAAACATGCAATAAACAGCCTTATATAATTTAGTTAAGGTTCAAAATCAAAGGTGCCTTTAAATCGCCTACTAAAATTGAATGCAGTAGCCACGTGTACTACTTAGCGCACTAACTTAGCGCTAATTCTTATGTCGTCAATTTTAAAACATAATGTTTTAACATCTAATAATACGCTAATACGAAATACCTAAACAATATCCATTCGCCTAAGAAACATGATTACATTTTTACTATAACAATGAAAGTTTCTTGACCGTTTTCAAAGTGTTATGTCAATTTTATAAATTATATTGACAATACAGATCTTTGCACCCGATAATTATAATTTTCTAAAATTCTACTCTACTGACAGTCAGATAATCAACATTAAACCTTTTATTGGCAATACACAGTAAATAATAATTAACAAGAAAAAACAGTTCTATGGTGGTATCGAGGAGTGGGCCAACATTCTTTTTATTATTATTCACAACGACGGGACTTATTTTACGCGATTAAGTCCCGTCGTTGTGAATAATAATGAGTAAAAATCGTGAAAGTTTAAATGAACATTCTTTTCGTTGTCTTGTTTCTGACCACTGTCACGCTTATATTTTTGTATTAAATAAATAAATAAAGTTGAGTTTTATTGCATGTCTTTCTAGCTGTATATTATAATTCTCTTGAGAAAAATTAAAAACTAAATTTCACCCCGTACAAAAAGCTTCAGTCATATTTTTGGGGTCAAAAAATAAGAACGAAATGAATTTTGACCCGATAATGAAATCACCGCGCAATGGTACAAATCTAACGCTATTTATGAAATGCTAATTTTCTTTTCACGGTGTAAGTAATTTTGGATACTACTTTACAGTCTTAAGGCCCACTGACTATCAGTTCGCTGGGCGATATCGGCCTGTCAAATTATTGTTCTAACTAACAGGCCCATATCGTCCGGCGGACTGATAGTCAGTGGGTCCCTTTCGAAAAAGTTAGACTTTGGAGGAAGCGTAAATTATTTCTATGATTACTGTAGGGTACGGACTCGATTTGTGTATGATTGCCATAATTATTATAATTTCTGGTGAATATAATGTTAATATACTGAGAAAATACATGATTGCAATAAGCAACAGTAGCTCATTATAAATTAGTGATTTCGGGCGTGGACCGGTGTTTAGTGGATGGTCGGCATTATATATCTATATATAATTAGCGATAACATACAAATTACATAATACTATTTACAATGATCGCCCGCGACTGGTCTCACCTCGATGTTATACCTGAAAAATAAATTGAAAGTTTAGATTAAATATATACTGTATACACTTTTGGGAGAAAGCGCTGGTGGCCTAGCGGTAAGGGCGTGCGACTTGCAATCAGAAGGTCGCAGGTTCAAACCCCGGCTTCGTACCAATGAGTTTTTCGAAACTTATGTACGGAATATCTTTGATATTTACCTGTCGCTTTTCGGTGAAGGAAAACATCGTGAGGAAACCGGACTAATCCCAATAAGGCCTAGTTTCCCCTCTGGGTTGGAAGGTCAGATGGCAGTCGCTTTCGTAAAAACTAGTGCCCACGTCAATTCTTGGGATTGGTTGCCAAGCGGACCCCAGGCTTCCATGAGCCGAGGCAAAATGCCGGGACAACGCGAGGAAAATGATGATGACTTTTGGGAGAAAATAGTCTTTTTTTTTTAATACTACGTCGGTGGCAAACAAGCATACGGCCCGCCTGATGTTAAGCAGTCTATGTAGCCTATGTAGGCCTGCAACTCTAGAGGTGTTACATGTGTGTTGCCGACCCTGACACTCCGCAACCTCGTTGTTGAGCTCTGGCAACCTTACTCACCGGCAGGAACACAACACTATTAGTAGGGTCTATTTATTTATTTAATCTTTATTGCACAAAAGAAAATACAATCGTACAAAAGGCGGACTTAATGCTATGAGGCATTCTCTACCAGTCAACCTTCGGGCAAAGCAGATAATTTGTAGGCGGTGCAACATAGTGATTACATATATACAAGTAGTTAAATAATGGATAGGCATAGACATACATACATATATCTGTATATATAATATTCATATAAATACATACAATATACATACATACAAATACATAAGATATCAGATGAAACTTTCAAAACAGAAACACTAAGAATTCATCGTTCTGCCAGCAAAGTACTCACGTAAGGATTTTTTAAATGCAAATCTATTCGGACACTGTCTAATTTTAACAGGGAGACTATTCCAAAGGCGAGCTGCCTGAATAGAGAAAGAATAGGACATGAAACCTGTTCGGTGAGATGGTATGGACAAAGAAAGGTTGCCAGTAGAGCGAAGTTGACGGACACGAGAAACACCATAGTAGTTGAAGAAAGATTTGAGATATTCGGGAGATTGGGGATCATTAATAACAGAAAAGAGGGTGCAAAGCATGCGAATATTTCGACGAACACGTATAGGAAACCAGCCGAGTTTAGAGCGGAAAGAGGAGACATGGTCGTATTTACGAAGACAGAAAATGAAACGAATGCAGTTATTTAGTAAACGATCTAACTTGTTTAAGAGCTCTTCATTTAAGTCTGGATAACACACATCACCGTAGTCAATTATGGGTAGGATTAATGTCTGTGCTAATAATATTTTTGTTTTAACGGGTAAAAAGTGTTTAAGTCTGTTAAGGGCATGTAGAGATCCAGTGACTTTTCGGCAAATTTCAGCTACCTGTATCTTCCAACTCAGGGTGCTGTCTAAATAGACGCCTAGGTCTTTTACACTCTGGCTGTAAGGAATCGGAGTGCCATTAAAATATACGGGGGGTGTAGAATCTATTTTCGCGAGCTGGCGTTCGCTACCTATGACAATGGCCTGACACTTAGACGGATTAACAAACAGACCGAACTTCTCAGACCATCGCTGGATATGTAAGAGGTCTAGATTTAATTTGTCAACAGTAGCAGCTAGGTCAGTAACGCTACAATGGTCATAGAGTTGCAGGTCGTCGGCGTAAAGATGGTACGAGCAGCGAAGGTCAGGAGTAATAAAATTAATAAATATGGAGAACAGTAGTGGTGAAAGGATACCTCCTTGAGGCACGCCAGTGGCTAGGTCACACCATTCCGACAAAGCACGATCAACTCGTACCGCTTGCTGACGTCCGCAAAGATAAGCCGAGAACCAATTTCGCGCACCAGGCGACACATTGAGGTGCTCAAGAAGGGCAAGGAGAATCTGATGGTCAACAGTGTTGAATGCGTTTGAAAAATCTACAAGGATAAGTACAGTGACCATTTGATTCTCCATGCCACGTCTGATGTCCTCAGTCACCTTAAGCAGCGCAGTACAGGTGCTATGTCCCGGCCGAAAACCTGACTGAAAGGGGCTCAGAAGTTTGTTTGAGAAAATAAACCTAGACAGCTGCTTGTGAGCCACCGCTTCAGCGATCTTCGACAGAAACGGGAGTATGGAAATGGGCCGGAAATGACTTACTAAAGAGGGGTTATTGATTTTTGGTAGAGGTATGACGAACGCCCTGCGCCAGAGAGATGGAAATTCGCCGTTAGAAAGCGAGAAGTTGATGATATCAGTCAGTATAGGAAGCACGCAGTCAAGGACAGATACTATCATATACCGACCGATATCATCACAACCAACTGCCTTGGATTGAATTGACTTAATGATAGCCTTAACCTCTGATTGGGTAGTGAGTGAGAAAGAGAAAGAGACCGCGCCAATCGAAGGTAGGGCCAAAACTTCAAAAAGGGTGTTAATTTTGACATTGTCATCAACGGAGAGGGCAGACGAGAGTCTAGTGTTATTTGGCTGCGGTTTTCTGTAAGGTGGAGGTACCTCCCCAGTTGGGCTCTGCTCTAGATATTCCCTACATAGGGTTTATGCTCTTCAATGTATAATTTAAAAAAAAACTTCGAAAATCAAATAGAAATACTTGCAAGCGCTTGTCATAGAACCTTTTTTTATTAAGTTTACATCTAATTGAACTAATAATAATTTTATAATTTTCATAAATCTTTATAAAAATACACCCATGCCAGGTTTTTACATGCTTTTTATTTACTTGCAATGTACCTACATGTATGTATGTAACTATGTTAGTACGGGTCAAATCTTGCAAGTTAAATTTAACCCGGTTTCAGATGAAGCTGAAAATTTCCATAATGTAAGTCGGGTGACTGCAATATTGTGGTACCATCGAGCTGATCTGATGATGGAGACAGGACGTAGCCATAGGAATTCTGTGACAAAACAACGCAACCTAATTGTGTTTGGGGTTTTTAGAATTGTCTCGACGAGTATTAGTTGACTGTGAAAAGAAAAGTAGTCAGCGATAAAAGCTTGTACCAAAAATTTTTTTTTACCAAAAACCTTATTTTTAGAAATATACTCGAATAATATATTTCGGCAGATTTCTCAGAAATAGATGAACAAATTTAATAAAAGCCCAGAAACAATACAAAAACTATGCCCCGGGTGAGGATCGAACTCACGACCTTAAGATTATGAGACTTACGCGCTGCCTACTGCGCCACCGAGGCCGGTACTGAGTTGACGAAAATAACCAACTATTAGTGTTTCGCGTACCTATTTTTCGGTTACTGTAATTTTTTTTTTGATGAATCCAATTTTTTTGGGTGCATTTGAGTAGACTCGGCAATAAATACATTTTTTTAAATATTGTTAGGCAAAAACTTTTAAGAATATTGCAATCATTAGAAAGTCAATCAATAGTCTAGTAGTTTAGTTTTTTGTCGCCGTGGATGTAGTTTCGGTCATATGCATATGATATGACGATGCTAGGCTAAAATCGCATTCTGACAATTGTTCACCTCGAACAGCGCGTCCACGAGGCTGTAGGGCTGCAGGTGCTGGAGGGCTAGCTGTATATATACTCACCGGAGACTCCTGCACCCTGGACAAGTGTAAGGTGGGCGGGGTGCGCCACACGGCGGAGGAGGTGCGCTTGCAGCTGTATATATACTCACCGGAGACTCCTGCACCCTGGACAAGTGTAAGGTGGGCGGGGTGCGCCACACGGCGGAGGAGGTGCGCTTGCAGCTGTATATATACTCACCGGAGACTCCTGCACCCTGGACAAGTGTAAGGTGGGCGGGGTGCGCCACACGGCGGAGGAGGTGCGCTTGCAGCTGTATATATACTCACCGGAGACTCCTGCACCCTGGACAAGTGTAAGGTGGGCGGGGTGCGCCACACGGCGGAGGAGGTGCGCTTGCAGCTGTATATATACTCACCGGAGACTCCTGCACCCTGGACAAGTGTAAGGTGGGCGGGGTGCGCCACACG
This sequence comes from Cydia strobilella, assembly GCF_947568885.1. Taxonomy (NCBI): domain Eukaryota; kingdom Metazoa; phylum Arthropoda; class Insecta; order Lepidoptera; family Tortricidae; genus Cydia; species Cydia strobilella. The sequence continues at coordinate 29,317,534 of NC_086042.1, read as the reverse complement.
GCGGAGGAGGTGCGCTTGCAGCTGTATATATACTCACCGGAGACTCCTGCACCCTGGACAAGTGTAAGGTGGGCGGGGTGCGCCACACGGCGGAGGAGGTGCGCTTGCAGCTGTATATATACTCACCGGAGACTCCTGCACCCTGGACAAGTGTAAGGTGGGCGGGGTGCGCCACACGGCGGAGGAGGTGCGCTTGCAGCTGTATATATACTCACCGGAGACTCCTGCACCCTGGACAAGTGTAAGGTGGGCGGGGTGCGCCACACGGCGGAGGAGGTGCGCTTGCAGCTGTATATATACTCACCGGAGACTCCTGCACCCTGGACAAGTGTAAGGTGGGCGGGGTGCGCCACACGGCGGAGGAGGTGCGCTTGCAGCTGTATATATACTCACCGGAGACTCCTGCACCCTGGACAAGTGTAAGGTGGGCGGGGTGCGCCACACGGCGGAGGAGGTGCGCTTGCAGCTGTATATATACTCACCGGAGACTCCTGCACCCTGGACAAGTGTAAGGTGGGCGGGGTGCGCCACACGGCGGAGGAGGTGCGCTTGCAGCTGTATATATACTCACCGGAGACTCCTGCACCCTGGACAAGTGTAAGGTGGGCGGGGTGCGCCACACGGCGGAGGAGGTGCGCTTGCAGCTGTATATATACTCACCGGAGACTCCTGCACCCTGGACAAGTGTAAGGTGGGCGGGGTGCGCCACACGGCGGAGGAGGTGCGCTTGCAGCTGTATATATACTCACCGGAGACTCCTGCACCCTGGACAAGTGTAAGGTGGGCGGGGTGCGCCACACGGCGGAGGAGGTGCGCTTGCAGCTGTATATATACTCACCGGAGACTCCTGCACCCTGGACAAGTGTAAGGTGGGCGGGGTGCGCCACACGGCGGAGGAGGTGCGCTTGCAGCTGTATATATACTCACCGGAGACTCCTGCACCCTGGACAAGTGTAAGGTGGGCGGGGTGCGCCACACGGCGGAGGAGGTGCGCTTGCAGCTGTATATATACTCACCGGAGACTCCTGCACCCTGGACAAGTGTAAGGTGGGCGGGGTGCGCCACACGGCGGAGGAGGTGCGCTTGCAGCTGTATATATACTCACCGGAGACTCCTGCACCCTGGACAAGTGTAAGGTGGGCGGGGTGCGCCACACGGCGGAGGAGGTGCGCTTGCAGCTGTATATATACTCACCGGAGACTCCTGCACCCTGGACAAGTGTAAGGTGGGCGGGGTGCGCCACACGGCGGAGGAGGTGCGCTTGCAGCTGTATATATACTCACCGGAGACTCCTGCACCCTGGACAAGTGTAAGGTGGGCGGGGTGCGCCACACGGCGGAGGAGGTGCGCTTGCAGCTGTATATATACTCACCGGAGACTCCTGCACCCTGGACAAGTGTAAGGTGGGCGGGGTGCGCCACACGGCGGAGGAGGTGCGCTTGAGTGCGGCGCGCTCCACGGCGGGGAAGATGGCGCGGAGGTCCACGCTGTGCACGCGCACCGAGAACAGCGCGTCCACGAGGCCGTTGGGCAGCAGGTGCTGGAGGGCTAGCTGGCGGTGCCGCGACTGGAACAAAAATGTTTGCTTCAATAAGAAGCATGAACTAAACGCGACACAGAAGCCTCCTCTCCTCGGGCTCCTCGCGGTTTTGATTTAAAGGATATAACCAAACGGAGTAGCCATTAACAGGCGTTCCCCTCTGACGAAACTACGACCAATAGTCATACACATTGTATGGAGTGACGTGTGTGACGCCGGCCGACTGCGAGTCCTCGTAGTTATTCTGCGATCGTATAAAAACAGCGCCCGTCCACGGCAGTCAGTTGCGCTCACCGCTTTCCGCGATAGGGACAGCTGGGCCGCGTTGCATAATAAACTACAACTAATATTACTGTCTTCCGCTTGCTATGCGCTTTCAAGAATAGCACCGACCTTGACACATGAAAATGTGATAAGAGCGTACTACGGATATTTTCATTCTGTTCTTATTATGGGTGCTGACCTGTGGGCGACGGCGGCTGACCGCGAAAGGCCTTTCAAATTACAAGAACGTGCTGTTCGTATCATTAGCGGAAAGCTATATGATCATCCCGCAAAAAGTTTATTTAAACACTATAAGATTCTCACTCTTCCGAGTGTTTACATATTAACCGCATGTAAGTACGTTAGGGCAAACGTGGATCAATACGCTACCCATTCCCTGGCCCGTAGAAGTAACCGGCTAATCGTCCCGCGGTGCAGGCTTGCAAAGGCCCGAAAGTCACTTGGGATCTTAGGCCTAAAATTGTATAACTTGCTACTTGAGGAAATAAAATTAGCTAAAACGGATAAAAAGTTTGACCGAAATCTTAAAACAATGTTAACTGACTTAGCATGCTACAGCGTCGACGAATTTGTTGAAACGTGTACTAACCCTAAGTAATTTATCTCCTAATTAATATGTATAAGCAAATTTATACCTTATAAATTAAAATGACGACCTGTTAAGCCATATGCGACCCTATTGTCTAGTGTTTACGAACCTGCTTTGCTCAAAATATGTTTTATTTAATAATAATTAAGTTTAAGTGACATAAATACTTACTCTAGAAATGTTATACCTACCTATTTTACTGACCTGTAAAACATTAACTTTTACCAATAAATGTCTTGTATCTTGTATCTTACGAGCGGAACTCCTTTTTAAATTTCACTTATTACAATTCCACTTATTAGATAAGGAGTTCCGCTTGTAATATTAGTTGGAGGTTATTATGCAACACGGCCCTGATCTCCCGGTAGAGCCGGCGCGTTTGAAGACGCGTTAGGGCACCCGGTCCCCGGCCACCCTACCCTTCCTGATTCCCGTAGCCCAGTCAGAGCCGCGTAAGGGCACCCGGTCCCCGGCCACCCTACCCTTCCTGATTCCCGTAGCCCAGTCAGAGCCGCGTAAGGGCACCCGGTCCCCGGCCACCCTACCCTTCCTGATTCCCGTAGCCCAGTCAGAGCCGCGTAAGGGCACCCGGTCCCCGGCCACCCTACCCTTCCTGATTCCCGTAGCCCAGTCAGAGCCGCGTAAGGGCACCCGGTCCCCGGCCACCCTACCCTTCCTGATTCCCGTAGCCCAGTCAGAGCCGCGTAAGGGCACCCGGTCCCCGGCCACCCTACCCTTCCTGATTCCCGTAGCCCAGTCAGAGCCGCGTAAGGGCACCCGGTCCCCGGCCACCCTACCCTTCCTGATTCCCGTAGCCCAGTCAGAGCCGCGTAAGGGCACCCGGTCCCCGGCCACCCTACCCTTCCTGATTCCCGTAGCCCAGTCAGAGCCGCGTAAGGGCACCCGGTCCCCGGCCACCCTACCCTTCCTGATTCCCGTAGCCCAGTCAGAGCCGCGTAAGGGCACCCGGTCCCCGGCCACCCTACCCTTCCTGATTCCCGTAGCCCAGTCAGAGCCGCGTAAGGGCACCCGGTCCCCGGCCACCCTACCCTTCCTGATTCCCGTAGCCCAGTCAGAGCCGCGTAAGGGCACCCGGTCCCCGGCCACCCTACCCTTCCTGATTCCCGTAGCCCAGTCAGAGCCGCGTAAGGGCACCCGGTCCCCGGCCACCCTACCCTTCCTGATTCCCGTAGCCCAGTCAGAGCCGCGTAAGGGCACCCGGTCCCCGGCCACCCTACCCTTCCTGATTCCCGTAGCCCAGTCAGAGCCGCGTAAGGGCACCCGGTCCCCGGCCACCCTACCCTTCCTGATTCCCGTAGCCCAGTCAGAGCCGCGTAAGGGCACCCGGTCCCCGGCCACCCTACCCTTCCTGATTCCCGTAGCCCAGTCAGAGCCGCGTAAGGGCACCCGGTCCCCGGCCACCCTACCCTTCCTGATTCCCGTAGCCCAGTCAGAGCCGCGTAAGGGCACCCGGTCCCCGGCCACCCTACCCTTCCTGATTCCCGTAGCCCAGTCAGAGCCGCGTAAGGGCACCCGGTCCCCGGCCACCCTACCCTTCCTGATTCCCGTAGCCCAGTCAGAGCCGCGTAAGGGCACCCGGTCCCCGGCCACCCTACCCTTCCTGATTCCCGTAGCCCAGTCAGAGCCGCGTAAGGGCACCCGGTCCCCGGCCACCCTACCCTTCCTGATTCCCGTAGCCCAGTCAGAGCCGCGTAAGGGCACCCGGTCCCCGGCCACCCTACCCTTCCTGATTCCCGTAGCCCAGTCAGAGCCGCGTAAGGGCACCCGGTCCCCGGCCACCCTACCCTTCCTGATTCCCGTAGCCCAGTCAGGGCCGCGTAAGGGCACCCGGTCCCCGGCCACCCTACCCTTCCTGATTCCCGTAGCCCAGTCAGAGCCGCGTAAGGGCACCCGGTATTGCCGGTCTGAGCCGGCGCGTTTTGACCATCATTTGTGACTTTCGTATTGCTTTAAGACAACGGGTCCCATACAGACATTTTGATCCTCGAAACAAACCTGATCGACTGATACCATTAAAAAAAACCGGCCAAGTGAGAGTCGGACTCGCGCACCGAGGGTTCCGTACTTTTCAGTATTTGTTGTTATAGCGGCAACAGAAATACAACATCTGTGAAAATTTCAACGGTCTATCTATCATTGTTCATGAGATACATCCTGGTGACAGACAGACGGACAACAGAGTCTTAGTAATAGGGCCCCGTTTTTACCTTCTGGGTACGGAACCCTAAAAATGAAGATCTCTAAATCAAATCCATTAAATCCTTGGTGTGAGAACTTAATTTGTCCACTTTTGAATACTAGTACAAAAAGTCGAGCGTTCAAGTCCTGCCGGAAACGATTTTTTTCTATTTTTCCTTTAATCTAAAATGAAGTACAATAAATACCTTGCACCAGGCGGGGGTGGGGAACTTGGGCGGCGCGTCATCATCATCATCCGAGTCCGAGTTGAGGTGCTGGAAGCCGTCCTGCATGTACACAGGCTCCATAGGGGGCGCTTTCGTGCCATTCTTCAATGGCGTGTGCACTGGAAACAAAAGTTCATATATTAGTCTAGTCCAGCCATTCTGAATGTGTACTCCGCGGACCCCTAGGGATCCGCGAAGCCTCTGTTGGGGCTCCGCGAATATACTTGTAATAATTTAAATAAAAACCTTTTTTTATACCTATAAATGAGCTGTTTTTATTTTTATTTTTTTTCTTACATTTTTTCTTATTTCTTATTAAATATATTAATAACGGGTCACTCACGTGTTTTAAGTCGAAAACGCTCGACATGTTCCACTCCGTACCGAGGAGCGTCATCAGGAGCTTGCGTCGACGGTGACGGACCGTCCCGTTCTTATTTCTTACTTATATAGGGCTCCGTCAAATATTTCGCTTTCCAAAAGGGTTCCGTCACCAAAAAAGTTTGAGAACAGCTTTTTAGGGTTCCGTACCCAAAGGGTAGAAACGGAACCCTATTACTAAGACTCCGCTGTCCGTCCGTCTGTCTGTCACCAGGCTGTATCTCATGAACCGTGATCGCTAGACAGTTGAAATTTTCACAGATGATGTATTTTTGCTGCCGGTATAACAACAAATACTAAAAAGTACGGAACCCTCGGTGCGCGAGTCCGACTCGCACTTGGCCGGTTTTTTGTATCCGCGAGTTTGAATCTTCTTTGATTAAATTACCTTCTGCGTCAGAATGACGCAGTTTTTGTATTTATTTATTTTTAACTTTATATTGCACTTAAAAAGAGCACAACAGGCGGACTTAATGACAATATAGGCATTCCCTACCAGTCAACCATAGGGCAAAACAGAAAAGCATCAAGGTAGGTCCATTTGTAGTATTATTTAATAAAGTCTGAATGTAAAAAATATCCAATAATTTGAATATAATTTGGGGCATTTTCTATGAAAAGGGACCTTATTGCCGATAGCGCTTACGCCGCACAGCGTCGCGCGGCATTGTATTTACATTGGAGCATCGTTTACAATGGCGTAAGCGCCATCGACAATAAGGTCCCTTTTTATGGAAAATACCACATTTCGTGGAATGAGAACTGATAATGTTTAACTTACTTTTGTCAGCATCCATTCTTTGCTTCATCTTCTGTTTCTCGAGATATTCTTTTTGTCTCTTCTCGATCTCTTTAGCCATCTTCGCAGCCTCTTTCTTCATACTGAAAAATATTTTCATATTACAAGCTTTTATTTAACACCCTGTTGTTAGTGTGGTTCAAATGTGGGAAGCTAAATTTGATCCACTTCCAGATTTCTGATTGAGCTTTGGTTGCATGGTTTTTGAAAAACCGAATTTTCTTTGCTAGGGAGTCTAAAACACGAAATCAGTGTTCTATACCTATACTAATTACTTTATTACTCTCTTTATTTGTATTTTAGTTACTCCCTTATTAGTTATCATTTGTATACGCTCTGTTTACATATGTGGCTGCGATAGTGCGCAACCTTAGTATAGTACCTATTAGTTTGTATCATGTCACTACCTGTGAGTTCCTATAATTGGCTTCCTGTATCAACTATAATTTTTATGTTAATGTCACAGCTGTTGGATTTCCAAATAAATAAATAAAAAGTGGATTCACCCATAAGCAACATCACAGGAGTCGCTTAAGCGTTACTTACGCTTCTGAAGACTACTACTAGCTCTTTTGCGAACTGCAAGATGGAAAGCGCAAGCAAGACGGCCAGTTCTTGCGGTTCAAAGATGTGTTAAAGCGGCCTATGAAGGGTGCTCATATGGAGTCAACGACATGGGAGAGCCTAGCCAGTGACCGTCCACGTTGGAGGCATATCGTGCGTCAGTTTGAAGCTAGACTCGACGCCGAGCGCGACGAGCTAAAGGCCAGACCACCTGTGGCCATTACTTTACAATTAGCTCCATGCATGAATTTATTTTTATTTTTGGATTCATAATTTATATCGTTGGAACACCGGAAATGATAAAAATACTTTTGTAAACCTTAACATTATTTTATAAAAAAATATTTAAAATGTTGAAAATTTTTGAGCGGTTGAAACGTTCATAATTTTTGGCGCGAATTCGACAGAGCGTGATGACGTCACACGTTGGGCGGCCCAACTGACGTTTGCTACTAATGACACTAATCTGTCGAACGCGTGACGTTTCGAGCGTTTCGCTCACTAGCTTTTCGCGGGCAAATTTTTGTACTTTTTATTTATAATTTTAAGTAATTAAATGGTAATTTAAAAACGGAAATGCATTTGTAACATGATATAACGGTAACAAACATCCGAATAAAACATATTTCGTTCAAATATAAACTTCATGCATGAGGCTAATTATGTCGGAGGGGTGCCGGTGCACTCGCTGCAAAAATTGGCTACGTCAGTCACCTGAGAGCGCACCGGTGACGCTCTCAGCGGCAAAACTCAGTCGTTGTGGCCGAAATCGGCTAGGAGATCTTTTTCTTTCGTTTTCTTTTTTAATATTATAGGACATTCTTACACAGATTGACTAAGTCCTACGGTAAGCCCAAGGAGGCTTGTGTTATGGGTACTCAGACAACGATATATATAATACATAAATACTTAAATCATAGAGTAACTTATACTAGACCGGTACTGTCATAGTAAATTTTGTAACCCCAGTAAATTCACTGCCATCTGTCAAATGTATTTAAATATGGATAAATCATTTTTTTTATTTGCATTAATTATTTTTATGATTTTGACCCATGTTCTTTCACTGATATGCGTTAAAATTGTTAAATAACAAACGAAACAGTCAACGCCATCTATAAGACAGTGGGCCAAAACTAGTGGCGCCCTCTGAACGAGAATCAAATTTTCTTGATTTTCGAGGCACGTTTTTTCCTTAGACTGTAAACATTTATTACGGAGTTATATCTATCTTTGCTTAAATACATAGAAAACACCCACGGCTCAGGGACAAATATCTGTGCTCATCACACAAATAAACGCCCTTACCTGGATTCGAACCCAGGACCATCGGCTTCACAGGCAGGCTACCTACTGGGTCAGACCGGTCGTCTGATGATGATGGTGATGACTCACGCCGCTCCTCCGTCTCCAACACCTTACTCATTACTCACGCCTCGCTCTCCTCCTGCTGCTTCTTCCTGGCGGCATCAGCCTTCCGTTGTTCGTCGGCGAGCCGCGCGGCGCGGGCCTGCTCCTCGGTGCGGCGCCGCTCCTCCGTCTCCAACACCTTACTCATTACTCACGCCTCGCTCTCCTCCTGCTGCTTCTTCCTGGCGGCATCAGCCTTCCGTTGTTCGTCGGCGAGCCGCGCGGCGCGGGCCTGCTCCTCGGTGCGGCGCCGCTCCTCCGTCTCCAACACCTTACTCATTACTCACGCCTCGCTCTCCTCCTGCTGCTTCTTCCTGGCGGCATCAGCCTTCCGTTGTTCGTCGGCGAGCCGCGCGGCGCGGGCCTGCTCCTCGGTGCGGCGCCGCTCCTCCGTCTCCAACACCTTACTCATTACTCACGCCTCGCTCTCCTCCTGCTGCTTCTTCCTGGCGGCATCAGCCTTCCGTTGTTCGTCGGCGAGCCGCGCGGCGCGGGCCTGCTCCTCGGTGCGGCGCCGCTCCTCCGTCTCCAACACCTTACTCATTACTCACGCCTCGCTCTCCTCCTGCTGCTTCTTCCTGGCGGCATCAGCCTTCCGTTGTTCGTCGGCGAGCCGCGCGGCGCGGGCCTGCTCCTCGGTGCGGCGCCGCTCCTCCGTCTCCAACACCTTACTCATTACTCACGCCTCGCTCTCCTCCTGCTGCTTCTTCCTGGCGGCATCAGCCTTCCGTTGTTCGTCGGCGAGCCGCGCGGCGCGGGCCTGCTCCTCGGTGCGGCGCCGCTCCTCCGTCTCCAACACCTTACTCATTACTCACGCCTCGCTCTCCTCCTGCTGCTTCTTCCTGGCGGCATCAGCCTTCCGTTGTTCGTCGGCGAGCCGCGCGGCGCGGGCCTGCTCCTCGGTGCGGCGCCGCTCCTCCGTCTCCAACACCTTACTCATTACTCACGCCTCGCTCTCCTCCTGCTGCTTCTTCCTGGCGGCATCAGCCTTCCGTTGTTCGTCGGCGAGCCGCGCGGCGCGGGCCTGCTCCTCGGTGCGGCGCCGCTCCTCCGTCTCCAACACCTTACTCATTACTCACGCCTCGCTCTCCTCCTGCTGCTTCTTCCTGGCGGCATCAGCCTTCCGTTGTTCGTCGGCGAGCCGCGCGGCGCGGGCCTGCTCCTCGGTGCGGCGCCGCTCCTCCGTCTCCAACACCTTACTCATTACTCACGCCTCGCTCTCCTCCTGCTGCTTCTTCCTGGCGGCATCAGCCTTCCGTTGTTCGTCGGCGAGCCGCGCGGCGCGGGCCTGCTCCTCGGTGCGGCGCCGCTCCTCCGTCTCCAACACCTTACTCATTACTCACGCCTCGCTCTCCTCCTGCTGCTTCTTCCTGGCGGCATCAGCCTTCCGTTGTTCGTCGGCGAGCCGCGCGGCGCGGGCCTGCTCCTCGGTGCGGCGCCGCTCCTCCGTCTCCAACACCTTACTCATTACTCACGCCTCGCTCTCCTCCTGCTGCTTCTTCCTGGCGGCATCAGCCTTCCGTTGTTCGTCGGCGAGCCGCGCGGCGCGGGCCTGCTCCTCGGTGCGGCGCCGCTCCTCCGTCTCCAACACCTTACTCATTACTCACGCCTCGCTCTCCTCCTGCTGCTTCTTCCTGGCGGCATCAGCCTTCCGTTGTTCGTCGGCGAGCCGCGCGGCGCGGGCCTGCTCCTCGGTGCGGCGCCGCTCCTCCGTCTCCAACACCTTACTCATTACTCACGCCTCGCTCTCCTCCTGCTGCTTCTTCCTGGCGGCATCAGCCTTCCGTTGTTCGTCGGCGAGCCGCGCGGCGCGGGCCTGCTCCTCGGTGCGGCGCCGCTCCTCCGTCTCCAACACCTTACTCATTACTCACGCCTCGCTCTCCTCCTGCTGCTTCTTCCTGGCGGCATCAGCCTTCCGTTGTTCGTCGGCGAGCCGCGCGGCGCGGGCCTGCTCCTCGGCGCGGCGCCGCTCCTCCGTCTCCGCCGCCTTACGCGCCAACTCGAGCCTTTTCTAACAAAAACATACCGTAACCACAGAATAAGTAATAGCATAGAGTAACTTATACTAGAGCGGTACTGTCATAGTAAATTTTGTAACCCCAGTAAATTCACTGCCATCTGTCGACACACTTTAAAACAAAAATGAAGATTTATAAAAATACGATAGAATGTATTTAAATATAGATAAATGATTTTTTTTATTTACATTAATTATTTTTATATCATTTTGACCCATGTTTTTTCACTGATATGCGTTAAAATTGTTAAATAACAAACGAAACCGTCAACGCCATCTATTCGACTGTAGGCCAAAACTAGTAGCGCCCTCTGAACGAGAATCAAATTTTCTTGATTTTCGAGGCACGTTTTTTCCTTAGACTGTATCTATCTATTACGGAGTTATATCTATCTTTGGTAATAGTATTATCGTACAGAACGGCCGCGCCTCGCCCCGCCCCGACTCGAATTACCTCGCCCCGCGACACCAGATTGACGGCCGTTTGCCGACCGCTCAGTACTGTTTTTAAGCAACTCACTCACTCACACGCATGACGCGTATACAGACGTGCCGTTCACACATAGAAACGCAAGTGATTTTTGATGTATAGCGTGTCCGCCCTGTGCCATAAGTAGGAAAATGTTAAAAAAAAAACCGGCCAAGTGCGAGTCGGACTCGTTGTTCCGTACCATTAAGCAAAAAAAAAAACACGATTGTTGTATGGGAGCCCCACTTAAATGTTTATTTTATTGTTTTTAGTAAATGTTACTTTATAAACTCATCTGTTTTAAGACTGTTTGTTTCTTAATAAATAATAATAAAATAATATATTCCCAAAAAAAAAAAATGTGAAAATTTCAACTGTCTACCTTCACGGTTCATAAAATACAACCCGGTGACAGACAGACGGACAGTGGAGTCTTAGTAATAGGGTCCCGTTTTTACCCTTTGGGTACGGAACCCTAAAACCTGTAAAAACCTATACTGTTTTAACATTTCTAAGCACATTTGGAGCTTACTGACACCCTGGTGACAGACGGACGGACAGCGAAGTCTTAGTAATAGGGTCCCATTTTACCCTTTGGGTACGGAACCCTAAATTAAGAAAACCAAATGCATCAAGTTTACGCTACCTAACGTCAAGCAGGTAAATAACAGCAAGATTAAAATAAAAGGTTATACGCTGGAATTTGAAGATCGAACTGTTTTCCTGGGAGTCACTAAACTCAAAACTGCAATGGCATGCACATATATCCACTCTAGCCGGCAAACTTAGTTCAGCAGCCTATGCAGTGAGGAGAATCAGACAGCTAACAAACGTAGAGACGGCCAGGCTGGTATACTTTTGTTACTTCCATAGTGTTATGTCGTATGGAATTCTGTTGTGGGGAAAAGCGGCAGACATTCAGACAATATTTGTGCTGCAAAAACGAGCTGTACGTTCCATCTATGGACTGGGCGCTCGAGTATCCTTAAGAGAGAGATTTAGGGAGGTTAACATTCTTACCGTTGCATCTCAATACATACTTGAGAATATTATGTATGTTCGGAAAAACATCCACGAATTCAAGCTTAACAGTGATATCCATAACTATAACACTAGAAACAAACATAAACTTGCTGTGCCCGCCCACCGCCTCCGTAAGGTTAGTACGTCTTTCGTCGGGAACTGTACACGTTTTTATAACAAAGTGCCCGCAGACATAGTAAATTTGCCACATAACAAATTTAAGTCACATGTTAAGCGCTGTTTGTCTAGTAAGGCGTACTATACTGTAAAAGATTTTATAGACGATAAGGATCCCTTTAAGACAGTAGCTTGATCTTGATAGTATGATACAAATTTAAGCAATATTTGTTTTTGTTTTAGTGTTTTTTTTTCTGTGAAATAACAATACTAGTGTCCAGTAGAACTGACTCAAGAGACCATCATGCTCTCGCTTGATTGTATTGTTTTAGTTAATTTCAGTTTTGGACACTTAGAGACCTTATACACCTCTAAGATTTTATTATGTTTAAAATTTATTTTATATGTAATAATACCTTTATTTTTAATTATTCTGACCTTTACATCTCTATGTCAATTTAAATTTGTAATTTAGTTATTTATAGGTAGGCATACTTCTTACGAATTATGTTGTGATTATGTGGCGCTATGCCGTCTTTAATGTAACATACAAGCACAAATGTTGTATCTCACTGAATTAATTTACTTCATATATATTAATACAGCCCGGCAACTTGAACATGTCATGCTCGCCTAAAAGTCTTTGCTTACGGTGGCGTCGTTGATCGGGTCGCCACTTTCCCGAATGAAGGTTGAGGGAGACGATGGCTGAGATACGCGTCATACTCGTGAACGGGTGCTGTTTGTGGAGACCGGTCTGTTTAAGTTTACACGGGCTTCATTTTACCTATGTAACTTTACTTTTGAGTGGCATTAACGTGAGGTACTTCATTCGGTTCTTGTCTGTTTGTCTGATTTAATATCTTGTCTTTTTATTAATTAAATATATAACAATTCAAGTCTTGGAGACCCTTTACATCTCTGGATAATTTGATGATCTTTTTTATTATTATATACATTTTATCTCTGACACCTAGAGATTTTTACATCTCTAATTACAATTTTAGTACTTCTGTTATTTGTATAGTTTTTATTAGTTTTTTTTTCTTGTGTAATTTAACATTTATATTTATGTAATTGTTTTTTGTAATTTTGGATTAATTTTATTGTTTGTAAAAATTGACATGTAAAAGTGCCCCTGTGGCCTATTTGCTGAATAAATGTTTGATGTTTAAAAATACATGCTTTGGGATATGTTAAGCATACTGTTTTTAGTAAGAAAATAATACCGACTTACAAAAAATAAAAGCTGTATTTGGCCATTCAGATAATGTTTTCTAAGGACAGCGTTTTTTTTATTTTCGTGATTTCATGGTACGTTCCAAAATAAAAGTTGTTAAGTATACTTGGTCAAGCAAATCTTGTCAGTAGAAAAAGGCGGCAAATTTGAAAAATCGCGGGTTAGCAACATTACGTTTGAATTGTTCGAAAATCGCGTGTCATTTATATCTTAACTGTGGAGCTGTTTTGTTCACGTTTCATCGTTGTTCGATGTACATTGCTGCTTTTTGTTCGTTTCCTAGGGATATCATACTTTAGTTTGCTTTACATTGCTACTGACATATCCAGCTTGACAGACTATAGGATTAATATAACATATTCGTTTTGTGGAGTATGGTTATAAATTAAACAATACCCTATATAGCTTCTAGTAACAAATTAAAACATGCCAAATATGATTTAGTAAAAATTCAAATTCAAAAATCTATGAAATTGGTGACCTTTTCATCGGACAACTAAGACAGCCGTATGTTAGTTATACTAACAAAATATGGATGTAAGTCTGAAATAAATATATTCAACTCAATTCAATAATATAAATGCAAACAAATCAAGTTATATAACTTTCATTAACCTATGTACAGAAAGAAAATATATTTTTTATATTTAGCATATTTTACTTACCCTTTCTACCTCTTTCATTTTTTCTAGTTTTCCTTGATCAGCATGGGCTTGTTTCTCCATCCTAATCACAAACATTCACACGTAAGAAAATATTCATTAATAAAACCAATAAATTGAGTTTTATATCTGAGGAGGGACATAAGATAGTCTACGGAAGTCTATCAGGGCATTTTCTTTCTGAAGTGATGCACTGGACTTTTTTTTTAGAATATGTAAATTTAATGTTATTTGCGCCCAGAATCATGAGCCGATTCCACACTCCTAGGAAAGAAACAATGTCCAAAAATTTTCATACATTTTACGTACTTTCCATTTCGTTACCGCCGTACTCGGCCGTGCAGTGTTTGAAAAATGGTTACGGAATGGAAAAATAAAACTTGGGACACTTTTTTCCTCCTAGTAGGAACGAAGGCGTCGAAGCTCGTGATTCTGAGTAGGAAAAACATTAAACTTACCTATTATGGAAAAAAAAGTCCAGTGCATCACTACGGAAAAAAATGGCCATCAACGCAGACGAAGTCGCGGGTAAAATCTAGTAAGAAATAAACAAAGTACCTGTCCCTCGCTTGTGCTTGTAACACAGCTCTGCGCTCCTTCTCGGCCGCTTCTCGCGCCGCGGCGGCGGCCGCCATTTTCTCTTCGCGTTTTCTAAAAAAAAATTAAAAAAAAGTTTTTTTAATACAGTTGCTCAAAAAGTGGTACTTTTTGTGGCTGCGTAGCGTGCGAGAAGCTCAATTTCTCGAACTAGTGCTTTTTACTTTTTAGTTCCAAACTATACTTTCGAAACGCAGTTAAAATTGAATTAAGCGCGGAGCAGGTACCAGGGCCTCATGAGTTATGAGGAGGTGTCGTTGAGCAACCCGCGCCGGGCCCGCGGCGGCCGCGGCCGGGGCGCGCGCGAGTATGAAGGTATCGCGGGCTGCGGCAGCTCAACTATCAAGGGCTGTATACGTACTTTTGGTTTTGGTTTGGTTTGGTGGTATGATTCTACTAATGATATATTAATTTATTATTTTTTCGCAATTCTGACAGCGCACGGCCAGCTCCAGTGGAGATCCTTGGCAGAAGCCATTGGTAGACATAACGCTCAATATGATGATAATGTTGAACAGCGAATGCAGATTTTCCAGACATCATTATTGTTGCTCTTACTGATGTGCCGACGCACAGTTAAAAACCCTGGCCGGCATAGTTTTATTACTTCAGTTTAGTTGTGTTGCCTTCCTAATGTTTTAGTTCACTCACCGTTTCTGCATCTCCTTCTTAGCCTCCAGCATGGCTTCCTTCTTCTTCCTGGCGCCATCTTTGCTGAGTATCCTCGCGGGCCTTGTTGATGGCGGCCACTTTAGACGCAGAAGCCGGCATGGTTTTATTACGTCAGTTTAGTTGTATTGCCTTCCTAATGTTTTAGTTCACTCACCGTTTCTGCATCTCCTTCTTAGCCTCCAGCATGGCTTCCTTCTTCTTCCTGGCGCCATCTTTGCTGAGTATCCTCGCGGGCCTTGTTGATGGCGGCCACTTTAGACGCAGAAGCCGGCATGGTTTTATTACGTCAGTTTAGTTGTGTTGCCTTCCTAATGTTTTAGTTCACTCACCGTTTCTGCATCTCCTTCTTAGCCTCCAGCATGGCTTCCTTCTTCTTCCTGGCGCCATCTTTGCTGAGTGGATCCTCGCGGGCCTTGTTGATGGCGGCCACTTTAGACGCAGAAGCCGGCATGGTTTTATTACGTCAGTTTAGTTGTGTTGCCTTCCTAATGTTTTAGTTCACTCACCGTTTCTGCATCTCCTTCTTAGCCTCCAGCATGGCTTCCTTCTTCTTCCTGGCGTCATCTTTGCTGAGTAATTCCTCGCGGGCCTTGTTGATGGCGGCCACTTTAGACGCAGAAGCCGGCATGGTTTTATTACGTCAGTTTAGTTGTGTTGCCTTCCTAATGTTTTAGTTCACTCACCGTTTCTGCATCTCCTTCTTAGCCTCCAGCATGGCTTCCTTCTTCTTCCTGGCGTCATCTTTGCTGAGTAATTCCTCGCGGGCCTTGTTGATGGCGGCCACTTTAGACGCAGAAGCCGGCATGGTTTTATTACGTCAGTTTAGTTGTGTTGCCTTCCTAATGTTTTAGTTCACTCACCGTTTCTGCATCTCCTTCTTAGCCTCCAGCATGGCTTCCTTCTTCTTCCTGGCGTCATCTTTGCTGAGTAATTCCTCGCGGGCCTTGTTGATGGCGGTCACTTTGGACGCGGAAGCCGACATTGTCTTTGCGGGGGGCAATTTTGCGGTCGGCTTTGTGGCTGAACTTGATATCTGAAGAAAAAGAAAATGTATGTGTATGTGTATGTATGTGTATTAATGTCATTAACGGGTCTAACGCGATTAAATTTCATTAATTTACCCTTTTTCCGACGTTTCAGCCAGGTTGCGCTAAGTTAGCTGTGGTTACGGAAGAATGACGTCCCAGCAAAATGTAAAATATAAACTAATGTCGGGTAGTTTAGAGTTGTTTGATCTCAATTAACATTTTGCTTGGACGTGTCTTCCGTGATCACAGCTAACTTAGTGCAACCAAGCTGAAACGTCGGAAAAAAGGTAAAATAATGAAATTTAAACGCGTTAGACCCGTTAATGACATTAATTATGTGTAGAAAACGCGAGAGTTTAAAGTGTTATAAAGAAAATGTAGATTTTGAATGAATAATATCTATTTCAGAACAAGTCCCATATTAATGACGTGAAATTATAATATCAACAAATTAAGTTACACACTTAAATACTGTTGGCGCTCGAAACACTTCGTAGAGAAAAACCGGCCAAGTGCGAGTCGGACTCGCGCACCGAGGGTTCCGTACTTTTTTTGTATTTGTTGTTATAGCGGCAACACAAATATATCATGAAAATGTCTATCACTATCACTGTTCATGAGATACCGCCTGGTGACAGACAGACAGACGGACAGGGACAGCGGAGTCTTAGTAATAGGGTCCCGTTTTTACCCTTTGGGTACGGAACCCTAAAAAATGAGTGACTGAATTCCTTAAGTTCTTTGATAATAAATGCGTCTTTTGAATAGATGCCATATAGTACTTGTATTAAGGCTCACCTGAGTGGTTTTGCCGTTGAAAATCATGTTGTTCATCTTGGTGAGCGTGTCCGCGGAGAGTACTTGCTTTGGTATTATTCTGTCGGGCGGCGTACTGTTTTCTGTCTCGGCATCCTGTAAAATTATATTATTTTAAGATTCCAATCTAAACATAGGACCAAATACATAACTAGGATTTTTGAAATAGCATTAGAAGTTATGATGTTCGGCTCGGACACCAGATCTTCAATCTCCTGGTTCTTGCGGAGTCTCCAGGTTCCATCCTCTCGACTATGGATGGTATAGAAAGGATGCCAATCTCTTAAGGCAGAATTGTTGCAAAAGTGATCGCTTTTAGCTTTAAATAATAGTTCCTAATCTCTCCGGTGGCGCTAGTTAGGCTCTGGGACATAAGGCAATAAATAACCCGACCAAATTACGTAGGTTGTTTTTGGTATTATTTCGGTGTATGGTGGCGCCGCCTAATTACTGTTTTTTGATGGACACTTTTCATACATAGAGATTTGGCTCCTTTATATAGTCTCAAAGAAAGAACGCAGTAATTTATACAAAAATATACACAAACTTATTAAGAAAGAGCATCAAAATCATAGAATTGAAGTAGAAAAACATCTCTCGTCTTCAGCGTCGTAGCTTGAAAAAGGGCTTTAAAGCATTGAGTAATACAAAGCAATGGATCCCCTGCTTAAGCGAGCTGTCTTCAAATACCAAGACGTTCTCAAGAACAAAGATAATAGATACCGCCACTTCATTCTACAGAAATCTGTATTCGACACAAAGTTCAGACCAAGAGGAATGCCATCAAATCAAGCACAACTCTACCACTATACCTAGATTTTCTATGGCAGAGATCATGAAAAAAATTAACGGTTTAAAAATAGAAAAAAGCTCCGGTCCAGACGAAATTCCAAACCAAGCAATTAAAGTGGGCAAATCTCTACTAGCACCACATTTAACGAACTTATTTAATAAAATCCTAGACGCGACAAGGATACCTACGGAATGGGCAAAATCTGATATAATTTTATTATATAAAAAAGGGGATCCCGCGAATATTGCCAACTACAGACCCATCAGCCTGCAACCAAACGTGTACAAACTGTTCGCATCTTGCCTCGAAGAACGTCTCGCTACATTCACTGAAAAACACCAACCTGTAGAGCAAGCTGGCTTCCGCAAAGGCTTTTCGACCGTAGAGCATATCCACACGCTTGAACTTATAATAGAGAAGTATCAAGAACGACAAAGACCTCTATATCTGGCCTATATTGACTATGCCAAGGCCATCGATTCTATTTCACATAAGAGTATGTGGAAAGCTCTACACGAGTGCGACATCCCAACAGAGATTATAGAACTAATAAAAGACATCTATAATAAAAGCGTATCTCGTGTTCGAATGGAAACAAAAGGACCAGAAATAAGAATCTGTAGAGGAGTCAGGCAGGGCGATCCACTCTCGCCTCGAATTTTCGTCACTGTCCTAGAAAATGTTATGAAAAGTCTAAACTGGACCCGGAAAGGAATCAATATAAAAGGTGACTATCTAAATAATCTTCGTTTCGCCGACGATTTAATTCTTTTTTCGGAGTCTGCAACCCAACTAGAAAAAATGATTTGTGAGCTTGATACAGTCAGCAAAAATATAGGTTTGGAATTAAATACAGACAAAACGAAAGTCATGACTAATGCTTCAAAAACACCCATATATGTAAACAACACTCAGCTTGAATATGTAGAAAAATATATCTATTTAGGTAAACAAATAGCTTTCAATAAATCCAGACACATAGACGAAATAAACAGAAGAATAAATTTAACATGGAACAAATTCTGGAGCTATAAAGAAATACTAAAGTCAGACCTCCCAGTCAAGCTCAAGAAAAAGGTGCTAAATTCCTGTATACTCCCATGCCTCTCATACGGCAGCCAAACATGGATTTCCAGTAACTACACAACAAATCGAATACAGACATGTCAAAGAGCCATGGAACGAAGTATATTGAAAATAAACAAGGACAGGCAACGTAATACAGACATAAGAAGGAGAACAAACGTAATAGACGCCTTACAACACTGTAGAAAACTAAAATGGAAGTGGGCAGGCCATGTGGCACGAATGAGCAAGGACAAATGGGAAAATAAAGTAACTACGTGGCCAGGACCACTCGGTAACCGAACTCGTGGAAAACCGAAAGAGAGGTGGGCAGACGAGATAGTTAGAGCTGCTGGAAAGGACTGGATTACAAAGGCAACGGATAGAGATACTTGGAAGGATATGGAGGAGGCCTTTACTCGTAGAGAGGTCCTTAAATAAACATTTAAATAATAATAATAATGTGCATTTTATTATTTTATATATATTTTTCTGTGTAAAGAAAAATGTACTAAATGTGAAAAAGTAAAATTAAAAAAAAATATATATATATTAAACTAAACTATGAAATGGAAATGTAAATTCGGAATGTTAATTATGTAAGATATAGAAATGCATGAAATGAAATTTTAATTTTAATTATTAAGAAATGAAACTGTAAATTATGTTTGTTTATTAAGGAATAAAGAGGCTATATTATTATTATTATTATATAGTCTCCATGCTCTCGACGTGTGCGTTTCCCAATATTTAGCGGTAGATCCTCCGCTCGGCTACCAGCACAGTGCGCGCTCCTCTTTTTGTGGTAGTGAGCCAAACATCATTGGAGAAACGAAAGCCGGTCCGGATGGGAGAAGATCGCGCAGTCTGGAGGGCGTACTCCGACTACGTCTGGAGTACCAAGTGGCCGAAGACCATCTGGACGAAGTGCAGAAAGACCTCAGCGAACTCGGCGCCGTCGACTGGACAGAAACGGCTTTGGACAGAGTAGCATGGCGGTCTTTGGTGTCGGAGGACAAGATCCACTTCGGGTCGTCGCGCCACAGCAGTAAGTAAGTATTAGAAGTTATAATGTAGTTAGGTATATTACCTTTTTGGCCATAGCTCTCGTTTTTGTCCTAGTGGTCCTAGCAGCCATCTCTTCAAACTGTTGTACTTTGGCTTTTACAGCGGAACTGCAAAGAAATATTTATTTTATTCCGTTTTTAGTATTTGTTGTTATAGCGGCAACAGAAATACATCATCTGTGAAAATTACAACTGTCTAGCTATCACGGTTCATGAGATACAGCCTGGTGACAGGCGGACGGACAGCGGAGTCTTAGTAATACCTTTTGGGTACGGAACCCTAAAATTTTTTTTTTTTTTTATAAACTGATCAGCGATTGGCCCTAGTCACACCTGATGGAAAGCGAAGACAGGGCCTAAGATGGAGCTCACCGGTTCAGTAACAGCCTATTCACTCTTGTTTTAAAGAGACCGAGGTCATATTGATCAGGGAATACAGATGGCGGGAGCGCATTCCATTCCTTAGCCGTCCGTACCAAAAAAATATTAAATATTAGTATATTGGCAAGAAGGGGCAAGCGGGAAAGCACCGAGACTCACGTGGGTCCTGTTTGTTCCTCCTCGGTCCTGTGTGTTGTGGGCCCTGGTTCCTTGGTGGGCGTGCAATACTCTTCACTGTTGTCTTCAGTCAGTAGAGACAAGTCGTCCGTCAAGTCGGGCGTAGGGACATCTAAAAAACACACACTTTTATTTTTCTAGCTATCTCAAATTTCTATGAAAATATGAAGTATATGTGGTATTTTCTATAAAAAGGGACCTTATTGTCGATGGCGCTTACGCCATTATAAACGATGCTCCGATATAAATACAATGCCGCGCGATGCTGTGCGGCGAAAGCGGCATCGACAATTTTTTTTATAAAAAATGCCCCATATAATGACACTCTCACTTTGTTGGGAACTACTACTATAAATATAATTAGTATGTTACCTTTCTCTATAACAACTGTGGAGTCCATAATCTTAGCCTGTGGTTTATCTAAAACCATGGTGTCTCGGTTAATTTTGTCTAACACGACTGTTTCGTTCATTGCAATCTGAAAAAAATACGCAACATATGTTATTTATCGTTATAACTTAATATTTTTTATTTTGTTCCTAGACCAGGCCTCCTTCACTCGCTCAAGGCCACGCGCTATATGCCTACCGCTCGGCGTATCGTCGACGATACAACCGACAGAGGGCCGCCGAACGCCCGCCTGAGCGCTCGCACCGCACGTTTCCCGCGCCTACGCTTCGAAATGCCGAAACCACGTAATTATTGTGCAGTAGATGGGTGTAAAAGTAAAAAAACAAAAGAAAATTTGTCGTATTTACCGAGTAGTATTTTAAATCTATCTTTATGAATTTTGTTGCCATTTATTTCTTTGAACATAAGTAGGTAAATCGTAAATTAAGGAGTTTTTTGAGTCAGGTATTATAAGTGTTGTTTTTAAATATTTGATTGTAATATGGTTGATTCGCAACATTCGTTTTGTTACAATAATAACATAAGTAACAGTACAACCCTAGCGCATTCTTACGATGACGCGTTGGCACGTGACTCGCACGGCGAGCAAGGCAGTCTCGACTCTTTGTGCGCATACTTATGGTACATTTCTTCTCGTCCTGAGCAGCAGGTATTATTATTAAGATTTTGTAGGCTATTATAGCGTAGGTATTTTCGCTTTTGTATGGGAATGATGTATCTGTTACGTAGTAACTATTTATTCATCTGTGCCTAGACCGATCATGCATTATTAATATTATTTCATTTCATTTATTGACTGCAATCCATGGTACATATAGGTGTTATAGTCATTTTAATTGTAACAGCATGGACCCTGAATAGGGTATAGCAAGAGAATCTTAATAACTAAATACTTAAAAATACTTTACAAAACTTAACATAACATAGATTTGATTAATTTCTAAATTTAATAATCCAAATATACTTCCGATCACATTTACAATTTATTTATTTATATTATTATTTTAGTGCACACTAAAATAATGTGCAATGATTTCTGTAGCCGCCGAGCAGGTCTCGACGACAAATAAAAATACTTCGATTTGAAGTAAACTTATAATCAATAGGTGTTGGTTACTTTACAAGGTACAGTTGACGTTTGACGTAAACGGTTAAAAGTGTAGAAGTGGTGGTAATAGTATGGAGGCTGATGCGAAAGTGGTTAAGCTAATTTTGAATGTTAGAATGGTAGTCTAAATTTAGGTGCCTCTAATTGGCCGCGATACAGGTTATGTGGAGCGCTCCTATTGGTGCATTTAAATAAGCCTCCGCATAGTAAGCGAGCCCGACGGCTGCGTTTTGCTACTGCATTATACACATGAAAGGTTGCGTTCGCAACAATTTCAATATAAATTTAATACCGATTAATGGTGGTTTACATAAAAAAATTCAACCTTTTTAAAAATAAAAGAACGTTTCCTGTAAGTAAAAAAAAACCGGCCAAGTGCGAGTTTGACTCGCGCACCGAGGGTTATAGAGGCAACAGAAATACATCATCTGTGAAAATTTCAACTGTCTAGCTATCACGGTTCATGAGATACAGCCTGGTCACAGACAGACGGACAGCAGAGTCTTAGTAATAGGTTCCCGTTTTTACCCTTTGGGTACGGAACCCTAAAAATTCAACCTTTTTAAAAATAAAAGAATGTTTTAAGGTACTTTCCCTCCAGGGCCCATAAATTTTTTCACACACTGTATAAGCATAAAGCAGGCTTGAAGAGAATTTCCTGGTTAACTTAGTAAAGAGTCGAGTATTGCTCTGATCACAGATTTAATATATACGCTAGATGACGCAAATACCACGATTTGTATTGAAACCAAGCGAAAATACATAATTTACGCATAATATAATTTTAAAATTACTAATCTGTGATAGGAAATATGTTCTTGCCTTTGGGTGCTCGCAATTTTTGGGCTGTTGCAGTTAATTATCATGCAACGACCCATTTTTTAAGTTTTCACGGACGTCCAGTTGCAACAACTGACGCGCGTGGACTGTAAAAAGCGACGGGCAACCTCGACGCTTGGTCGGGGTTCGGACACGCGAAGTAAATGAATTTGCGTTTTATATGGTATATTTATTTCTGTGGCTCTGATACATTCCGTCGCACTTTTTTTTTTTTAGGTAAATACACATAATATACAATTTAATTACAAAATTACCGTTAAACCAGTAAGGTTTGTCTCGGTACACCGGTGTCTTTAAAAGTATAACATTAATAACTCACCGTAGACCTCCCATCAGTATGGTCATACACTCCATTAGTCAGCACCACCGTCTTATCCATACTAATAGTCACCGTCATATTCATATTGCTTGTAACATTTAAAACATGTGTCTCCTCCATCGCTTGCTTGTCAACTTTAGACTTTGGTCCCTTCTTCTTAGGGCCCTTTTTAGATTGGATCGAGTCATCTGAGGTTATTGATACTGTTGAGTCAGCTTTGGTCTTTTTGACGGTTTTTTGAGGTATGGCGGGCGATTGGATTTCGGGGATGGATATTCTCTCTTCTTTTGGTGATATTATTTCTGGTTCTGGAGATGGATCTTTTGGTTTCGGTTCTTCCTCGCTAAAAAAATGGTTATTAGTTATGTGTTAATTTTTGACAATTTTATGACATACGTACAGATTATATTATGGGTTGTTATTGTTACAAACTATGGTATCTAAATGTGTGAAAAACTGGGGACATTTTCATCTCTGCCCGGTTTAAAATTGTTCCTGATTCTGAGTAAAAATCATTCAAAATATTAGGACAAGTGCAAGTCGGACTCGCCCACCGAGGGTACCGTACTTTTTAGTATTTCTACTGTACATCTACTGGGCCTTACTGAAAATCAGCGTCGCGGAGTGTGCCATGTTGGCTCATACCGTGACACCAAGCTGAGTAAGGACCATTAAGCGCAACTTCATTCTGTGTAATTATTTTTAGTTTAAGTTTTACGTTATGTTGTGCTACGTGCTAATAAATGCTTTTACTTTCTTTCCTAATCTTTCTTAATCTGGGGGCACGGCAGACGAGCAAAGCAACATATTTTGACTAATCTTATCTTATCTTATGGTTTCGGGGGCCCTTACGGATACACTTCGACCCATAGGGATCTTTTGTGCAGTTACCCCCTAGAAAAGATCCGTCCGCTACTCAAGAGCCTTCCCCACCATCTCCATATGCCGGATGATGGACCTTATGGGTAGCTTTTTGAATTCCTTTGGTACCAGGTAGCCTGTTCCAAAGTCCTTCATTCTTTGTCTGGCGAGGGCGTGACATTCACACATAAGGTGTTCTATTGTCTCTTCCTCTTCGCCACACATACGACAATCGGTGTTGTCAGCGTGCCCCATCTTGGCCAGGATTCCCTTGACCCCGTAATGGCCAGTAAACACCCCCGTTATTATTTGGAGTTGCCGTTTGCTAAGTTTCCAAAGCTTTTTGCTCCAACCAGAGTCTACCCCTTGTATAAAGAGCTTTGAGTGCTTTAGACCCGTCAGACTGTCCCATTCTTCCTGGTGTTTGGTCTTAGTAAGGTCTTTGATAGCCGTTGTGATGGTTCCCTGTGAGAGCCCCACGAATGGTTCCGGACCTATAATGTTGTTTGCAGATCCGGCTCTGGCAAGTTCATCTGCATTTTCATTGCCCATGAATCCCTCGTGCCCTGGGATCCACACCAGTTGCAGTTATTTTGACTAAGGTGTAGAGTTTGTGTGGTGTTTGTTTGTGTTGTATTTGTGTGTGTTTTAGGGATTGTAGAGTTAGAATATAATTATATGTAGGTAGAGCCAACATGAGATCGGATAACTTTTTGACAGTGCGAGCCTTATGGTTTCGTCTTGGCAACATTTTACATGAAAATGTTTTTGGTGGGATCAGGGGCGTAGCTAGAGGATATGGCGCCCGGGGCAGTCACCAAATTTGCGCCCCCTGACGACTGACAAAAGTTTCCCTTTTGCCCCCCCCCCCCCCCCCCCTTGGATAGCGCAAGGGGCACTTGCCCCCTCTTCCCCCCCCCTAGTTACGCCACTTGGTGGGATAACATTTAGAGTATACTTACGCCGCTTTTTTGCCTCGTCTGGTCCTCTTCGGTCGTGGTTTGTCTGGTGTACCTGGATAAATATTAATTAGTATTTTATATTTATTTATAAAACCGGCCAAGTGAGGGTTCCGTACTTTTTAGTATTATACAGCCTGGTGACAGACAGACAGACGGACAGCGGAGTCTTAGTAATAGGGTCCCGTTTTTACCCTTTGGGTACGGAACCCTAAAAATAAAGAAAAACATAATGGAGTACATCTATTTTAAAAGGTATTTTACAGTACATATATGGTGCTACTTTACCGCACTAGTGCGATAATTAGCACATTACGTAACTATGTCGAAAATTTGAAGGGCCATATGTACTGTAAAACGTTGTACGATAGATGTGCGAATAGGTAATTTGCAGCTCGTGTCGATTTAAAACAATCCTTCGGTGGTGTTTAAATTTATCGCCACTCGTTGCGAATTTCCCATTTTTCGCACTTGTATCGTAATGTATTATTATCTGCAATAGAAAGAGTGGTAACTTACCAATACTGTTTTCTACGGGCGGTTGTGTATTTTCTGTGTCTGTAGTTGCGGACTCTGATACTTTCTGTAAAAAACACATGAATATATGTACATACTTCATATTTTATCGAAGGGGTGAAACACTGAAGTTTCATTCTGTATGAAATGGGTCCATATTGGCTCACATAACATTACTTGTCATATTATTTTTCATAATAACGCTTTTTGATCATAATAATCATTTGTCATAATTTTTTTGCGTACAAATTTGTTGTATATAAATTTGTATTACCAAAATCATTGCTCATAATTATCTGTAGGCAGATTTTTTTAACAACATAATGTCATTTCCAACTATTCGTCACGACTCATAATGGTTTTTATAATAAACTTATTAATTATAAACTTAAATTGTATAAGTATTTTAAAGCATAACATTTTAACTTTTGCAACTTTTTTATTTTTCATGTACCTAGCCTATTAAGCTATTTCGGCCCGCCAAGGAGTCGACGAAGCCCCGCTTCGCGGGGCTCCTTTTTCCGCTCTGAGGAACACAAAAAACCTAACACTCCTCCTCGCTTCGCTCGTCGTCGTACCTATCCCGACTCTGGGACTGTATTTATTATTTGATAGCAAGTTGAATGTAGTGTGTAGTGTAAGGATGCAAGATACCTGACAATAAAACCAGGTAAAGTTTAAAATAAATATTATATAAAATTTTATTACTTAAAATCGTTATGTTAAAAAATAAATATGATGTAAAATTTTATTATTTAAAATCGTTATATTAAAAGAATATATGAAAATTAACATTCGTATTACAGATATTTATTATGATTGACATTATTAACATGAATGATTTGGTGTTACGATAGTTATGCGCAAAGAAAAGTTATAAGTTATGATCATTATGATATAAAATTATATAACAAACATTTTCGGACTTCCAATAATCGAAGTCGCAATTTTATGTGAACTTTGGCGCACCCGTATGAAATGGTTTCGCTAAATTATGTGGTCAATCAGATAAGTACCTAATTGATTATAATAAAATAATAAGTTATTCATATAATAAAATAAGTATTAAATCATAATAAATGTTAGCTTTTAATTTTATGCCTTGAACATAAGTATCAAAATGCGTTTATTTTGATTTATGTACCTACATATATGCCTGCACTCACCTCCTAGTTATAGTTTAGTTTTAAGAAATACTTGCTGTCACCTAACAGGGTTCAAGTGTGAATTTATCTTAATCACAGATTATATAATAGTTCTTACGAACAGATACTTATCTCTCAAAGAAAACGCAAATACCTACAGTTTTGATACCTACACAAAAATACAATGGAGTGACCTTCAACGCGCCGCTCCCCGCACCGCGTGCGCCGGCATAACGCTAGGGTTGCCGACGCTTCTTTCAAATACTTAGGTGTCTTAGGTAGATATCTAGCTATAAATGTGTCGTAAAAAACATTACCTACATCTTTAAAACAATTTAATAGTACCTACGTAGCTTGTAACTACCTTAAAAAGAATAACAATAGGTATATTGAAAATGTCTACTTAGTTTTTCTCATCCGTCGAAAGAGGAAAAAACTATATTTTTTATTCGTTTTGTTGTTTCTGCATCCATCCACACTACAAGCTGTGTTATTTGTTGGTGACGAAGACATTTTTTGGCATAGCGCGCGGTTACGTGCGTGCGTGAGCGCGCGTGGCAACCGACTGGCTAGCGTCCTGCCGGCGGGAAGCGAGTCGTAGGTATAAAATCGAGCTCGCGCGGAGAGTTCCATAGGCCTGCCCTAGTGTAATATTTGTGATATAAATAGAATCGGCCAAGTTCGAGTCGGACTCGCGCACAAAGGGTTTCGTACCATTACGCAAAAAACGGCAAAAAATCACGTTTGACGTTTGGGAGCCCCACTTAAATATTTATTTTATTCTGTTTTCAGTATTTGTTGTCACAGGGGCAACAGAAATACATCATCTGTGAAAATTTCAACTGTTTAGCTAACGTGGTTTTTTTCGTAATGCCGGTCCGACTCACACTTGGCCGGTTTTTCCATTGCTAAAAAAACGAACTATAGGAGTTTACCTTTTTAGCTCGGGTGCGTTTGGGGCGGGGCTCCGGCGCGTCCTCCCCCTCCCCCGCCCCCGCACCAGCCCCCGCCCCCGCCCTGCTGGCCGTCCCGCGCCGGGACGCTCGGCCCGCGCGCTCCACAGGCGCCGGGGCTACGAACAAATACAAGAATTTTTTCAGTGTGACATAGGGAATTAATAATAATATTACCTATACATACCTACTTAAATGAGTTAATTTGTATGTATATATTATTTCAATTATTTTTTTTTCTTAATAATATCATTTAATTTAATTCAATTAATTTAATTTTTTACTTTAATCTTTCATTTAATTTTTGATTTTAACGTTGACATTTTGTTCTTAATATTTTTTTTCTGATTCTGACATGTAACTGATTTAATTTAATTATTTTTACTTTTTAATCGTTGACATTTTTCTTTATTATTTATAATTGACTAATTCATGTTTATTTTGGAAATTTCTACTTTTTTTTATTGATTACGTCTTATTAATATTTTTATTGGTGGCTATGATGTTTGTTTTTGTAATATTTTTTTTTGTATGCATGTGCCTAGTTTTAAGATTTCAAACACAATGTAATATTGTTCTTGAATAAAAAATGATGATGATGATGATGATGACGAACGAACATTCATTCATGTTATTCGTAATCACGCAACGAGCCTCAGTAAATATTTGACTATATTAAAAAAAAAAACAATACTTTACACCATGCATGAAATAAAACACCAGATAATAGGGAATATTACTCGAAACTCTGCGTAGGGGACGCCGGGGCGCCCCTCCCACAATCTGACGGTCTATCGTGAAACAAGAAAATTTCTTTATCTAACATCTCTGTCACTCTTGCATATTCGAGCGATAAAGAGGCAGATAGCGAATTTTCGGATTCGCGTTTCCCGGTAGGTCCTCTGTAAGCAAACCGCCTCGATACATCAATGTTATATTTTATCATCTCTGAAAACTTGTCAAAACCTGAGGCTAGTCCTGCACTCTGGTGGCAGAACATTACCGTAATATCCCCTATTATTAAAAAAACAAAGATAACAGTTATTTTTAACCGACTTCCAAAAAGGAGGTTATCAATTCCACCGTATTTTTTTTTTAAACACAATTTCTATTTAATCAATCGGATTAAGGCCATTCCATCGGTTTGTCGCTGTCACTGTCACATTTCGTAAGAAAGAACGGGAAAGACCACACGCGCCAAGTGTCAATTTTGATCGAATTTTGTCGATTTTTATTTATTTTAAAAACGTTACCTTACAATATCGAAATTCGAAAGCTATGAAATTACTATTTAAGTTAAGATTGTTTTTTCTTCTTTTTTTGTTTATAGTATCACATAATAAATAACCGAGTAAAAAAGAATTAAAAGTCCGAGTTAGAGGTTATTTTGGGAATTAATTGTATCGAGCGAAGTGTCATAATTCGTGTATCGGAAGCTATGATGTTAAAGATAATATAGTCAAGAACTACATATATTTTTTCCACGTCTACGAATATCAACGCCTCTTAGAAAAACATGATCATATAAGGAGATTTTTCGCCTTCTGGCTCAGGGAACCGCCTTAAAGTATAAAAGGTTACCAAATCGTTTTGACAGTTCTAAAAAAGATACCGATTTAACTAGTAGGAGAATACCCTATTAGCTAATAATCGCCAATAATAATTTGTATTAATCTGCCATTTTGACTTATATATTTGTAAGAAAAAGAAAATTTTACAAATACGTCCTACGAATCCTCAAGTGCACCAAACAACACCAACGCTAATTAAGGTAATAAATAATCTAGGTAAGGCACCATTCATTCATACAAGAAGACCCCTATGTAAGAAAAAATAAGAATAGGCTGAAGAAGAATTACGTAAGAATCTAAAGGAAAAAATGTTTGGTTTGTTTTAGTATTTTATTTTTCAAAAAAAAACATTGGATTGTTTTTTTGTACAAAGGTACTGAAGCCAGATTAAACTAACTCTACGCCATGTTTGATAACATAGTGTGGAAGTATTATTTTTTTTATTTTTTTATTAGCCTGCTTTGGTGTCCCACTGCTGGGAAAAGGCCTCCCCTCGTTTCCTCCACTCGACCCTGTCATCGGCATTTTCCCACCATTTGGGGTAGAATGCGTCCAAGTCGTCCCGCCATCTCCTTTTTGGTCTGCCTGAACCCCGGCCTGCACCGTCTATGGTGCTCCGTGGGTCCCACTCCGTAACCATTTCGGCCCACCTTTCCGGGTGCATGCGACAGACATGTCCCGCCCAGTCCCACTTAAGCTTAGCGGTCTTGACGCCTACATCTGCAACTCTAGTTATGAAAGCCCCCTTCCTCCCCTTGTAAGAAAAAATAAGACATGTTCGACCCTCCCCCCCCCCCCGCCCCTAAATCGTCTTACGTAATAAATGAGCCGGGTCCACACAGAGCGAGCACACGAGCGAGGCAATTTCCTCGCGCACAACGGGCGCGTCTACACTGGCCGTTTTGTGCGCGAGGAAATTGCCTCGCGCGTATGCTCGCTCTGTGTGGACCCGGCTGATGGTGCCTAATGATTATACAAAATAAACTCAATTTGTCTTACCAGCTGGTGGTGGCATTGTCTCAGTGTTCTTCTTAGTACGCGTGCTCCGTTTGCCGGTCGGTTCGTCCTCGCTATCTGTAGATTTGTCCTTCGGCGGTAGCCTGCGAGGCTCTACAAATAAAATCATAGTATATTTATAATAAAATAAAATATTAGAGTGTAACCAACTAGAGAACAAATCAAATTATGTAATTAAACATTTTTTTGTTGTTTTTTTTTTTTTTTTTTTTAAGTAGTCACTACAATATATAGTAAATTGAGGAGTGTCTTTTCAAAAGGGTTTATTTCTCTATGAAAAACCATACAGAAATAAACCTTGTATGTCATTTCACAAGGCTTATTTTTTTATGGTTTTTCATAGAGAAATAAACCCTTTTGGTAAGAGACTCCTCAATTGTAAACTGTAATAGATAACATACACTAAAGAAAAAGTGACCAAGTCCGCCGGTGGCCGAGGCGGTAATCGAACTCGCGTCTTCAGCTTACGCGGCTAACGTCCTGACCACTAGACCACCCGGCCACGGCGGCACAGGGCGGACACGCTATACATCAAGAATCACTTGCGTTTTTATGTGTGAACGGCACGTCTGTACACGCGTCATGCGTCATAGTGTGAGTAAGTTGCTTAAAAATAGTACTGAGAGCACGCCAGAAATCCGTCAGATTTCTGTCGCGGAGCGAGGTAATTCGAGTCGGGGCGGGGCGGTGCGTGGCCGTTCTGTATGATAATACTATTACTTACTAGCTATTGCCCGCGACTTCGTCTGCGTGGACTTAGTAACAGCAGCTAAAGTAAGCATAGCGCCTGGAAAAATTCTCATAGCAAATTCAATTTGAGCATATTATGCATATAAATTAGCAGGCACTTCATTAATTATCTCAATTCCACCCCGCTTTTTACTTTCTTGAGGGATGATTTTCGGGATAAAAACTATCCTATGTCCTTCTCAGGGACTTAACCCTTAAATGCATAATGATGTATATATGCATCATATATTTAATACATAATATTTAATACTATGATTTTTTTCTTTATTTTTCCCTCAATCTATACAACATGACACATCTATTTCAATTGATTAAAAAGTTATACAAAAAATCATGCATTTAAGGGTTAATCTATCTCTATGCCAAATTTCATCTAAATCGATTCAGCGGTTTAAGCGTGAAGAGGGAACACACAGACAGAAAGAGACAGACAGACAGACTTTCGCATTTATAATATTAGTATGGATTCTGTGACGGCGGTACCCGTCCCAAATGCTCTGGGTCTGGTGTATGCTCCCGCAAACAGAATGCTCGTGTGAACGTTACTATATTAGCATGTATATTACTAAAACGGAATCCTGCAGAAAACCGTATACCGTAAAAAAATATGACGTCCATGACTCTAGTATAACTGGAACGGTCATGAGGGGTGGAGGGAGATGACCGAAAGGGATAGTCTTATGTATATTTCAGTAGTTAGAGAAAGCGCTGTTACTGTTTGTCCTTGTCACAGTCTCATAGCTGGGTGCTTTTTATCAAAGTTAAAAGGCCCGTTTCTAAGTCTTCCGCCTACACGCATAAGTCCTTTAGAATCCACAAATGGATTCATCTTTGCAAAGATAGATATAACTCCGTAATAGATGGATACAGTCTAAGGAAAAAACGTGCCTCGAAAATCAAGAAAATTTGATTCTCGTTCAGAGGGCGCTACTAGTTTTGGCCTACAGTCGTATAGATGGCGTTGACGGTTTCGTTTGTTATTGAACAATTTTAACGCATATCAGTGAAAGAACATGGGTCAAAATCATAAAAATAATTAATGCAAATAAAAAAAATCATTTATCTAAATATATTTAAATACATTTTATCGTATTTTTACAAATCTTCAATTTTAGTTTTAAAGTGTGTCGACAGATGGCAGTGAATTTACTGGGGTTACAAAATTTACTATGACAGTTATACCGCTCTAGTATAAGTTACTCTATGATATCAGCTACGCGATTTCGTACGAATACTTTGTATTTGTAATCTGCCATTTTGACTTATATATTTGTAAGAAAAAGAAAATTTTACAAATACGTCCTACGAATCCTCAAGTGCACCAAACAACACCAACGCTAATTAAGGTAATAAATGATCTAGGTAAGGCACCATTCATTCATACAAGAAGACCCCTATGTAAGAAAAAATAAGAATAGGCTGACCTATATTACGTAAGAATCTAATGGAAAAAAATGTTTGGTTTGTTTTAGTATTTTATTTTTCTAAAAAAAACATTATTGGATCGTTTTTTTGTACAAAGGTACTGAAGCCAGTTTAAACTAACTCTATGCCGTGTTTGATAACATAGTGTGGAAGTATCATTTTAAACGTCATAATTTTACAGAAATTTAAAAAAATTCGCTTGTTTGTGCTCTTACGTAAGAACTATGAAAACCCCCTTCCTTCCCTTGTAAGAAAAAATAAGACTTGTTCGACCCCCCCTGGCCCCTAATGATTTTACAAAGTAAACTCAATTTGTCTTACCAGCTGGTGGTGGCATTGTCTCAGTGTTCTTCTTAGTACGCGTGCTCCGTTTGCCGGTCGGTTCGTCCTCGCTATCTGTAGATTTGTCCTTCGGCGGTAGCCTGCGAGGCTCTACAAATAAAATCATAGTAACAAATCATAAACTGTTTATGTAATAAAATAAAATATCAGAGTGTAACCAACTAGAGAACGATACGTATGATTTCATACCGGCAGGCCTCCTTCACTCGCTTAAGGCACAGATTAATAAATAGTTACTACGTAACAGATACATCATTCCCATACAAAAGCGAAAATACCTACGCTATAATAGCCTACAAAATCTTAATAATAATACCTGCTGCTCAGGACGAGAAGAAATGTACCATAAGTATGCGCACAAAGAGTCGAGACTGCCTTGCTCGCCGCGCGAGCCACGTGCCAACGCGTCATCGTAAGAATGCGCTAGGGTTGTACTGTTACTTATGTTATTATTGTAATAAAACGACTGTTGCGAATCAACCATATTTTATATTAGTCAATCAAATATTTAAAAACAACACTTATAATACCTGACTCAAAAAACTCCTTAATTTACGATTTATCTACTTATGTTCAAAGAAATAAATAGTGACAAAATTCATAAAGATAGATTTAAAATACTACTCACCTTTCTTCGTCTCTCGGAAATGAAAAAACCGGCCAAGTGCGAGTCGGACTCGCCCACCGAGGGTTCCGTACTTTTTAGTATTTGTTGTTATAGCGGCAACAGAAATACATCATCTGTGAAAATTTCAACTGTCTAGCTATCACGGTTCATGAGATACAGCCTGGTGACAGACGGACAGCGGCAGCGGAGTCTTAGTAATAGGGTGCCGTTTTTACCCTTTGGGTAAGGAACCCTAAAAAAACGACAAATTTTCTTTTGTTTTTTGACTTTTACACCCATCTACTGCACAATAATTACGTGGTTTCGGCATTTCGAAGCGAAGCGCGGGAAACGTGCGGTGCGAGCGCTCAGGCGGGCGTTCGGCGGCCCTCTGTCAATTATATCGTCGACGATACGCCGAGCGGTAGGCATATAGCGCGTGGCTTTGAGCGAGTGAAGGAGGCCTGCTTAAGGCCACGCGCTATATGCCTACCGCTCGGCGTATCGTCGACGATACAACCGACAGAGGGCCGCCGAACGCCCGCCTGAGCGCTCGCACCGCACGTTTCCCGCGCCTACGCTTCGAAATGCCGAAACCACGTAATTACTGTGCAGTAGATGGGTGTAAAAGTCAAAAAACAAAGGAAAATTTGTCGTTTTATTCATTTCCGAGAGACGAAGAAAGGTGAGTAGTGTTTTAAATCTATCTTTATGAATTTTGTCACCATTTATTTCTTTGAACATAAGTAGGTAAATCGTAAATTAAGGAGTTTTTTGAGTAAGGTTGTTTTTATATTTGATTGACTAATAAAAAATATGGTTGAAAAATGAAAATTAAATGAAAAATTGTTTATTTCGTTTAAGAATTACTTATACAGGTAAGTGTTGGTGCCTCTTTTTAAGTAAGAAAATACCTGTGTTAAGAGGCACCTAAATGGTTGATTCGAAACATTCGTTTTATTACAATAATAACATAATTAATAGTACAACCCTAGCGCATTCTTACGATGACGCGTTGGCACGTGACTCGCACGGCGAGCAAGGCAGTCTCGACTCTTTGTGCACGTACTTATGGTACATTTCTTCTCGTCCTGAGCAGCAGGTATTATTATTAAGATTTTGTAGGCTATTATAGCGTAGGTATTTTCGCTTTAGTATGGGAATGATGTATCTGTTAAGTAGTAACTATTTATTAATCTGTGATACCGGTGGCGGTGGAGACTGGAGGATCTTGGGGTGCGGAGGCTAAAGAGTTTGTGTGGGATTTGGGTCGGCGACTAAGAGAAAGGGGTTGCGATCCTCGCTCCGGATCGTATCTGGTCCAACAGATCTCCTTGGCAATTCAATGGGGCAATGCTGCCAGTGTCATGGGGACTTTTGGGCCGGCTACGGTCCGAAGTGGGGACTTGGCCTCACGGAGTAGGATGGAGATGGCAAGTGGGCGTTCCCGTCTATCCGACAGTTAGTAGCGACCGACTCACTTTATGCACAGACTATGCTCAGTTGTTGTGTAAACTTCATGCTCGAATGACATTCACGTCGTACGTACGCTCGTCTAACAAAAATTGATAATTAAATTTAAAATGCCGTATTGTGCAGTATTAAGCTGCAGAAATCACAGCGGTTTAAAAAATCTTTCACGTGGAGGTATTTCCTATCACCGGTGGTTATTTATTTAAATATAATCCGATAAATACGAAAAATCTGTTTATTTTGCATTATTTACGATGTTCGTTAAGTAAATTTATATTTTATCAGTTAGAACTTAGAGTTCACAATCCTTTGTCACTATTCTTTACGTTTATCTGGAATATTCGCTATCCTAAATGTCAAATAACTTCGCTACTCAGATGCTGCGCAATGTCGATATTTATATCGATAAAGTTAAAGTTACGATATTTCAAGTTTGATGTTTGGTTCGGTAATAAATTATTATTTTAGACACGTTTCTAATTATTATTTGGGATAATCAATGTCTTAGTAAATATGGCAGCTCTGGTCATCAAGCACTAAGTTAAGTCGGGGTCATTTCATGGCAACCTTTCAAACCTTCGTATTCCTTTACATACGTTTTTGTTTTTTACACCCATCATATTTTCATCGTTAATATAATTAGACTAGGTACTTAATGCACTTATGCGTGCAATGCATGCAATGTGCCATGAATAAACGTTTTATATTTTCTATTTCTTTATTATTAATTATTGTAGGTTACCACAAGATGCCGATATTAAAAATAAATGGATCAATGCTACTGGGCAAGAATATAGCACCATATGCTAGGAGCATTTCTTAGAGAAAGATTTCTGGGGATAAAATTGCCATACATCTCATCTAGCGTCCACACGCCTAAAACTTAGTTACTAATTTAGTAATTATTAGTGACATTCGGGCTCACTAAATTAATAAAAAGTGTTCCGTACCACGCAAACTAGCGTCAAATATTGGAATTTTGCCGCCCCCCTTCCTGATTTGATAGGTCACAATCTTACAATCAAATCAAGTGGGATCGATGAGCCAGTTTCATGTATGCTTTCACACCATACAATTAATTTGACAATTTAATCAGGTTGTCCCGTCTAGATTGGCCTTAAATGCTGCTACAAGTAAATATATTGTTAAAGACGAATACTTACTTATGTAAGTAATTGCAGATTTGTGATTACAAAATAACAGCAATACCGAGTTAATAGACCTTTAAAGAACTATGATTTTATCTGTTTGACTAAGATATATTTAATGTTCACATTAACAACCTAGTTGGTCAATTAATAAGAAACAAATTTCTAGTTAGATATTTGTTGTACTGTACTACATATTATTTTTCATACAATCACGATTATCACTACCTATATTATAATCATAAATAAAGTATCGTCTAAATGTGTTAAAACATACAGTAATGAAATATCAATACCTAACTGAACACACAAATATCGATAAAACGCTCCGATTACACTGTCCCCTCCCTATATCGTCGAATAGAAAGAAGTTCCAACGGTTAGCTACTCGCAGGCGTGTAGAGATCTCGAAAACACCAGTGTAACGTGACCGTGAGATCCGTAACAAACCATGCGTAATTAGACCTTACTTATACTGGTTTTTTAGCCCTTTTCTCGCCTGTAATAAGTAAGTGATTTTAAAATTATATAAAATAACGCCATCTGGTGTTGAGTAGTTGTATTAGGTGAACGTTGAGCGAGCTTTTGTGAGATGAATGAGATAATGAAAGAGTCGTATGTCATATAGCTTTGACATTATATTTTAAACCGTCACTCATGTAGCCTACAGTTGATATTCGTTCGAGAAATGTCCACCGGTAATAACCTTTTGGTAGGGAAAGTTGCTACGAATCAGAGCAATTTTGTAAGTGTGTGACGTATTTTAACGTGGCTATGAATGTGTGAGTTTAGCGACACTGGTTTTCATACTAAATAGGAGTCATTTCACATCCACTAGTTTATTAATTCGTGCTTGGCCTAGTTTAATTTAGAATGACAAAGCCGGTTGCAGATTATATCATTTGTTAGTAGGTGACAAAGAGCCTGTAGCCACAGATTATATAATACTAGTACAGATACCCAATCCCATAGTAAAAAAGCGCACCGTCCTAAGTAGCATATACTTGTAGGCTATTTTTTAGTTCACAGTAACGAACTAGATGGCGCACGGAGCTAATACAACTCTTACGACTAACATGCGTTGAAACACCTCTCTTGCGACATCTGTTGTAGCTTCCACGCAATAAACCAATACGTCACATTCACTTTTAAGGTAAATTATTACTAGATGGCGTTTCAGATATCAGCGACAAAATTAAAATTTATTTGCATGATTTTGAAGTTTGATTAGGTACTTTAGTAAGGCGTCAAAGTTTCGTTACAAACACTAATTAATAAACTAGTGGATGCGAAATGACTGCTTTTAGTATAAAAACCAGTGTCGCTAAACTCACACATTCATAGCCACGTTAAAATACGTTACACACTTACACAATTGCTTTGATTCGTAGCAACTTTCCATACCAATAGGTTATTACCGGTTGACATTTCTCGAACGGTTATCAACTGTAGGCTACACGAGCGACGGTCTAAGATATAATGTCAAAGTTATAAGACATACGACTCTTTAATTATCTCATTCATCTCACAAAAGCTCGCTCATCGTTCACCTAATACAACTACTGAACACCAGATGGCGCTATTTTTTTAAATATTTTAAAATCACTTACTTATTATAGGCGAAAAAAGGGCTAAAGAAACCAGTATAAGTAAGATCTAATTACGCATGGTTTGTTACGGATCTCACGGTCACGTTACACTGGTGTTTTCGAGATCTCTACACGCCTGCGAGTAGCTAACCGTTGGGAACTTCTTTCATTCAATGTAGGGAGGGGACAGTGTAATCCGAGTGTTTTATCGATATTTGTGTGTTCGGTTAGGAATTGATATTTCATTACCGTATGTTTTATAACATTTAGATTATATTTTATTTATGATTATAATATAGGTAGTGATAATCGTGATTGTATGAAAAATAATATGTAGTACAGTACAACAAATATCTAACTAATAATTTGTTTCTTATTTATTGACCAACTAGGTTGTTAATGGAAACATTAAATATATCTTAAGGTTAAATAGATAAAATCATAGTTCTTTAAAGTCTATTAACTCGGTATTGTTGTTATTTTGCAATCACAAATCTGCAATTACCTATGTCAGTATTCGTCTTTAATAATTTGTAGCAGCATTTAAGCCCAATCTAGACGGGACAACCTAATTCAATTGTCAAATTAATTGTATGGTGTGTAAGCAAACATTAAACTGGATCATCGATCCCATGCCTATCAAATCAGGAAGGGGCGCTGCAAAATTTCAATATTTGACGCTAGTTTGCGTGGTAAGATACACTTTTTATTAATTTAGTGAGCCCGAATGTCACTAATAATTACTAAATTAATAATTAAGTTTTAGGCGTGTGGACGCTAGATGAGATCAGATGTATGTCAATTTTATCCCCAGAAATCTTTCTCTAAGAAATGCTGCGAGCAAATGGTGCTTTATTTTTGGGGAAACTAATTTTCTTGCCCAGGAGAATTAATCCATTTATTTTTAATATCGGCATCTTTTGGAAATCTAAAACATTTAATAATAAAGAAATGGAAAATATAAATCGTTTATTCATGGCACGTTGCATGCATTGTACGCATAAGTACATTAAGTACCTAGTCTAATTATATTAACGATGAAAATATGATGGGTGTAAAAAACAAGAACAAATAAATGTATATAAAGGAATACAAAGGTTTGAAAGGTTGCCATGAAATGACCCCGACTTAACTTAGTGCTTGATGACCAGAGCTGCCATATTTACTTATAGACATTGATTATCCCAAATAATAATTTATTACCTACTAACCAAACATCAAACTTGAAATATCGTAACAGTAAGCTTTAACTTTATCGATATAAATATCGACATTGCGCAGCATTTAAGTAGCGAAGTTATTTGACATTTAGGATAGCGAATATTCCAGATAAACGTAAAGAATAGTGACAAAGGATTATGAACTCTAAGTTCAAACAAATAAAATATAGTTTTACTTACATTCGTA
The DNA here is from genome assembly GCF_947568885.1 of Cydia strobilella. NCBI lineage: Eukaryota > Metazoa > Arthropoda > Insecta > Lepidoptera > Tortricidae > Cydia > Cydia strobilella. The sequence goes on along the minus strand of NC_086042.1, from coordinate 29,278,975 downwards.
AATAATGCAAAATAAACAGATTTTTCGTATTTATCGGATTATATTGAAAGAAATAACCACCGGTGATAGGAAATACCTCCACGTGAAAGATTTTTTTAAACCGCTGTGATTTCTGCAGCTTAAGACTGCACAATATGGCATTTTAAATTGAATTAGGTATAAATTTTTGTTAGACGAGCGTACGTATGACGTGAATGTCATTCGAGCATGAAGTTTACACAACAAACTGAGCATAGTCTGTGCATAAAGTGAGTCGGCCGCTCGCTACTATTACAATTGTGGTATTTTCTATAAAAAGGGACCTTATTGTCGATGGCGCTTACGCCATTATTAACGATGCTCCGATATAAATGCAATGCCGCGCGACGCTGTGCGGCGTAAGCGCCATCGACAATAAGGTCCCTTTTCATAGAAAATGCCCCAATTATCGGTCGATGTCGGTACCTACTACCTACCCATCGTTTCATCGTCTTAATTTGTGCAGTAGACACGCGAGAGTCAATTAGCGTGACTCGCGCCATAGAATATTGTGCTAGCCTCGGGCCTCGCCGCACTTGCCGCTCTCGCTCTCGCTGGGCGACTGGACGAACGGGTGTTGCTTTGCGTGGTTTTAACTCTAAGATTGCATTAAAAAATGAAACGCAGAAAACTTTTTTTTTAGGATTTATGGATTTTATGGACTAGGTACCTAAGCGTGTTTTGTGGCTTATTCAGTGCGGCTACCATGAGTTGACATTAGAAGTTTATGCCGATCGCAGTCTATTAAGCTCGTACCCCTATAATATATTTTTTAATACAGTTGCTCAAAAAGTGCTACTTTACGTAGCTGTTTAGCGTGCGGAAAGTTGGTATTCGCTTCGCTTTTTACTTTTCCAATTTTTGAAATTAATACTTGTTTTAATTCATGACTACTTATTGATGAGTGTTAATATTAGTTTCCTACGTCGTAACCAACATAAAAACCTACTGTTAATGTAAGAATACGAAAAATATACATATTTCATTACTTACCTCTTTATCATTATAACACGTTTATTTTTTAATATTGATAATTGAAAATCCGTTCTTTATAAGTTGTCTGTATGGAACGGAATAGCTCTGGAAGGTAGAGGTAGGAATAGCTGCCGAAACGCCTGTCAAAGAAGAAGCGTTTTTTCTTACTGTTTCCAAAGGCAACATGCGATATTGTTTTCATTCCTTACTTGTTGTTTTTCTTATTTGCACTTTCAACCAAAAGGGTAGTTATTGTCGGTTGTCAATAACGTTGGTTCTTCCCATAAAGCTTCAATTTGAAATCAACCTTATCGGCAACCGACAATGTGGTACCTTTTAGTTGAAAACGTCACATTTTATCGCAACTGTATTAAAAAACGTCGTTCGATACACGTGCGGAAATGTCATTCTTCACTCGTCCCGAGTCTTGCCACTCGCCTACGGCTCTTGGCAAGATATCTCGGTACTCGTAATGACATACTTTCCGCACTAGCATCGAAATGTACTATAAAGGCTCCGTCACACACGCGCGTTTTGCGGACGAAGCGGACGCCGGCGCAACGGGAGCGCTTTCATTGCGCTCCGCTCACGCTCCGCCCGCAAAACGCGCGTGTGTGACGGAGCCTTTATGCGGTTTTCACCTATGAAAAAGTAGGGTGATTCTCGAGGAAAGTTAAGGGTGGTTATGGCGTATAGTTTGTTAAGGTTTTGTGTAAATTGGTTGAAATATGAAGATATTTGCTAATGCAGTCAGCTTTCATTGGTTTATCTACTAAAAAGTCCGCGATGGCACGCGATGATATATGTCTATCTTTTAAGGATAACTTACTAAGTATACCCATTCTTATCTTCTACAAACAGAAACAGATTTCATAGTATGTGGTATTTGCAAAGCTATTTACACGGATACAGTATTAATAATTATCAAATTAAATACGTTAGTTTTATTAAGCATTTCATACAGATTACAATGGTCCCTTACAAGATACAATTAAAATGAATATCTCAGGAGTAATCGTAAATTAAAGTTTCATTTCGACCCATAAGTATAACTTGTATGAAATGTTAAAGACGCTAACGTCCGTTAGTTGCCAATTTTTACCACCTTATGCGCTGCGATCGTTTTACTTACCCCCACCATAATCTTCGCACGGTGCCAGTTAGCCAACATGAGGAAACAACTCAAAATTTGCATCAAATGCTTTGCCACTTTGCTCAGTAGATAAATAAAATACAACTGTCCCATATGTTTCTTAAATATATATAGAGCCTTCAGAACTGGTATGTCAAAAAAAATATCCCTACCTACTTTTAAAAAACCGGACAAGTGCGAGTCGGACTCGCCCACCGAGGGCTTCGTACTTTTTAGTATTTGTTGTTATAGCGGCAACAGAAATACATCATCTGTGAAAATTTCAACTGCCTAGCTATCACGGTTGATGAGATGCAGCATGGTGACAGACAGACGGACAGAGGAGTCTTAGTAATAGGGTCTCGTTTTTACCCTTTGGGTACGGAACCCTAAAAAAGCAAAACATGATAATATCAGGTTCTGTGTGATTCTATTTCTTAAAGATAAACACAAATTGTATTCCTATAAGTAAATTGCTAAAACATAGAGTTAAATAAAAACAACAACAAGAAGTTAAGGAGGATATGTTTATTTTTGATAGCTAAAGATAACCGTGGAGAAGACAACCTGTCATTTAATGCCTCAAATCCCTTATAAGCATTTGATTACCTTATTTGTGTTATAGGCTCGCTCGCTCACTGAATACATTGCAGGTTCAATATAATGACGCATTCAGGGTGCTGTTGCGGCTGCCGCGGCAGCACCCTGAACGTCTGGCATGTTTGCGCACGCGCACGTGGACGGCTGGACGGTTTCCATGCGACGCCACACAAGCGCTGCGCCGCGACGCTCTACAAAGTCTGCGTCAGCCGCCACACTCATAGCCTCCTGAGCGTAGTAGCGGGTAGGTGGGACAGTGGCATAGTCAGGAACTGGGCCTCGCTTCACAGACGCACAGCTGTCCATAGCCAAGACACGACAACGGATGATCGCCCTACACGGTGAGGCGCGACAGTCTCCAAAGCAGAAATGCGGACGAGAACTCTCACATGCACCCTTCCACAGGAAGGGTGTCGAATGATTAGGAATAGATTTAGCGCTTAAATTTATTAATTTCTTATTCTGAATTTTTTTCTGCAATCGCCTATGCTTCATTCTTTCTTTCTTTGGTATCTTCAATAAAAGTTTTTAATCTTTTACAATTCGGTGTGTCGCTATCGGCTAGTCGCTTGCGTTTTTTCGGTGTCGTAAATATTTCTGTGTCATATAAATCGCCTTCCTCCTCATTTTTTTCTTGATTTTTAACACCAGGGTAAACTTTTTTGGTGTTAATACTTTTAATTCTGTCGGTCCTTGGCCTAGAAAAAAAAATAGGTACATAATATTGTAACGAACTGCTTTATAATAATATACCTACTATTTTTTAGGGTTCCGTACCTCTAACGGAAAAAACGGAACCCTTATAGGATCACTCGTGCGTCTGTCTGTCCGTCTGTCCTATTTTCTCCGAAACTACAGGACCAATTAAGTTGAAATTTGGTATACATATGGAAGTTTATGACCCAAAGACGGGCATGAAACGTAAACAAATACATTTTAAACACGGTGGCTTTTGGGGGGTAAATGAGAAAATAAAAATAAAAAGTTTTCAAACTATATCGTGTTACATACCAAATGGAAGAGCTCATTGTGAGAATCTGAAATATATTTCTTTATAATTTTAAGATAAACAGTTTAGAAGTTATTCAAGAAACGACCATTCCCTCCCTTTATCTCCGAAACAACTGGGTCAAAAATGTTGATAAAAAATACACAAAATAGATCTTTACACGCGCATAGGAAAACCTATTATACATGTGCAGTCAAGCGTGAGTCGGACTTAATTACTTAGTTTTTGATCCGACCCCTACGGGTTTTTTAAAGACATTTCACTTTAAAAATTCATTGTTTAAATTGTGTAATGTACGGGACCCTTGGAGCGCGAGTTCGACTCGAACTTGGCCGGTTTTTTTTTATTAGCGTAATTTAGTGTCCCACTGCTGGGCAAAGGCCTCCCCAAAACGCTGCAAATTGTGTTAAAGTTATGAAAATCGGCAAGATTGATCTTTAGTCCATATAAATAAATTTGACCCGAAGCACCAGAAAAAAAAAAACAGGAGTAGAGTCCTATCGTAACGCGTGTAGTATTCAATAAAAGGGCATCTTGAGCCGGTTCTAAAAATATATTACATCATTACATTGCAGTGACGATAATTTTCAAAACATACCAAGTTTGGGCTCCTTCAGATACGATAGCGTTGAATAATTTTTTTGTAAAATGTATCTCAAATAATACCTAATATCCAAGAAAGTAATTTTGAAAATAATTTCATAACTTTTTTTTTTAAACTGGTATGTCAAAAAAATATCCCTACCTAATTTTAAAAAACCGGACAAGTGCGAGTCGGACTCGCCCACCGAGGGTTCCGTACTTTTTAGTATTTGTTGTTATAGCGGCAACAGAATACATCATCTGTAAAAATTTCAACTGTCTAACTATCACGGTTCATGAGATACAGCCTGGTGACAGACAGACGGACAGACAGACAGACAGCGAAGTCTTAGTAATAGGGAACGAGACTTTTGGCACAGAATAACTAATAGTACTACCGTACAGAAAATTCACTCCTTCACAAAAGCCAGATTTAGGTATAAAATTATACCTACACTCGCCGCCTAATGTAGGTATAAAATTATACCTACACTCGCCGCCTGCAAGCAAAATTGAAACTTATAACCGCGCACGAACCGTGAATCTTCTTTGCGCGCCGCAGTTTTATGACCGAGCTGCGAGTGTCGGCACGGGGTTGTCACTTGACAAGTTTTTGTACCTATACCTACTGATTTATTATTTTTAAGATAAATATGTAGGAATTACAAACGTTAATTCTGTAAACATAAAATTTTTAGCCGGGGATAGTATGTCTGATTCTCACGGAAGTAGGTATGCCACATAAGTACTTATTCCTTTGAAACTATGTCGGTCAATATAGTCAGGAATTTAAAAAAAATGATTTTTTCTGCTTCCTTGTTCTTCCGTTTATTCAGACATCCGTAAACAGAACATTATCTTTTATACAGATTAGATTGCGATTTAGGTTTCGAAGCCATTGCCTATTTTCAAATTTTTCAACTTTGCGCGAGCGCCAGTTGAGCACGTGACACGACTATCGTGCGAGCCGAGCGGCATCCCACTGCCATACACCTGCCCGGGCGGTGCGCCGGCCAAATATACCTAAACTGCGCAGTGACATCCCCCCTGCTTATGGAAAGTCTCGTAAAATAGGTACTGAAGTAGAACTGTGTTACTTTGTAATTTTGAAAATAAATAAAAAAAACAATGAAATTATTTTCAAAATTGCGTTCTTGGGGTTAGATATGAGGGTATCACGTATGATTTGTAGTATATTATACAAAAAAAAATCTGCCATATCGTATCTGCAGTATCGTATCGTATCTGGGAGGAGGAGGACTTGGTAGGTATTGAAAATTATTTTTATTTTTATTTAAAACACGTGACTAAAATGTAATGAGACATATTTTTAGAACCGGCTTAGAATGCCCTTTCATTTAATACCATACACGATATAATAGGTTTCTAAACAAACACAAATTTCTCCTGTTTTTTTTGGTGCTTCGAGTCAAATTGATTTATACAGGGTGTCCCTAGCCATTGGACACAGCCGAAATATACATATGCATTAGGGTATTTAGAACCAGTATACAAAGTAGGTATCATAACAACCGGTGTAGCAGTTACGAAGAAATTAACAAATTACGATTTTTTACTTTGGAGCAGCCTGTATGTGTTAGTAGCTCCTGAGGTAATAAATAGTATGAAACCTTCTTCGACCTTTGTGATTATCTTTTTTATTTATGACACTAATACGATTCTGACTTTTGACAAATGTCATCATTGCCGCACATTTTCGAACAAATTGGCAACAGCACTGCCAATGATTAATATAATACAGTATGTTTATTTTTGTTGTCGATTATTGGAAATAACTTTTGTTTGAACATTTATTTTTTTTATTTTTGTTCTAATTAAAAAAATGTTAACGTTATAGAGCATTAACAAGTTTTGGGAACAAATCAAATAATTTTATTAAATATTTTGATTTTGTGTTTTTTTAAGTAGTCACACTACTATATATAAATTAAGAACTGTAATAGATGTCATATATTTAAGAAAAAGTGACGAAGCCCTCCAGTGGTGAAGGCCGGATTCGAACCGGCGTCTTTAGCTATCGCGGCTAACGCCATGAACCCCTAGGCCACCCCGCCACGGCGGTGCCCGTCCGAATTTCTCGACTATATGCCATCTTAGTAAGACTAGGCGTCTTTAACCTGCTCTAAGGGAAAGCAGTGCGCGCTTGCACCTCCTAAACGAACTCCTTACGGATTTACGTTGTAGCGAGAGAGACTGGTGCTGCCATCTATGAACAAGTTTTGGAAGTTATAGAGCATTCCTGAGAAGTAACCCTACGTGGGATTTCAGGGTCTGTCGAATGGCTAAGGTCACCCTGTATAGACTAAATATCAATCATGCCGATGTTCATAGCTTTAACACCATTTGCAGCATTTTAACCAGCATCCGAACACCGAAGTTCGCAAACGGGCATCTTTTTTCACATCACCAACAAAGACACTGAATATACATACGATAGGTATAGGTAACGACATGCACGATCTAATTAATTATAGGTAATCACATACCTTCTGATGTTGATGCAACTGGTGAATCTGGGAAGTTCTCTGTCGATTGATCTCCTTTGTAATGGACAGGTACGGCTAACTTATTCAATCTTTTATGTTTACCATCTTCCTGTTGAATGAACCGCTTTTCGAAATGATCAATGCAGATATATTTGTGTCGAAGAGCATCTCGAGACAAGTGGGCAATGGTCATAATGTTACCTGAAAATTATATTCATTTAAACTCTATTTTTAGTTTTTTGTCAAAAATTTCATTTTTGATACAAACTTTTATTGCTGACTGTAAGTACTTCTCTTGCGTTGCCTGTGGAAAGCCCAAACCCAAACACAATTAGGTGGCGTTGTTTTATCTCAGAGTTCCAATGGCCACCTCCTGTCTCCATCATCAGATCAGCTCGATGGTACCACAATATTGCATTGTCACCCTTCTTACATATGTATGCAAATTTTCAGCTTCATTGGAAACCGGGAAGTGGGCCTGGCCCTAAGCCTAACTTGCAATACTTGAATACAGACGTCCACCAGACGTCTGTCTGTGTCTACACTACACAGGCAGCAACAAGACAGGTGAAACTAAAAGCTTGTATTAAAGAGGATTTAATGCAAAAAGGTATTTACTACTACTTATGCAAGGCAAACATTGTGTCAGCAAACAATTATTAAATTATAAGAACAAGAACTTTTCACTGGTATATGTAAATATCAATATAAACCAACTAAAATATGGCTACATACTTTACATATAATATACAAAATATCAACTAATATTATTTCCATATAAATAACCGCTGGTAGCCTAGCGCTAAGAGCATGCAATTTTCCATCCGGAGGTTGCAGGTTCAACCCCCGGCTTGTACCAATGAGTTTTTTATAAGTTATGTAACTAACTAGCTCTTCGTTGAAGGACAATATTTATGTGATCTGTGACAATATTATGAGAATCAGCGGGATTGGAAAATCAGCGGGAAATCACTTTCATTAAAACTAGTGCCTATGCCAATAGTTAGAATTAGATGCCAAATGTACATAATTTCCATTGTTTTAAGGCTAAATTAGATGCTTGTAAAATGATGTAGGTGGGTATTTGGAAAACTTGATTTCCTAAACATCTATCCATGTTGAATTATGTTTCATACTTAAAGTTTAACTGCCCATAATTAATACTTTCCAAGACAAAAGACAAAACTAAAATTTCAAAATGCAATGGATTGGAACACAACGATACACTAGGATTGTATGATCTGTGACAATAACATTATTTGTCACTGTATCTCTGTAATATGTAACATACCTGTTACACAAAAAAATATAATTTATTGAAACAAAATCTGTTTAGGTATATTTTATATCAATAGACAAATATGTACATTGTCAATACAACATACCTAAACTGCAAACACTTTTTAAGAGAAAAGGGGATGGCCGTATCTCCATACTATGTTAGTCCCCATTTTCCTCTCTGGATATTGACATTATGGAAAATATTTTTACATAATTGGATGTACATATGTATATTAACCATAGCTATGCCCCTATGTTTGACTATTTTGAAAATTAGGAGCGAAAACAGATTTCATACAAATTTTTAAAAGCTTTTAACTCTTATAATAATTAAAAATTCCAAAAAAATCTAACATAGCTGTGGTTTATATACAAAAAATTGTGTCAAAATATTCTCAATAATGTTAATATCCAGAGAGGAAAATGAGGACCGTTTGTATAAAAAGGCGATTTCGCGCGGGTCCTCCACTTTCGTCTTAAATCAATTATTGAATTGGTTAGAGGAAAGTTTAATGTAAGAAAGCTTTAAGAAAGTAGTAAAGACTTACCACAGTTGTCAATCCAAGTTTGCAATCGAGCACTGTCGCCAGTTGGGAAGCGGAACATCGACTTCTGACCGGTCATGGCCTTGCATTGGTAATACGAACACGTGGGCGACATTTTTCTGCATTACTTCTGTTTTCGAAAGCGTACGGTACGGCGTATCAAATCGTAGCAGATTTTCGAGTCCAAATCCAAGCCAGGTCGTCGTGAGTGCTGCAGTAATTGTCGGAGTCCTATTAATTGCCAGTCGCGTATGTGGAATGTCCGTCAAAAGTCCGTTTGAATGCCAGGTCGTCGATTGCAATTATTGGTTGCAGGAAATTAGTAAATAAAAAGGTACCTAAGGTGCGCGTTTGACTCGGAAACCAAGCGAAGTGAAAACTCCAAAAACTTGGATTCTGTTTACAAAGTATTCTTGCGTTTTGATAATGCAGTTGTGAAAGACATTGCGCTTTGCGTTTTTAATTTGTATTTTAACATCAGGCCTACTTTAAAACACCCATTTAGATTATATGTATTCACCGGTCCCTTTTTTACATTTTGTGATAATTTTCGTAATTTATAACTTATACGTAATTCTTTGAAATCAAACATAACATCACACCTTAAAAAAGAGAAAACGAGAAACAAAACGCAGGATAGATGGATGAAACGGAACGAACACACTCGTCCCGTTTTGATGAACATAAAAAGAGGGCCTACCGCGAAGCACGTTCGACGTATTGCCTCTCTGTCGCACTTGTAAATTCGTATGTAAGTGTGACGGGGAGGCAACACGTCGAACGTGGTTCGCGGTAGGCCCTCAGGGCAAAGTATGTTATCTTCATGCAACGTGATACAACGCACCGCGCGCGGTTTGTATGTGTGCGCGACTTGTATCTATGGTCGCCGCACGCACACTCAAACAAAATCTCGACCCGCGTTTCTCAGTGCGCAGGTCGGCTCCATCTAGTGACAATATTCAATATTATTTGGAAAGCCCAAAAACTGTCGCGTGCTGTTACTTATGTGTGTTTACGTCGAAGACGGTCGCCATATAGTTGTGATTTATAACTTTCTAAAATAATGCATTGAATTCGTGCTTTTATTGATGTTTGTATTTAATTTATAATGTTTTGAATTAATGACACTTTAAATACCATTAATTAAGTCTTAATCTGTAGGATAAAAATTTCGTAATGGTCGATCGTGACAGTTGGCGCCATCTATTGATATCGATTTGAAAATAATTATAACGCCTTCGGGATGGGAGGGCATGCTGTAGCTGATTTGTTGTTGTAAGCACTTGACGAAGCCTGCATTGCTGATCATGAACTATGTATATTTCGGATAATTAGAAACGAAACAAAATATTCAAACAAATATTGATAATAAACTAGAGAACAAATCAAATTATTTAATTTTTAACAAGCAGAAACGTCTGCGAACTTATTATGTTAAGCTTAGAATAAATTTGAAAGTGGAAAAAATTACTGTCTCGGGTGAGACTTGAACTCACTCAGATTTGCTGGCTATGGATGAGGTCTTGGTGGCTCAGATGGCAGAGCGCTGGAGTATCGATCCAGAGGCCGTGAGTTGAAGTATCACCCAAGACAGTAATTTTTCCAGTTTAGAATTAAAAACAATTTTTTTTTATTGTCTTCGGTTACCGCGATAGTTACTCATAGTTTTATTTCAAATTATTTTATGTAATATTTTTTTGATTAGTTTTTTTTAACTACTAATATATATATATATATAAAAAAAAAAAAAAAACTGAATAAAAGGCTTATATTATTATTATCTCCTTGGATATCACGGGCATATGCATCCCGGTCTTTTGATAGGCTTGCGTGGGGATATAAATCCAACACGTAGAGGCCCCTTGGAGAGCTTTAATGTCATGTAGAACGTTAACATTATTATATTATTATTATTATTATATATAAATTATAAACTGTATTAGATAACATACAGTAAAGAAAAAAGTGACCAAATCCACCGGTGGCCGAGCGGGAATCGAACCCGCGTCTTCAGCTGACACACCAGAGCATTTGGGACGGCTAACGTCCTGACCACTACGTACACCCGGTCACGGCGGTACCCGTCCCAAATGCTCTGGTGTATGCTCCCGCAAACAGAATGCTCGTGTGAACGTTACTACCTATATATTAGCATGTATACTACTAAAACGGTATCCTGCAGAAAACCGTATTCCGTAAAAAACTGGACGTCAGTGGGCAAGAGCTCTTACTTGGAACAGGGACGGCTGGCGGTGGCATGGAGGCTTCATCCTTATTGGGTTCTTGCTTCACAGGCACCAGTGGTATATCTAACACCGCTTCCGTCTCCATGGGCTCCGGTGGGAGGGATATTTTCTCTTGTTTCACTGTAATGTAAAGTGATTGTCAGTCATAATACTAAAGAAAAATTGTGACTAAGCCTTTTTATACCACGTCGGTGGCAATCAAACATACGGCCCGCCTGACGGTAAGCAGTTACCGTAGCCTATGGACGCCTGCAACACCGGAGATATTACACGCGCGTTGGCGACCCTTTAAAAACCTGTACACTCCTTTTTTGAAGCCTGTCATAATACTAAAGAAAGATTACGACTAAGCCCTTTAATGTATAGTGCGACATAAAATATTAGAAATTAAGTAAAATTGAACTAAAAAAATATACTAAATTGTTGCCATGTTTAAGCATTTTACGTCAAAAATGTGACAGTTACGTAGGAAGTGGCGCCCTCAATAATTTTCTACAATTTTTTGTCGGACTATAAAGGCAGAAAAAACATTACTTCTGTAACAGAAAATGTAAAAAAACAGCGTTACATGTACTTGCGGCCTGGCTACGACATAGCGCGACTGGCTTCGACAGGCGACAACCATAAGTTGGAGCGAGACCGCGAACGGACCTTTCGTTCCCACCTACGGTTGTCGCCTTAGCCGAAGCCAGTCGCTCTATGTCGTGACTGGCCGGGCTAGCACATGATTGGCGCGAGAGTATCTCGCCGCGACATAGACAACCCGTCCCCCTTTAATTCATACAGTTAGCAAAAGACGGGTAGTCTATCTCGCGGCGAGATACTGTCGCGTCAGTCAATGTGCTCGGCCTACAGGGGCCCATTTCTCGAATGATATTAGTCTAATGTTACTAGTGTGTTGTCATGGTAACCCATACGATTTGACAGTTCGTGGACTAATAATTTTAGTCTAATCTTCTTCTTCCTGCCCTTATCCCACGTTATGTGGGGTCGGCACAACATGTTTTTCTCTTCCATTCTCCTCTATCTTTCGTCACCTCAGCACTCACTCCTTTCTTTCTCATATCCTCTTTCACACAATCCATCCATCGCTTTTTGGGTCTACCATACGCTCTCCGTCCATCAACATTCATCCCTAACATTCTTTTGCCTATATGGCATTCATCCCTCCTCATCACATGCCCATACCACGCTAACCTACTACTTCTTATCTTCTCCGTTACTGGTGCTACTTTCAAACTTCCCCTAATATACTCATTCTTGATCCCATCCTTTCTCGTCACTCCACACATCCATCTCAACATTCTCATTTCCGCTGCGTGCACTCTTCTTTCATCCGTCACTTTCATCGCCCAGCATTCTGATCCATACATTACAACAGGTCTCACGATCGTAATTTTAGTCTAATATAGTTAGAGAAATGGGCCCCAGGCTTTCATAGCAAGATTACCCTGTATAACAGGCAGCGAGTTCTCCTTGTCGTCATCCTTGCGTCGTCGTGTCTTGGACGTGTCGTCGCGCCGCAGCTTCTGAGTCAGACTCACGTTCACCTGCAAATTATTATTATATTATGTAAACGGTTTTATCATCATCATTATAGGCCTTTCAGTCTATTGCAGACTATACAGTGTCAGGTAGGGTGACAACGTTTCACATGGCTGTGTAAGCCAATACGGGAGCGGCAACCACGAAGGGCAGGTGTAGTGTGCCCGTGGCGAACAGTTGTCGCGCTGATGACGCTTGGCTCGCTTACTGGCGAGTGTCTTAAACCAAGCGTCATCGTGGATTTTACTACCGTCGGACACCAGTTTGCGCCACTTATCTCTGTCCTCGGCAAGCTTCTCCCATTGATGAAACGGGATGTTGAAGGCGTGCATGTCTCGCTTGGCAGTCCTTATGCCGTAGCATCGGTCGACCGAAACGGTTTTATACATTAAGCATTATAAGAGAAAAACGTACAGACGACAAAATGATCCTACAAGTACTCCAGTGAACACAGTTTAAATAAAAATACCACAGACTAAAGTACATCACAGACGGACCCAGGTAGCAAAGTGACGCCAGCGACGTAATAATGACGTCATCATGAAGTCATAATGACGCCGCGGATGTCATAATGACGTATAAATGCTACCTGGGGAGTGATACCGACAGATACGAACTATTTGTCAGAGCCCACACGAAGCTGTAATATACATTTTGGTATCTGCCTTAAGATGACTTGCGATGTATCGGTCGGTATATTTCGTCTTTCTCACAATGTAGGTGCTAGACAGAACGGGACTTATATTTTGGTATCGTTCCGTGTGCGGTGCTCAGCGATACTCGCAGATATATGTTGGTTTCTGCAGATATCGGGAGATATGTTATCGCTCCGTCTGTGACGAGCTTTAGAATGGTCGCGCTTTTCTCGTCTATCAGTCTGTTTAAAGTTAGAAAGTGCCAAAATAGATCATAGTATAACCGGTGTATAAGTTGCCTTTATATAGTAAATTAATTTAAATCTAGCTTACTCATTATGTTCTAACTAAAATGCAACAAGAAATTTGTGGATATTATGGGGTAAACTGTCCTAATACTAATATCAACCACCTAGCTAACAGAAATAGTAGAAAGAACTGCTAAATACATAATAAAACAATAATATTATACATCAAAATATACCCATATGTTCCATTCCAATGTATAAGTTACATATACTATGATAATTGATAATGCTATGCATAATTAAATTTTAGATAGAACTAAACATAAGCAAGATAACTAGCTATTACTATGGACTTTGAAACATTTTTTTTAATTTACCACATCTTCATCATCACTGAGAAGTAAAATGTTCTGATTTAAAGACTTCAGGGCTTGTATCTGCACCACAAAAAGAGACATCCATTAACTTACAGTGCCTCATCCCCACTAATAATATTATAAATGCAATAGCTCTGCCTGTCTGTCTCATACCTCTTCACACTTAAACCGCTGCACCAATTTATATAAAATTTAATATGTGGATAGTTTGAAGCCCGGGGAAGGACATAAGATGGTTTATGTCAATCATCATCATCATTCCTTGACCTGAACCTGATTACTAGCGTGCCGCATATGTTTTTGGGAACTCTTTCCGGTCTGGGTCCCCACCATACAGGCTGTGCCTAGTGTGGGGATCACTGTAACTTTTATATGTGTACAAATTGACTTTTTGGCAAATAAATAGATTTTGTATTTTGTATTCCACTCTGATGAACTGGCAGGCAGAACCTGGTTTCCAATAGTATTACCTGTTTGGTAATATTGTTCTGAGCCTTAACGGAGGCGTGTCTCTTAGGTCTCTTCTCTTGTTCAGGGCTCAACAGGCCGTCCACCTGCTCCTTGCTCCGCTTGTTGGAGAGCCGCTTCTCCGAGCCATCCTTGGACTTACTGACTTCTTTGGGGGAGTTTTCATCTGGAAATAATATTGTAATGTTTAGTACAGTTTAGGGAGTCCCGTACAGGTTTTCTGTACAAATACAGTAACGGAAACGGGAATAGGCTAGATGACAAATTTTCATTAATAGTATCAATCGATCAGGTTTATTTTTAGGATCAAATGTCTATATGGGACCCATACAAAAGCCAGAAAGGATAATCAAAGTCCGACAGTCATAATTCAGCGTGAAACGCTCCAAACAAACCGATAAGTGAATGTGAAGCCCATTTTGAATGTATGGACAAAACATGAAAATTGCGTTTTTGTCGGTGAAATATTGCGTTTATGTACACGCGTGTTCGTACACTTACTTTTTTTCCTTTTTGGAAGTTAAAAATTACTTAAATTTTGAAACTTTAAGTCCTGTATTTTTGTATTATATCCATATATTATTTTAATATCTACATTATTGTGATAAATTGCTCATTTGCTATCTATGTTACTAGATTTTGGTTAAAAATTAAACATGTGTCATCATCCCTATTCCCGGTTCTTGCCTTACACACTCAGTACCCGGAGCATTCCCTAGTACAGTTAGAATTCTCTAAGATGTCATAATGCTTAACCCTTCAAGTGGCAGGAACCGGCTCCCGGTAAATTACGTCATTTAATTTTGAAATCAAAAGTCCAACCAACTCAAAAATGACATATGCCAGTTGAGGGGTAAAATAAAAGAAATAAAAAAAACCCGGCCAAGTGCGAGACGGACTCGCGCAACGAGGGTTCCGTACTTTTTAGTGTTTGTTGTTATAGCGGCAACAGAATTACATCATCTGTGAAAATTTCAACTGTCTAGCTATCACGGTTCATGAGATACAGCTTGGTGACAGACAGACGGACAGCGGAGTCTTAGCCTATTACTAAGACTCTGCTGTTTTTACCCTTTGGGTATGGAACCCTAAAAAGTACAGTCAAAACCGTTTACGACAACATAGTTTAGAACAACATACCAGTTATATTGACCAAAATCATAGGCCTGGCTGAATTCTATTAGACCGCCTTATAAAAAACACTGGTTTTTACAACATATCTGTTTCCTTATAGAACACCAGCTGTATTGTAAACATTTGAATAGGTAACAGTATCCAAATCTGGCACAGTAATAGGCCATTATGATCGCAAAAGAAAACAAAAACATGTGGAGTTTAGGGTCTATTGTAATTTTCAGAAACAAAATACATGTGTCTGCAGTATAATCTAAAAGCCCAAAGCCGCTTTATCATTTCTCTTCAGCAGTTTGTTACTTATCTGTACACAAGATGAGAAAAAACTTATTTCCTTAATCCTTTTATATTCAAACACTAATAGTGTTCAACATCTCACATCTTATAATTTTGGTCCGAATAGTCATCTTCCTAGCATTGTTCTAGTCTTTTGCCATGACTCATAAGCGCCTGCAGACAGGGATCGTTATCGGTATAACTTAAAATCAAAATATCATGTAGCATTTGACATATTTCTTTGATATTGTAGAATGGTATTTAGGTAAGGACAATTGAGTTATCAGATCACCTAAATGTAATGGAAAAATATACACAAACAACCAAGATACCGTAATTGAATACCGGTTATTTTGTATGAAAAATATACCGGTATCCAATCCCTGCCTGTGGACCACTTGGAAACTAAGTATAGTTGGTATAACATTATTTATTTATTTAATTTAAGACTTATTTTTCCTTAAATAGTTTTACATAATAAAAGTTTTATAATATTGGTTTTTCATTTTACTATAGTAAGGACCCCTGTCGGGTATAGGGCTCCTCCATATCTAGTTGGTATAACCTACTTTATAATAAATATGTATAAATGATTCTTTATAAGCAGAGGCTTAACTTGAAGACAGTTTATAGGCAGTCACTATGCGCCAGTACAGCTGGTGCAAGGTTGGACAGCTCAGATTAAACTTAGACAACTAAAACAACATTTTTTAAAGCATTGAAATTGTAAATTGGACATATTCGAGTAAAAATGGCGTACCTTCGTCTTCATTTATGCTCATAAGCGTATTCACCAAGGCCTTTTTCTGATTCTGGTCCCGTTTCCCGCGTCCATTCTGATACTCCCCAGCAAACTTGTCTATAGCGTCGAAAGCGACCTGTAAACCACATCAAAGTAATCACTAACACTGTATTCCACTCGGTAATTAAACTTTATTGCGATTTTAGGCGAAAAAGCGTCGCGACAAGAATGTTTGAAATTATAGTATAGATGTGATATTTCTATACTTGTTATGCATTTTATAGTCAATATAAACCATTTTCCAGGACTTAAAGATCTAAATGTGATACTTAAAACGCCTCTTTCAATTACAAATCGCTTCAAAAACGGTTAGATAAGTACACCGCAAGCCACCATTTTCACAACGTATTTTTAAACACAATAACGCTGTACCTTTATGTCTTCGTTTAGGGAGCGAACATAACTGTTAGATATTTCATTAAGTTTACACATTATTTCATCAAAAACGGACATAATTGTAATAAAAAATACACTTTAATAAATGTTTCACAAATTGACAAACGACCTAAAACACTACACAATCGAGAACCGTTTGAAATTGAAATTTTACCATTGAATGTTGCCATGTCGTTACTGTCGCCACATGTGAATCGGATGCGTTCCAAAATAATACGTTCCCTGATATTTGTATTGTAAAAAATGCAAGAATGGGGAAAATCTTTTAAAATGGAAACCAACAAACTATAGTTGGTCAAACCAAATTGTCAGTAAATAAGAACAAAAAAAAACTATTCTCATCCTTTTCTTTTGGGTGCTAGTACTAGTGTAAGACAAAGATAGTATGATTCTCTCTGTCCAAGTTTGAAATGCGACAGTCCTTTGACAAATAGTAGTGAATCTGCTGCATTTTTCTAATTTTATATATAGGATATCATTAAGATATGAATTCGATCTGGATTAGATACGGATTAGATCTGTCAGTGTAATACGGCATCATAATATGGCACATTATTACAAGGTGATTACAAGAGATGTCACGAATATTCGGAAATTACTCGGTATTCGGCCTATTCGGCCACTTTGCCGAATATTCGGTATTCGCCCGAAGGTTTCTACTATTCAGCCGAATACCGAATATTCGGTATTCGGCCAAAACCACTATTCAGGGCATCTCTATTCTATAAATTAGAACAACGCCACTCACCAGCCATTTAACTTTTGTTCAAACGTAGCCGACAACATTCCCAGTACCGGCAGTTTCTATCTTTTAGCGCGCTCCACACTCGTGCGCGAATCGCGGCCCGACCCGAAGCCGTGAACGCGAGTGTGGACCGAACGTCGCAGATCTGCGAAATCGACTCCACATTCGCGTTCGCGGGTTCGCGCCGCGATTTGCGTAGGACTGTGGACTTGGAGGGCGCTTTTGAGGTTTCCGAACTCGATCAACTATAATACGCTACCATGCGTATAGCCACTGTTTGTGTGTAAATATGCAGCTAACAAGGTACACTTTTAGTAGTAGTGAATCCTGTCGATTAAAGTACTTAGTCCTGCTCATCTGAAATAACCAAGTAGGTAATATCAATGGCCTACTCTGGTATAGATGGCGTTGACGGTTTCGTTTGTTATTTAACAATTTTAACGCATATCAGTGAAAGAACATGGGTCAAAATAATATAAAAAATCTTTATTACTAAAAAACGATAAAGAACGCAAAAAAGGCAGACTTAATGCCAATGGCACCCTCGTGTAGCTGTTTTTGTCATAGGCGCCTTCCGACATCCGATATCGGAAAGCGCTTCCGATAGATTCAGCCATGTCGGACCTGGTCGGACCCCCCCGTCAGCTGTCGGACGATATTTTTTGTTTGTGTGCGTATACATATGTGTGGGCATATGTTTGTAGTAGTGTGCGTGATCGTTGAATATTAAATTTAAACAGCTGTTAATGACAACAGCAGCATGACAACAGCAATTTCGTATAAAAGTCGAGAATAGATTTTGTATCGAAAACATTTTAATTTGTTTTGCATAAAAACTTAAAATAAGCATTTTGTTTTTTTAGGGTTCCGTACCTCAAAAGGAAAAAACGGAACCCTTATAGGATCACTCGTGCGTCTGTCTGTCTGTCCGTCTGTCACAGCCTATTTTCTCCGAAACTACTGGACCAATTATGTTGAAATTTGGTACACAAACACATACGTAACTTTGTAACCCAAAAACGAACCCGCGTATTTTACCCGCGAGTGTTTCAACACATGAGAAGTAAAATACATTTGCACCCGTGTGTAACACAATACTTTTCAATTTCACCTCACTATAGCGAGGAAAGTGAAACATGCAAAAAACAACTCATAAAAAATAAGTCTTTATTTGTAACCATTATAATCATTATCAGTATAGTATTATATAATCTGTGGGTTAATCATCATATATCATCAATATAATCATCATCAGTAAAAGTTAAATTTATGTTGACAATGTTGACATCTTTGACGATGCGTTTTGAAATTGCATCGACTCAACTTGTGCGTTCATAATTATATTCAACATCATTATAAAAAAAAACAATTGTTTCTTATGAAATTTTAAGGTTGATGACACTCATTTTTGTATGTATGGTTAGGCTATAATTAAAGAAGAGAACTCTACCGCCAAGAGATAGTTCATTTTGTATCTGTTTTAAGAGATTTTAATATCTTTAATGGTGGAGGTATATAATTTGTTGACTGGTAAAGAATGCCTCAGGCATTAAGCCCGCCCTTTGTACTTGTTCTTGTGCAATAAAGTTTAAAATAAATAAATAAATATATTATTTAAGCACTTAGTTGCTGTGTATTTAAAACTACCTCGAAATGCGGATGTGCAGTAATGAGAATTTATTAATTTGTTGTTGACCGATCCGAAGTGTTTGAGTGTTTGAGCGCCAGGTGAGCTTTTCAAAAAGGTGTACTCGGGTTTTGAAAACTTTAATACTCCAAACAACACGGAAGATAGATGAAGTTCTCTTCTGTAAGTCATTTTAAGAATGCCTGATGAATATAAGTAAGGTGTCACGTGCGTTTGTGGAGGGATTCTAAAATAATAACATGCACATGCATTCTGGATCATAAGCCACGTCCGCGTAATTGTCCGGGGCGCGACAATAGTAGATTGTTAAACAAGGGATGAAATGATGCCTTTCACTCGAGTTAAACACTCTAGTTTTCATTTCGAATACGAGGAAAGTAAAATGCATGTGTTTTTAAAAACATGACAGGGTCGGTTGCACCAACTGTTTGTGATCGTTGAGTTCATAAAATTTTATTGTATGGATAGTTTCATAGTAAACCGCCGCGGCGCGCCGGCTGACGTTGAACCAGGGACCGGACAACCCTTTCTGCGATAAAACCCTTTCAATGGGCGACACTTAAACACGGCTAACACATTGAAAGACTTTCCCTTTTGAACTGCAAGCCCATTCATACCCTTACCTTTGACTAACCCTTACCGAAAAGCTAACCAAAAATAAGGGTAGCTCTTAATAAGGGTTACCCTTATCTTTAAGCGCTTTTTATAAAGGTTTCCCTTTGCGTGAAAGATACAGAATTAGTATATATCTACGGTAGTGTATGAAAAGGAAAGAAAATACGTGCCTAGTCAAAGAACGCCGCCGTCGCCGCCGACGATCGCTCGGATTCGAAGTAATGTGTGCTTTATGAACAAGGTAGACGACTTAAATTAGCACGCTTATATGCTAAAAGGGAAGCCCTTTATAAGGCTAACCCTTATAAGCAATATGCAAGGTGTTGGTGAGCGGATGATAAGGGTTTTGTAAGGGTATTTGGGCTACCGATTACTCAAATGTGGTAGCTTTATATAAGGGTTTTTAAAATCAAAACAAAGGGTTTCGTCTGGCAAAGGGTATGGTGAGTTAAGCCTTATTCAATACCCTTATAAAACCCCGATAAGGGATAGCGGGCCGGTCCCTGCGTTGAACAGTCTGTCAAGTGCGGATGGTGCAACTGGCACTTAGTTTACATTTTTATAGTATTTCGTGAGGGTACTTTCAATTAACAATTTAGGAAAAAGTATTGTTATTTATGGAATGGGGAGCTAAATATCAGAATGGAAATTTTATAACAAATTCATTTAAACCCGAATTTCAATTGCTTATTGTAAAAAAAATAAAAAAATCGTACCTGGAACGTAAATTGCTCTAGTGCAGACACGTATCATTTTCTGCACACCTTTTAGAACAACAATGAGAAATGAAAACATTTAAACAGGTGTGCAGAAACAACAGCAATTCAAGAACTTTAATATATGTAGGTAATTACGTAGATAGACCATTGTCTACCTAGATAGTGTAGAAAATAGCGATATTTAAACAGATGTTAATAACAATAGCAATTTCGGATAAAAGTCGAGAATAGATTTTCTATTGAAAATATTTTCATTTGTTTTTTGCATATATATAAACTTAAAATATTCATATATTATAACAGCAATTCAAGAACTTTAATATGTGTAGGTAATTATGTAGATAAACCATTATCTACCTACATAATGTACGAAAATGACGGGAATGTTGTTCGTGTGAACTTGTGTCTATACCAAAGATAGATATAATGGTCTATAGTCTATACTTATACCTAGACTCTAGAGGATTGACAAAAGTTTCCCTGCTGCTGCCTTTTGCCCATTTTGGCGCCCCCCCCCCCTTGGATGGCACCCGGGGCACTTGCCCCCTCTGCCCCCCCCCCCTAGTTACGCCACTGTATACAAGGGTGCAAAGTTGTATTTTACCCGCGAGTGTGGAATTGAAATACGAGCAAGTGAAAGGATCCTATAGTTGAACCACGAGCGAAGCGAGTGGTTTTAAAATAGAATCCTGAGCGTAGAGTGTTTCAACATACGAGAAGTAAAATACATTTGCACCCGTGTGTAACACAAAACTTTTCCCCTCACTATAGCAAGGAAAGTGCAACATCCACACTATCCACAGGCGTTAGATCATCTTCATCACTGGAATAACTAATTTTTTTACGATAATATGATATTATAACAGAAAACTGGAAGTTGTCTATTTTTCGTGTCGGAGTCGGTGAGAAAACTTTTAAGTAAAATTTTTGTTGATATTTGACAATGTTGACATTTCTGACGATGTGTTTTGAAATTGCATCGACTCAACTTGTGCGTTCAACATCATTGTAAAAAAACAAATGTTTCTTATGTATGTTAATAAAGCTAAATTTGGTATTTTTTATTAAATTCTCAAACCGTTCATTTAATGATAATTAATATCGAACGAACCATTATTATGAGCGTTTTACGTTTTGTTATCTGTTAAAAGCTACTTAAACACGCTCCATCCAAATCAAATTACTTTCCCCACTAGTGGATAAAATGCATTTTTATCCGCTTGTTTTAAAGGATAAAAGACGGTAAGAGCTAGTGAGGGGAAAATAAAGTTATTTTTATTTAGCATAGAAATAGTTTGAGTCTCGCGGAAAGACATATGATAGTTTTTATGTCGGAAGTCATCCCTGAAGGGTGAAAAGGGGGGTGAACATGAGAAAATTAATGAATTGCTTGTTAATTGGTGTAAGCAATTAAGCAAATTATGCTCAAAATGATTGCCATTAGATTTTATCCAAGCGCTGTAACTACTCTAACTGCTGGAACTAAGTAATTCCACGCAGACGAAGTCGCGGGCAAAAGCTAGTATGTTTATAAGTATAATTTGAATTGCTTTCGTACGTGTTTTTGTATTTTATTTTTAAATCCATTTTATAAATCCCTAACCTCGGATGAAAAATAAATAAAGAGAAAACGAAGTTTCATGTTTAATAAATGCGCCAATTAAACTAAATTTTATTTAAAGCGACAAAAAAATTACGTTATTATCATAAATGGATAATATATGTTTATGTAGTGATTTAAATAATAAAATAAGATATAAATCGGAAACTCGTGTCTGCCCAAGGCACACGACCGTGAAGCATATTTTTTTTCACCTCAGCAGCTCGAACAAGCCTACTTTCGTCACTCCCTGGAGTGAGGAAAGTGCGACTTTCCTCACTCCAGGGAGTGAAACAATGTAGCTTTTTAATTTAGTGAAGGCCATGAACTTCATACTTTTATTACATTTTTTTTTATGGTACGGTACGGTACGGTACGGTCCGGTCCGATCCGATCCGGTCCGGTCCGGTCCGGTCCGGTCTCGTATCGTATCGTATCGTATCGTATCTTATCGTATCGTACATATTATAATACTTTTTTTCTGTTTATTCTGTGTAAATCGAAATACATTTTACCCTTTAATATGTTCTCACTACTGAGGTGAAAAATTATGTGTACAACACGAGAGCAAAGTTATTTTACATCTCGTGTTTTTGAGTCCCTCGCTAGAAAAACCAACTATCCTCTCTTGTTGCACAAATAACTATTGTAATACCTGATTATTAAAATACTAGTTTTTGCCCGCGCCTTCTCTCGCGTGAAATGATGATGATTGATGAAAACATATCCTATGTCCTTTTCCGGGGCTCACTCAAACTATCTCCGTACCAAATGTAATCTAAATTGGTTAAGCGGTTATTGAGATGAAACTATCCTATGTCCTTCCCCGGGACTCAATTTATCTCTATACCAAATTTCATCTAAATCGGTTCAGCGGTTTAAGCGTGAAGAGGTAACAGACAGACAGACAGATAGAGTTACTTTCAAATTTATAATATTACTAGCTTTTGTCTGCGACTTCGTCTGCATGGAATTAGTAATTTGAGTACCTTAATTCTTAAACAAATCTGCTTTTTAATCCATCCTTTTTCACCCCCAAATTGGTCCACACTATACATTCCCACCCCATTTTTTACACCCTTAAGGGATGATTTCGGGGATAAAAGTTATTCTATATCATTTCCCACAGCTCAAACTATCCCCATACCAAGTTTCATCTAAATCGGTTCAGCGGTTATTGACTCCCCCATACAAATTTCCACCCCCCTTTTCACCCCCTTGAGGGGTGAGTTCTGGGATAAAAAGTATCCTATGTCCTTCCCTTATGTTACTCAAACTATCTGTATACCAAATTTCAACTAAATCGGTTCAGCGGTTTAAGCGTGAAGAGGTAACACACAGACAGACAGACAGACTTTCACATTTATAATATTAGTATGGACTAGCGACCCGCCCCGTCTTCGTACGGGTAGTTATTTTACTGTTATTTTAATATGATGTAACTTAATCGATGAACTTTACTGTATAGTAATTTGATGTTATTTAACAACTGACTTGTAAATAGGCTTTATAAAATAAATGACTATGACTATGACTAGTTCAACTAATTGACACAAAACCTTTACAAATTATAATTATAAACCTTCGTCTTGAATCACTCTATCTAATAAAATAAAAAACCGGCCAAGTGCGAGTCGGACTCGCGCACCGAGGGTTCCGTACATTACACAATTTAAACAATGTATATGTTTTTTATGTGTAACGTAAGTGAAAGGTAAATTGCGGTTTATGATTTATAAAATCATCCATCCGCCATCAGGCGGGCCGTATGCTTGATTGCCACCGACGTGGTATAAAAAAAATGACGTATTAAATAAAACTACTTACTAGATCTCGTTCAAACCAATTTTCGGTGGAAGTTTGCATATGTACATCATATATTTTTTTCAGTTTTATCATTCTCTTATTTTAGAAGTTACAGGGGGGGGACACACACATTTTACCACTTTGGAAGTGTCTCATAAGCCTAGCATACATTACGACTGTTTTCAAGTAAAGATATACGCGATAAAGCCTTTGACCACGAATTTAAATTTATTAAAGGTACGCAATATAATCCGTTTTCATAGTTTTGTTTCATGAGTAACTATCGCGGTAACCGAAGACAATATTAAATAAATAATAAATAAAAATATATTATAGGACATTCTTACACAGATTGACTAAGTCCCACGGTAAGCCCAAGGAGGCTTGTGTTATGGGTATTCAGACAACGATATATATAATATATAAATACTTAAATACATAGAAAACACCCATGACTCAGGAGCAAATATCTGTGCTCATCACACAAATAAATGCCCTTACCGGGATTCGAACCCAGGACCATCGGCTTAACAGGCAGGGTCACTACCCACTAGGCCAGACCGGTCGTCGAATATACGGTTGTTTAAAATTGTTCTCGGTGTTTGTTTTATGCTATCCCTTCGAAACCAGAGTGCAGATGGGACACCCATCATTTTGTATTTTTTTCTTAAGCAGAATTTTTAAGAACAGGTGACTATGACGCTTGAATCGTGTACTTGTATTAATCTTTACCTTTAATAGTTTAATTACTTTTTCACCTCAGTAGCTCTAACAAGCCTACTCTCCTCACACCAGGGAGTGACGAAAGTGCGACTTTCCTCACTCCAGGGAGTGAAACAAAGTAGCTTTTTAATTTAGTGAAGGCCATGAACTGCCACTTCATACTTCTATTACAAATTGTTTTTTTTTCTCTGTATTATTCTGTGTATTTCGAAATACATTTTAACCTTTAATATGTTTTCGCTATTGAGGTGAAAAATTATATGTGCAACACGAGAGCAAAGTTATTTTACATCTCGTGTTTTTGAGTCCCGAGAAAGCGAAAGACTCTATAACTGAATCACGAGCAAGAACGCAAGAAAAACCAACTTTCTTCTCTTATTGCACAAATAACTATTTATTCTTTAACGCAGAGCGATCATGACCTTCTTGTGGCAGCCGCCTAACCTCTTCGAGCTGTGCCCGGCGCACACGAACCTCTCCGCGTGTTCGCCTTTCGGCCTCATGTACCTACACTTATTGGTCAAGCTGTTTGGTTCAGCTCCAGACTATCCGGAGCCGGCCCTCATGGACGGAGGTAAAATAAAAAAAATAGTGACAGGTACGCACTAAAGTTACGTCTCTAGATCCGAACCAATATCTAAGTCATCATCATTAACTTAAGAGTTATTCTCTTGTCGGTGGAGTATCTTCCAGCTATCCCTAGCCTGCGCCAGCTCTATGACTTTTTGATACGACACGACCCCTACTTTTTCATTCACTTGTTCTAAAAGCTGCGTCTGGGTTTTCCTCTATCCCCTGTTAATAATATTCCGTACATAAGTTCCGAAAAACTCGTTGGGAAACGCCGGGGTTTGAACCCGCGACCTCCGGATTGAAAGTCGCATGCCTTTACCGCTAAGACAACAGAGCTAACAAGCTCTGTTTATTTATTTTGGTTGTCTTTCAGAAACCTACGATTTCATCGTGGTGGGAGCTGGGGCTGCAGGGTGCGTTGTCGCGAACAGGCTTTCTGCTGTCAAGGAATTTAAGGTCCTTACATAAAGATTTGTGCCATTCTCAATCAAAAGGGTACTTATTGTCGGTTGTCAATAAGTCAAAAATTACATAAAATTTGAAATATCGTTGTAGTATATACTTATACAACGTATATTACACTTATTGGTACTTATGTCATAAATGTCATATATACATGTTTATTTATTATAATAAATTATAGTAAATTTACAATATGGCGTTATTTATAACCGGCGACTGTTTGGCAAAAAAATGCATATAGTCGACAACTCGGCATGTATGATACAAAAGCAAAACATAAAAGAAATAAATAATGAATTAGTTATTTGCTATACAAGGGTGAAAAGTTGTATTTTACCCGCGAGTGTGGAATTGAACACACGAGAAGTAAAATACATTTGCAGCCGGGTGTAACACAAATCTTTTCACCTCACTATAGCGAGGAAAGTGCAACATGCAAAAAAACAGCTCATAAAAAAATAAGTCTTTATTTGTTCACATTATAATCATCATCATCATCTTTATAGTATAACATTATGTTACATTTTTGTTGACATTGTTGACATTTCTGACGATGCGTTTTGAAATTGCATCGACTCAACTTGTGCGTTCAGAATTATATTAAACATCATTATAAAAAAACAAATGTTTCTTATGGAATTTTCAGGTTTATGACTTAAAATCATTAAACAAATATAAATTTGGTGTTTTTTTATTAAATTCTCAAACCATTTATTTAATTTGTTATTTGTTTATTTAGTACAGTGCAAGCTTACAGTACTACACCAATTCACTTACACCCTAGAACAATAGATATATAAATGTCAGGAAAATTACAAAAAAAAACATGCAAACAGATAAAATGTTAAGAAAGATATTTACAAATTCAGTCAAATAATTACAATGTTAAGTTTGTAAAATGTCAAGAAAGATAAAATGTACAATTCATTACAATAATTTAATTACAATATTTAGAATTTAGAAAATGTCTAGCAGTATTGCATAAGTATGCTAAACTATTAGCGAATATGTCGGCATCTGTGTACTGAGCGAGGAGCGAACATTGGCCATTGAAAGCGCGCGAGGTAGGAGCGTGCCTCGCGTAGCATGTGCGAGCGGAAGGCCGCTGCAACAGGCATGGCCAGCGGCGCGGCGCTACCGCCCCGTCCACATCCTGGGCTATCCTCTTAGGAACATTTTCAATAATAATTAATATCGAACAAACCATTATTATGAGCGTTTTACGGTTTGTTATCTTTCAAAAGCTACTTAAACACGCTCCTCCAAGGTCGAATTACTTTCCCCACTAGTGGATAAAATGCGTTTTTAGCCGCTTGTTTGAAAGGATAAAAGACGGCTTTCCGAGCTAGTGAGGAGAAAAAGGAATAAAAGCCATTTTTCATAGCGCTGATTAGACGCCGACACTCAAAAGACGCTAGTGTGGAGTGACTCTAAGAACCGATGGCCGCTGGAGGAGATGAGTTAAGGGCCCTCCACACTCATGCGCGAATCACGGCGCGAAGCCGCGAACGCGAGTCTGGAGTCTAATTCGCTAATCAGCGAAATCGACTCCACACTCGCGTTCGCGGCTTCGAGCCGCAAAGTCTGGGGCGAGCTTTAGGTATTATCTGTAATCACATATTAAAAAAAAAAATTCTTTATGGTCGACTCAATGCTTGACTTGTTATAACTTTTTTGGTAATCTGAATAGACCAAAATATTTTCCGATAATATAACTTTTATATATGTACTCATCGTCGTAGTTTCCTTTATGCCCAAAACCTATAACTTTGACCTTCTGCCCTACGCGAACAAGTCTTCTGGACCTCGAAGGAACATTGGGTCTCGTCTGACCTCTGCCTTTCAACAACCACCACTTTAATGGTAAGAACATCTTGCAGACTCAACAGTTTGGCTTATTAGGGTTAGGCTTAGAAAAAATAAAATGGTAAAAATTGCGAATGGCGAAATTCGCGATCTGGAAAAAACGATTTTCGGAAGAGAGAGTAGTACACACTTCTTAATAGTTGTGACAAAAATACGGGCCTATATAGTAGCAACCGCTGAGTGGCGCTATCGTCGTGCACGGTCCCAAAAATTAAATTCACTGGTTATATATATATATATATGTATAGTTGGTTTTATGAATAAAATGATTATGATTATTATGATTATGATTATAAAGGTTGAAACTTGTACGTCTTTTTACTAAGAAAAGAATACTTTTTGCAATAATTCAAAATCTTGATGGCACAGGAAATAAATTACAAAAAGCGGACTTACCATCATCAGTCAACTAACCAACAAAACAGAACAAATAAGTTTTAGGCGCGGGAAAAGATGGCGAGACAAGGAAATGTTAATTTAATACAATAAGAAGCTACTAATGTAAGTACATTTAGTTATAAATATGCATACATTTACAGATAATTAATTAAATATATACCTCTACGAATACATAATTATACTCACTCAATAGTCTTCTTCTTCTTTTAAAATTATGGCTTCAGCCCAGTGGGACTATTTCGCCAGTATCAAGGTATTGAGAGGTTTACAAACGACAAAAATTGTACGGTTGTACAAGACAGTGTACGGTGATTTGTTAGCTCTTGTAAATCGATAGCTAGTCTTTACAAGAAGCACGTGGACTACCGGCCGTTGACTCCAAGATGGTGGTTAAACGCGCTTCAAAATTAATTCTCCATTCACTGCACACTACCACATTAGTTTACTGTATAATAAGCTATCGATATTACACTTTAAACAATATTAATAAGCAAAAAACAAAGTAATTAATCACGATGCTAACTATCAAGATGGCGCTCGAACCGGAAGTCCCACTCAATAGTCAGTCCCATCCATTTTGCTCGAAGCTGTCACTTTTCCCGCGCTTTGCGACCTAAGGTTTTTTTTAAATGGTCTCTCACTAATAAGGCGCGTTCACATTTACTTCCAATTTGATAAAGACAAAACATAAAACACTAATTAACTTGGACGCGATGTCGGGACCTAACATGATTCACTTTTAGATAATAACAGTACCTATATATTATTATTATTTAAATAACTGCAACAGTTAAGTTTAATTGGGGCATTTTCTATTAAAAGGGACCTTATTGTCGATGGCGCTTACGCCGCACAGCTTCGCGCGGCATTGTATTTATATCGGAGCATCGTTTATAATGGCGTAAGCGCTATCGACAATAAGGTCCCTTTTTATAGAAAATACCACAATTAACATGTTATCCTTGTTTTGACGCATTCGCTACATTGAAAAAAGTTCAGGGAACCTGCTGTACCAATTTTACTGATGAGGGCGCCCTTTTTAATATTGTCACCGTTGTGGTAAAAACGGTATTATATATACGTATTATTATATTATTATACGGTATGTCTGAGTCAAATCCTTGGTAACGAGAGGCGAATTCATTGTTCCATGAATTAATCAGCGCATTCGGGGCAAACGACAGGAAATGATGCAGACAAATAAAAACTTATTAAGAGGAAACACCAGTGGTCATTTTTCCATACAAACGTTCTCGATATTTGCCTCTCTGGATTCTGGCCCTAGAGGTTTTTTATATGTTTAATATTTAATTAATACCATTACCTGTGTCTGCACGTTTTGCTTTTTTGATATTCTGGTTTTTAGGGTTCCGTACCCAAAGGGTAAAAACGGGACCCATTACTAAGACTCCTCTGTTCATCTGTCTGTCACCAGGCTGTATATCTTACACTGTATAGCTTCGTTCTTACGTTGAGTAAGTAATATATCGTAAGTAGTAAAAATTCTGTAAGCTTTGGCACATCGAATCAAATTAATTGACCTGAAGAATTTTCTTGTCCAGTAAAATACCTAATTGTGGTTTGTTTACATTCTTTTAAATACCTAAAGAAGATACAGACTTTTTTTATAGACTAAGATGATATTTGAATAACATGACGATTTAAGTGCTTGTTGCCTACTTGGTTGAAAACTATGTTGACTTGACTAGGTATAACTTTCACTTGAGTTTTCTACACTTAGCCATAGAGAAATGTAAGCTTAGAGTGCTCACTCCAAATATCAGTATCCATCCAGGGGCCCATTTCTCGAACGATATTAGTCTAATATTATTAGTGTGTTGTCATGACAAGTATGGCAATCCGTACCGTTGCACTGGGGCCCATTTCTCGACGAACGATGTTTTTTTTGTTTTAGGACATTCTTACACAGGTTGACTTCATCATCATCATCATCATCATGTCAGCCGATAGACGTCCACTGCTGGACATAGGCCTCCCCCAAGGCTCGCCACTCCGACCGATCCTGTGCCGCTCGCAACCACCGAAATCCCGCGACCTTCACCAGGTCGTCGCTCCATCTTGTTGGACTTGTTGGGTCAGGTTGACTTAGTCCCACGGTAAGCCTAAGGAGGCTTGTGGTTTGGGTACTCAGACAACGATATATATAATATATAAATAATTACATACATAGAAAACACCCATGACTCATCAGACAAATAAATGCCCTTACCGGGATTCGAACCCAGGACCATCGGCTTCACAGGCAGGGTCACTAAGGTCACTACTCACTAGGCCAGACCGGTCGTCAAAATTCTATCAGTAAGTAAATATCAGTCTTGGTGTATTGTAATAGCAACCCATACAATTTGACACTGCGTAGACTAAAGACTAATAATATTAGTCTAATATCGTTAGAGAAATGGGCCCCTGTTCGTGGATTAATAATATTAGTCTAATACCGTCTGAGAAATAGGCCCCAGTTCGTGGATAAAATAAATAATATTTTATTTTATTTTATTTAGGCAACAAACAGTCATATACAAAAATGATGTAATAATAAGCAATGTGTTAATAGACCTTGAGTGCCCTATAATATTAGTCTAATACCGTCTGAGAAATAGGCCCCAGTTGGATGGGAGGTATGGTAAAGGGTAATAACCTGTTAATAAGTTTAAAGCTCGCGTCAAACTAATTATAAATGGGTTTTTCTCAGACCGAAAACCACAATACCTAGTATCTGCTTGTCAGTATTTAAAGAAGCGAGGTTACTACACCCGTAGTACCTAGTCATTCCTGCCGCGTTGTTCACACGTATTACTACATTTACTATTCGTAGATTCGTACAGTCCGTGCTGTGGTCGGCAGCGCGTCGATCGCACTACTCCGCTTAAACAACCAAGTAAGTTACAATTGTGGAGGTGACTGCTTACAAGTCAATTCGAGTTTTAGTTATACCAAAGATAGATATAACTCCGTAATAGATGGATACAGTCTAAGGAAAAAACGTGCCTCGAAAATCAAGAAAATTTGATTCTCGAGCAGAGGGCGCTACTAGTTTTGGCCTACTGTCGTATAGATGGCGTTGACGGTTTCGTTTGTTATTTAACAATTTTAACGCATATCAGTGAAAGAACATGGGTCAAAATCATAAAAATAATTAATGCAAATAAAAAAAATCATTTATCCATATTTAAATACATTTTATCGTATTTTTATAAATATTTATTTTTAGTTTTAAAGTGTGTCGACAGATGGCAGTGAATTTACTGGGGTTACAAAATTTACTATGACAGTACCGCTCTAGTATAAGTTACTCTATGGTTATACGATCTGATTCCGATACGATACTGATCTGTCATCAGTCTTAAAAGTGACGTATTTGGTTGAAGAAATATCACTGACAGGTCAGTATCGTATCGGAATCAGACCGCATAACTAAAACTCGAATTGGCCCGTTAGGGTCCGTCTAAGCTCGCTTTTATTAGGGTTCCGTACCCAAAGGATCTGTCTGTCCGTCTGTCTGTCACCAGACTGTATTTCATAAACTGTGATAGCTGCTAGACAGTTGACATTTTCAAGGATGATGTATTTCTGTTTTCTGTTTATATAGCGTAACAACTGCAAATAGAATTGTGTGTACAAAAAATATTCTACAATCTATAAGTAGGTACATAGAGTAACTTATACTAGAGCGGTACTGTCATAGTAAATTTTGTAACCCCAGTAAATTCACTGCCATCTGTCGACACACTTTAAAACTAAAAATGAAGATTTATATAAATACGATAAAAGGTATTTAAATATGGATAAATGATTTTTTTTATTTGCTTTAATTATTTTTATGATTTTGACCCATGTTCTTTCACTGATATGCGTTAAAATTGTTAAATAACAAACGAAACCGTCAACGCCATCTATACGACAGAAGGCCAAAGCTAGTACCGCCCTCTGAACGAGAATCAAATTTTCTTGATTTTCGAGGCACGTTTTTTCCTTAGACTGTATCCATCTATTACGGAGTTATATCTATCTTTGGTAGGTATGTCAACAAACAATAGAGCACGAAACGATTGGCACATAATACCCAACATTAAATAATAATAATAAACAATTTTAAGTGAAATTAATTTAAAAACCTTTGAGGTATTTTTATAACACGACCTCTTCGCGTTTCGACAGGGATAAGATTAGGGCTCTCATCGGTGGCAGCATGGTTCCATTTTTAGCACCTGTCAGTTTCGCACTTACATGTTTGCTAGAACGTGACAGGCAGGGTGATATGTGATCGGAGGGCGCCGTGGTGGAATGTTATCGATCCCAGTGCGCCCTCACGAACGGCCAAGAGGGTGAAACGCCGGAGTGGGTTTAGTGGGTAGGGCCAATTCTCCCCCCCTCTCGCCAAGAGAGGGAAAAGGAGCGGCGAGTCCCACACACCGTGCGTAAGTGCATTCCCACTCCGACAAAAAAAAAGGGTGATATGTGATAAAAATGCGACCGTGCTACGGCCGCGAACTGGGTTCTGTTGCGTCCCTATTAACGTCCGGCTCACTAATAAAGATAAAAATAGTTTATTATTCAATTAGGCATGCAATGCGCTTATGAACATCAAATAAAAAAAATCGGCCAAGTGCGAGTCGGACTCGCGCACGAAGGGTTCCGTACCATTACGCAAAAAAACAGCAAAAAAATCACGTTTGTTGTATGGGAGCCCCATTTAAATATTTATATTATTCTGTTTTTAGTATTCGTTGTTATAGCGGCAACAGAAATACATCATCTGTGAAAATTTTAACTGTCTAGCTATCACGGTTCATGAGATACAGCCTGGTGACAGACAGACAGACGGACAGCGGAGTCTTAGTAATAGGGTCCCGTTTTTACCCTTTGGGTACGGAACCCTAAAAAGCTACACCGGCTCTAACCCTACACCTCTGCCTCGAGAAGATTTAAATCCCCCCTTCAATCGGAGGAGGGTATAGTATAGCAATATGGGACCGGCAACAAACTCGGCGGGACACATCTTTTCAAAACATTACATCTTATAATAAACATACATTTCGAGTAAATGCAAAATACAATTTAAATTACTATAGAATTCATGCAATTACATACAGTAATTTAAAAATATATACAGGGTGGCAAAAACATGTGCATTCCCGTTACCATGGAGGTTTTGGGATTATACTAAAAAAAACACATTTTAATTTTTTTTACTTGTTTTAATCCTACGTATTTGATTGTGATTGAAAATAATTATTTATTTATTATTGTGTTAATAATGATGAAATTGATAATTTAA
This sequence comes from Cydia strobilella, assembly GCF_947568885.1. Lineage (NCBI taxonomy): Eukaryota > Metazoa > Arthropoda > Insecta > Lepidoptera > Tortricidae > Cydia > Cydia strobilella. The sequence goes on along the minus strand of NC_086042.1, from coordinate 29,245,744 downwards.
TGAATACCTATGTTAGGTTATCCGTATTTTTTGACATTTAGATTTTTATTCTAGAAAGTTTCTAGACTAGTATTTTTTATACAATTTTGGTGTTTGACGATCCTTTTGTGAATTCTTATTATTAAGTTTGACATATCTATAATAATTCAATGTTTTTAAGAATAATAATAACTGCATCAATAAATTGCTCTGATATGATTAAGGTAATATTTAAAACTTGACAATTTAAAAGTGCTTGTTGCTAGGCCTATTTGAATAAAGAATATATTGAAAATATTTTATTTTTGTATTAATTAAGTAAGATCTATGAAATGACATCGCTTTTTCCTTAATACGTCCATGGACTGATGACATCACTAAGTAAAAACCGCTCATATTTTTAGCTCCGAATGCGTCACGTAAATGTACGTGTAATTCCAAGTAATGGCTTTTTTAGGCATCTAAATAAAAACTATGCATACACCTATTATCGTTGCAGAGATATAGTTTGTCAAAGGACTGTCTCATTTCAAACATAGACAGAGATAATCATACCATCTTTTGTCTTACACTAGTACTACCACCCAAAAGAAAAGGATGAGTATAGTTTTTTTAATTCTTATTTACTGCCAATTTGGTTTGATTGCGATGACCAATCTTTGCGCGAGAAAGCCGCCCGCGCGAGGGTCACCTGTTGCGCAAGCATTAAGTATTCATTCTTTCAATTTTGAAATCTATTGCCTGAGTCATGGACATGGGCAACACCAAAAAACCGCACCGCGTAGTCGCCCAAACACAATTAAGCGTCCTATTCAACCAATCAAGGCAGTCTTGGTTTTCGGTTGCAATAGTGTTGGATCGCTTTTTTCGGTGCATAGAAACTAGGATTTTAACGTAAAAAGACTTTATAATAGCTTAGCTATAACTATTATAAGACAGCTTAGCTTCAAGGTAGAAAAATCCACACCACGGTGTCGATCAGTGGACTGTGGTTTTTTTTAACCTGACTTGGGCTCTATTGCACCTAGGGCGTTAGAGCGGTAGGACTGTGTGGGTGACTGATCTGAGGGTGTAGAGGGAATCGAGCTAATGGGAGTTTTGTCGCTGGTTCGCTACAACCTAGCCTAGCCGAGAAGACTCCAGCAAGAAACTCAGCTAGGCCCGACGACTGTCGGAGGACGCACTTGTGTGACTTTCTATAGTCTATACAAAGAATACTAAAATCCGTTGCGTCCGATGCGTGCGATGCGTCCCTGTGGATGTCTATATTTAAAGGTGTGTGCACGAAGAAATACAGGATGGAAAAAAATAATGGGCCCAACTTCTTCAACTTAATTGGTCCAGTAGTTTCGGAGAAAATAGGCTGTGACAGACGGACGGACAGACAAACGCACGAGTGACACTTTGTGGTAAAGAAAGAGGCTTAATTAAATATCAATTCCGATAACTTTGCTTAATAAATAACTACTGTAAATATTCTTAATCACAAAAACTCGGTGGTCCTTGATTGTCTTCTGATTTGAAAATAAGGCATTTACCACTGCGTTAAAAAGATGTGCAACATTTCTTGATGGTGTATTCCTTTTTGTCCCCGCCTCACGTGACCTCCTTTATGAACAAATAATAGTTATAAATAATGATCATTATGAAGTAAAATAATAATAGAAATCGCAATTATATGTGAACTTTGGCAAACCGCATAATAGTTATTGCAATCGATCATGCGAACACGCTAGAATATTATAAAACATAAAACTAACGTTTTATACCAGTGCTAATTTAAACCATTAAAACGTAAATTGCATATGCCGCAGGCGGAGGTTTTGGACGGGGTGTTCTTTTTATAACTTCGGTATAAATTTTTCTTTTTCTTAGCTTTTCTTTTTATATTTAGCTTTAATTTAGTTTTTTTTTAAGTACATATTTATATTAAGTAGCTTTTAAATTAAGTAGCTTATATGTTTGATTTGTTTGTTTTTATTTTATTTTTATCACTAACATAGATTTATAAGTTTTGCTGTGCCTTGTACTAACAATAATATGGATTTTTTATTCGAAATAAAAATATTGAATTGAATTGAATTATAGCTATATTTATTGTCTATATACTTAAATATTTTATTTACATAAATTTTTAGTTAAATTAAATGTTAATTGCATATCCATTGATTATTTACAACACCTCGTATCTCATTAAAATATAAATTATATCATAGAGTAATTATATAGAAAACTTTCAATGGGGGAGGCCATTGCCCAGCAGTGGGACACTGTATAGACTTACATATGTGTCGTTTTCAAGCAAAAGGTACCACATTGTCGCTTGCCATAAGGACGCTCTGATAGGTTTATCGTATAAAAATACAAGCAATTTTCGTCCTTATGGTAAGCGACAATGTGGTACCTTTTGATTGAAAACGTCACATATTGTAATTGAAAATTGAAATAAAATGTGTGCGTGTAGCCGTGTAATCTTTATGCGCGATTGAAGTAAAACTTCTTTGACGATGACGTTTATCGCTATGTTATTTATTTATTTTTATTTATTTTTATTTTTTATTCATTACATTTCACAGCATAACAGTGATCCAAAGCACTGTGAAACCAATAGACATTTCATACACATTAACATATAACAGAAGAAGGCCGTTCATTCCTCGTCTCGCAGAACCTCAAGCATTCAAGCATGTTGGCATTTTGACGTGTGTCCTATTGTGCGTGTGTCACTGCTGAGCGTTACTTCCGTCAGAAAAAAATCTGAGTTACCCCCTAGTCGCGCCTAAAGAAGTTTAACTTCAATAACTTTATTGTTTATAGAGATAAAAATAAATTGAAATTAATAATTGAAAAAAAAACTATTGTTTATAGAATAAAGTTCACGCGTTAAGTGTCATTTTGTATAGATTTTGAGTGTCCAACGTCCCGCTTGGCGCGCTGTTAAAAATCCCATACAAAAATAGACATAACGCAAACGCGAACGCTCGTCACGCTATAGAATGAAATGTACACTAGGGTTCTGTAGAACCTGTAAATGCATGCCGAATTGGCATTGCCAAATTTGCCAATAGTTAATACTAATTCAAACAAAACACGCGAATTTTACAATAATTGAAAGTTAATTACATAATAAATACTTAAAAAAACTACCACATCAAATAATTCATTAATTAACATTAATTCGAATTCTAATGTGCTAAATGTCTAGATGAAATTTTCACAGATGATGTATTTCTGTTGCCGCATAACAACAAATACTAAAAAGTACGGAACCCTCGGTGTACGAATCCGACTCGCACTTGGCCGGTTGTTTTTACTTTTTAACCACAAAGCTCGTAAAGGTTTTCTTACTTATTCAAAAACTGAGAGGCAAACTTGATGCACATTTTGAGTTGGTACCTCATGTCATGTTGGCTGTGAGAATTGACTTTTAAATAATGAAATAAAACTATGAAAACGGATTATATCGCGTACCTATATTGAATTTATAATACATCTCGACGTTTCGAACTCTTTACAGCGATCGTGGTCAACGGGTGCATGGAGACTATATAAAGGAGCCAAATCTCTATGTATGAAAAGTGTCCATCATAAAACAGTAATTAGGCGGCGCCACCATACACCGAAATACTACCAAAAACAACCTACGTAATTTGGTCGGGTTATTTGTTGCCTTATATGGCTTATGTCCCAGAGCCTAACTAGCGCCACCGGAGAGATTAGGAACTATTATTTAAAGCTGAAAGCGGTCACTTTTGCAACATTTCTGCCATAAGAGATGTGCATCCTTTCTATACCATCGATAAACGGGTGACTCCCCGCAGTCACCCGTCACCCGTTGAACACGATAACGCTGTAAAGAGTTCGAAACGTGGGGATGTATTATAAATTCAATATACGCGATATAATCCGTTTTCATAGTTTTATTTCATGAGTAACTATCGCGGTAACCGAAGACAATTTTAAATGATGATTTTTAATGATAAATATTTATAGCATTTGGATTTCATTAATAATGTTTCACATTTAGTATTTTCTCGCGTTGGTGTGATGTGTGTTTATTTAACTCTCGTGCCTTGAACTTGAAACTCTGGCAACGATCAAGATTCCACTTTTAGAACACTTTTCAATTTTGAAATCTTTCGCTCGCTCGGGTATCAATATTACTATTAGCACGAGAAGTTAAACAACAACTGACTGCCAACTGTAAAACAAATAGGTAGACCAAGAAACTTCTGCAGCGATTTTGATGGCACACGCGGTACAAACTTCTATTAAATTATGACGTATAAATAACACTTGCCCTGCGTGTGTTATCAAAGTCGTTGCACTTGTCTTGGTCTGACTCTAAGTGTAAGGCCTGAGTGGACGCTCGAGTTGGGCGTGCAGCGGGGCGGGGCGTGCGGCGTGCATGTTAAACAAATGCAATCGTATAGGAGCGGCCTTAGTGCACGCTGCTCACATCACTTGTGAGTAGTCCGACGCCACGCTGCACGCCCCGCCGAACGCTCCGCTTCGAGCGTCCACTCAGGCCTTACACTAATAACTTTTCTTTCTTTACCGCAGAGCAACCATGACCTTCGTGTGGCAGCCGCCTAATCTTTTCGAGTTGTGCCCGGCGCACTCGAACCTCAGCGCGTGTTCGCCTTTCGGCCTCATGTACCTGGACTTGTTGGTCAAGCTGTTTGGTTCAGCGCCGGACTATCCGAAGCCTGCCCTGGTGGACGGAGGTAGGCCCTAGAGTACCGTCTCTTGTTCAATATAGTTAACAGTGACAGAGATAGCACTACTGCTTCTAACCTCTTCGAGCTCTGCCCGGCGCACTCGCACCTCAGCGCGTGTTCGCCTTTCGGCCTCATGTACCTGGACTTGCTGGTCAAGCTGTTTGGTTCAGCGCCGGACTATCCGAAGCCTGCCCTGGTGGACGGAGGTAGGCCCTAGAGTAACGTCTCTTGTCCAATATAGTTAAGATAAGAGTGACAGAGATAGCACTACTGCTTCTAGCCACTCCGAGCTGGGCCCGGCGCACTCGCATCTCAGCGCGTGTTCGCCTTTCGGCCTCATGTACCTGGACTTGCTGGTCAAGCTGTTTGGTTCAGCGTCGGACTATCCGGAGCCTGCCCTGGTGGACGGAGGACCCGGTAGACTATTAAATTTAAGAAATTAAAATCCCCCTACGCTATTAAATAACAAAAAAATAATATTTTATTGCAAAAATACCTTACATCATTTAGGAAAAGAGCTGATACTCTTGTATCTTTACCACTTAGTGCGGTGGGACCATGGTAGAAATAAATTACCCGTAGACCCACTGGCGGATACTGTTTAGAACGGTTCATCATCATCATATCATGTCAGCCGATAGACGTCCACTGCTGGACATAGGCCTCCCCCAAGGCTCGCCACTCCGACCGATCCTGTGCCGCTCGCAACCACCGAATTCCCGCGACCTTCACCAGGTCGTCGCTCCAGAACGGTTGCTCTAGGACAACGGGTAAAAAAACCGGCCAAGTGCGAGTCCCGTTTTTAATTTTTTTGTCAGTTTTTGATAAAAATTGTTACTTTTAAAGGCGCCTTATTCTGGTTGGAATAAACACGAAGTTTTGGGACCAAAAAAAAATTTATGAAAACCCATTAAATTACGGAAAATACCATACGTTTTCCGTAACTCAATGGAAGATTTTGTAGGACATACAGTGAAATTGAGCTTATGTTGTACAGAATAAGGAATTTTATCATAGTCTGAGAAAAATGAAAAAATATCAACAAAATAAAATATGCTTTACATTGGACATTTCATACAATATTTATTTATATTTTTATTTTGGTTGTCTTTCAGAAACTTACGATTTCATCGTGGTGGGAGCTGGGGCTGCAGGATGCGTTGTCGCGAACAGGCTCTCTGCTGTCAAGGAATTTAAGGTACCTAATACATGAACATTTGTGACGTTCTCAATCAAAAGGTACCACTTTGTCGCTTACAACAAAGACGACATTTGCTATATACAAAGTGCCAACATAGCGATAAACGTCATCGTCAAAGAAGTTTTTCTTCAAACGCGCGTAAAGATTAATTAACTGAAGCTCTTTCAATTCATCCACTTTCACCCTCCACCACTCGACTTCCACTTTCTTGTCATTTCCACTCGGCCGTAGTTTGAAATTTTGGTATGGGACTCTAAAAATCTAAAAAAATCGTTCACGTTTCTCTTAAAATATAATAATATAAACAGGAATAGATGTCATAATCATAATCATAATCATTTATTTGCACATAAAAAGGGTTTTACATAGATATTATACAAGTTCTAGCCTTTTTAGCTGCATATATTAAAGAAACACTGAAAAAGCCCTCCAGTGGTGAGGTGAAGGGCGGATTCGAACCGGCGTCTTTAGCTATCGCGGCTAACGCCATGAGCCCCCTAGGCCACCTCGCCACGGCGGAACCTGTCCCAATTTCTCGACTATATGCCATCTTAGTAAGACTAGGCGTCTGAATAATTGATACAAATAATTTGATTTGTTTCCAAAGTTGTGTAACAATATTTTTTCCCAATTTCAGGTGCTACTCCTAGAAGTTGGTCCCGAGGAGCCCGATATAACACAAGTGGTCGGCCTGACCGGGGCGCTGGCGAACTCTAACGTGGACTGGCAGTACAAGACCATGCCCAGCAACTTGGCATGTCTGGCCTTCCCAGACCGCCGTTGCAGATGGCCAAGGTTAGTCTTAAACACTCCAAGTACGTACTATTATAGTTAAATCGCGTTACGAATAAAAATCATCATCGTACGCTGGCTAGCCACGCCCGTAACCAATAAAAACGTTCCCGATTAGAAAGCATGTCTTCAACTTAATTTTAACTTAAACTTCAATCAAGTATTTTCAAAGCAAATAGGCTGAAAGACGGACAGACGGACGAGTGATAAGGGTTTTGTTTTTTTTGAGGTACGGAGCCCTAAAAATAGGATACCTATTGTTCGGGCGATTTTCCGCAACTCGACGACTGGCGCCTATTTTGCGTGATATGGGGGGTGGGCTAGTCCTGCCAGCCCAGCTCCTCGAGGAATCCTATCAAACTTTTGATGTTGAGTAGGACCTCGGGGAGGTCTCTCTGGGATCCGAGATGTTTTGCCCTGTATGGGGCCACTCCGCTGCATTCCAGCACCACGTGAGAGGCTGTTTCTTCTGTCTCCATGCATAGGGGACTGTCTGTGACACCTGTTATAAAAAGATGTTTGTTAAATAGTATATGACCTGTTATGACACTGGTAGGATACCTATTTTGAATAGTTTTTGATAGCATCTAAAAGCACTGTTGTCCTTTCAGGGGTAAAGTGATGGGTGGCTCGAGCTCCATCAACTGGATGGTGTACGTCCGAGGGAATCAGCTGGATTACGACGGGTGGGCGCGGCGCGGGAACCCGGGCTGGAGTTACCAAGAGGTCAGATAAAGATTTAGATCAAAGACAAATCACAACAATCACAAACATGTACAAACAATAAAAGAAACATAACATTAAGTGCGCATCACGAAATGGACCTTCCTCAGTATAATGCTAACTATGAAACCAGCGCTGTTCTTCCATAGGACCCATTCGGTGATGTCATGACAGATAAAACAAAATTTAAATTTCGCAGAGAAATATGGACTCTGAGGAAATGCCTTAGTGGCTCAAAAATTACCTTTCACAACGAAATGTTTGTGTATTGAGCGGAATAGACGAAAATAATGAAATAATTCAATACAGGTTATCACACAAAATTAATGAGCCAGGTGTACCACAAGGCAGTGTATTAGGCCTGCTGCTAATTTTACTATATTTTAGTAACCAAAGATAGTTTTATTTGCAGATAATATTTCAATCGGACTTTCCAATGTAACGACAATAATGATAATGCTTTTATGAATAATATAAATCTTACTATTGACTATGTGTAATTGGTTGGAAGACAATGATTTGTTAGTAAATATAAAAAAGAACAAAATACATTCAGTTCTGCAATATACGAACACAAACTCCAATGTTATATATTAAATGTAAAGATGAAATTTGACCCTCATTGTAATTTGAAATAAGTATCATATAGACAACATTTGCACTAAATTAGAAAAAAATACATACGCTTTAAGACGATTAAACCGGTTTGCTGGTGAAAAAGGCCCTTACCATGGTTATGTTGCATCTCAGTTACGGTACAGTCTAATAATGGGGTAATACGATCAATAAAGCAAGTGTTCTTAGTCCAAAATAAATGTGTGACAGCCATATGTGGTTGGACGCCTGGAATCATGTAGGCCATTCTATAAAAAAACCTTTTGACTGTCACTGGACTATACATTTTGTAAGTCACAAAATTTCATGTCATTTATATGTTACAACGGTTAGGAATAACAAAGATCCTACAAAAGTGAGTAAACCCATTCTTACCGCCCTTAATTAATGATGTACTATTATTTCTGCTCCCCAGGTATTACCATTTTTCAAGAAAGCCGAAAACAACTTGAATATAGAAGCGCTTGATCGAAAATACCACGGCGTCAACGGGCCGCAGCCTGTATCCCGGTTCCCCTACGTAGACGATCCCTCCATCATGGTCACAGAAGCCTTCATCGAGAGAGGGGTGCCGCTGAGCGACGTCAACGATGGCATTCAGTTCGGAACAGAGCAAAGCCAAGCCACCTCCAAGGAGGGCCAGAAGGCTTCCACCAACTGGGCGTACATCAGGCCTATCAGATTTAAGAGGCGTAACCTAACCATTAGAACAGAAGCCTATGTTATCAGAATACTTTTTGATGAAAATAAGAGAGCTACTGGTGTAAAATACATCAAAAACGGTCAGGCATACACAGCTTATGCAACTAAAGAAGTCATAGTCAGCGGTGGAGTTATTAATTCTCCTCAACTATTGATGCTTTCTGGAATCGGACCCAGAGAGCATTTAGAAGATCTGCGTATACCAGTGATTGCCGATTTACCGGTCGGGGAAAATCTTCATGATCACGTAACTTTCAACGCTCTTGTTGTCGCGTTGCCAAATAAAACCGCTACCACCGTCAGCCAGCAAACGATTGTTGAAGATACAATTCAATATAAGCAGATGAAAGTGAAAAGAGGTCCATTGTCAGGCAACGGTCCGACAAACAGTTTATCTATGTGGCTGACTAACCCTAACTTGCCGGCTCCAGATATGCAAATGCAACCAAACAATATTCTCTGGCAAGAATACATAAGAGAACCTGCTGCCGCGAATGATGTGACTATCTTCCCGTCAGCGTTTTATAATGGACTCATGCCCAGGGTTATGAACAATGTTCCAAAAAGCAGAGGTAGATTACTCCTTAACGCGAGTGATCCTCATGGTCACCCTTTGATATGGTCTGGTTATTATAGTGATCCGGCCGATTTGGAATTATTAATTAAAGGAGTAAGACAGTGTCTGGATATAGAAAACACCAAAGCTTTTAAATCTAGAGGTGCTTACTTTGTTAGGACTCCTCTGCCGGCGTGCAGGCACTTTACCTGGGGTACAGACGAGTACTTCGAGTGTTTGGCGAGGTCTTATACGACTAGTGCTTATCATCCTGTGGGGACTTGTAAGATGGGTCCCTCGGACGATCCTACGGCGGTTATTGACCCCAGACTTAGGGTGTATGGGGTGTCGCGGTTGCGAGTGATTGACGCGTCTATTATGCCACAAGTAGTTCGGGGTAACACGAATGCTGCGTCAATTATGATTGGAGAGCGAGGAGTGGCTTTCGTGTTGGAAGAATGGGTACCTGGTTATAAACCTTTTAATGATGATGAGGATGATCATGAAGATCATCACAATCATCATTATCATCATGAGCATCATCATCATGAAGGTCATTATCATCATCATCGCCCGGGATGTTAAGTACCGACTAGTCGGGAAAGCTGACAATTGGCGTCTTTTGTAACCGCCGACTGTTTGGCAAAAAAACGCATAATTATAGTCGGCATGTATGATAGCAAATCATAAAAGAAAGAAATAAAAGTTGTGGCATTATCAGGGGGGTGTCACTGCGCAGTTTAGGTATATTTGGCCGGCGCACCGCCCGGGCAGGTGTATGGCAGTGGGCTGCCGCTCGCGCAAAATTGAAAATACGCAATGGCTTCGAAACCTAAATCGCGATCTAATCTGTATAAAAGATAATGTTCTGTTTACGGATGTCTGAATAAACGGAAGAACAAGGAAGCAGAAAAAACATTTTTTTTTTAATTCCGGACTATATTGACCGACATATTTTCAAAGGAATAAGTACTTCTGTGGCATACCTACTTCCGTGAGAATCAGACATACTATCTCCGGCTAAAAATTTTATGTTTACGTTTGTAATTCCTACATATTTATCTTAAAAATAATAAATCAGTAGGTATAGGTACAAAAACTTGCCAAGTGACAACCCCGTGCCGACACTCGCAGCTCGGTCATAAAACTGCGGCGCGCAAAGAAGATTCACGGTTCGTGCGCGGTTATAAGTTTCAATTTTGCTTGCAGGCGGCGAGTGTAGGTATAATTTTGTACCTAAATCTGGCTTTTGTGAAGGAGTGAATTTTCTGTACGGTAGTACTATTAGTTATTCTGTGGCATTATCTATGAAAAGGGACCTTATTGTTGATGGCGTTAATAATTGCGGAAGCGCCATTGACGTAAATTTAAGGTTTTATATTTGATCATTTGTTATGTAAGCATCATCAAGCACTTTTGATCATATCTTCATATGAAATTCCTGTGTAATCTAAGAGTATGTCCAGTATGTGGTACACACACACACACACACACACACACACACACACACACACACACACACACACACACACACACACACACACACACACACACACACACACACACACACACACACACACACACACACACACACACACACACACATACATACATACATACACTCACGAATAGGTACGCACATAAAATAATGTACCTATCATGTGTTTCTTTAATTATTTAAATGTTACCATCTAAATAGCTAATTTTACATTTGTTAATTAGTGAATCTAGCTTATTCTGAAATATGTTTTGTCTAAGTACATCCTTTTTTTTCCTTAATTGGTTTATTTATTATGTCTGTATTGCTTTAAATGACCATTATTAAAGATACCATTATATCCTACACTAATTGAGCAACAGGTTGGAATGACATAGAAATATTTTTCTAGCAATTACCTACCATGGAATTCCGCAAAGTAAGATATACATCAGTACCTAACAAAGTAACAGTTATCAATTAGTAGCATTTTGCCTGCGGGCCTATGACGATGTGACACTCACAGTCTCACAAGGATAACATAAAAAGAAAATCCACAGATATGTAGTGTCACCTACAGGTGTCAATACTAATATTATAAATGCGAAAGTCTGTCTGTCTGCCTGTGTGTTACCTCTTCACGCTTAAACCGCTGAACCGATTTAGTTGAAATTTGGCATAGAGATTGTTTGAGTCCCCGAGAAGGACATAGGATAGTTTTTATCCTGAAAATGAAAGCGGGCTGGAATTGAGATAATTAATGAAGTGCCTGATAATTTGTGTAAACAATTAAGCATATGCATATGTTGAAATTGAATGATTGCTATTAGACTTTTATCCAGGCGCTATTCTGCTCTAGCTGCGGTTACTTAGTCCACGCAGATGAAGTCGCGGGCAAAAGCTAGTAATAAATGGAATTAAATAATGTATGTAATTTAATAATGTGTTTAATTTTATGATGGAATTTAATAATGTGTTAATTGAATTATTTAATCCTTATATTTAATTAAATTTTAATGTTATAAGTATACGAACTGAATAATGATTGACATGTTTTTTTTTAAATATTATGAATAAATGTCTATGTCTATGTCTAAATAAATATTTGGGGACAATTTTACTCAGACCGACCTAGCCCCTAGCCCTAAACTAAGCAAAGCTTGTCAAACAGTCGCCTTCAAATATATCCGAGAGGCCAAGATGCTCAGAAATATCTGAACAATACGCGATATAATCCGTTTTCATAGTTTTATTTCATATATACTACAGTTTTAGGGATTTTAGGAACTTTCAGAATGACCTAAGTATTATGATTATTAAGTAGCAAGGTTACCCGTTCCTTTAATAGTGAATCCTGCTTAGCGTTACTACAGTTTATGCGCTGTCGCGGCTGCGCACGCGCCTAAAAACACTCCTCCCGCTGACATATCCAGGTAATACGACCATAAAGAGTTCTTTAAATTAGGAACTTAGGTAGATGTAAGAGATTAAATACAACCTACATTATGTAGCGAAAATTCATACTTAAATATAATCTTTATACACTGTATAAAATGTGACATGTAATTTATATTATTAATAAATATTATGATTATAATTTCAATAGAAATACAATCGAAATATTAGTTGAAATTGTTTATTTGGTGAAAAAAAAACCTTTAATGGCTCCATGGCACAGCGTAGTCTAAGGGACGCAGCTATGCGGTGGAATGAGATAGCAATATCACTTGCTCCCTCTAACGCATAAATGCGTCCCTTGGACTGGCCTACACTGGGGGGTCCCTTTGTTTGACATAATTATTGAAAGTCATAATGTAGATTGTCATATTATCATTAGTCATAATTCTGAAACTGTTAACTTTTCAGGATTTTCCTCGGGTTATCCTATAGATAGGTTAGGTTAGGTTAGGTTTGTTTTATGGCAATCCTGAAAAGTTACGCGCTTCTGAGAAAAACCAAATTATGACTAACGAAAATGTGGACAAACTATTATGACTTGAAACTTTATGGGAAACAATAGACCCGTAGTCTGATTCGTTACTTTGATGCAGACCGTACTCCTATCCTGAAAAACGTCACAAATTACTTTTAAATATGTGTCGTTTTCAAGCAAAATGTACCACATTGTCGCTTGCCATAAGGACGCTATGACAGGATTTTCGTATGAAGATACAAGCAATTTTCGTCCTTATGGTAAGCGACAATGTGGTACCTTTTGATTGAAAACGTCACATATTTTCATACTTCTAGAACGATGGTGAATGTGTGGCAGCCGCCTAACTTGTACGAGTTGTGCCCGGCGTACACGAATCTCACCGCGTGTACCCCTTTTGCGTTGATGTACCTCGACCTGTTGGTGAAGTTGTTTGGTTCAGCACCGGACCATGCACCTGCCCCAAATGATGGAGGTAGGCTTTATTTTATGGTGTACTAATACGACTAATGTGTTGCAGATTTTTGAAGTGAAAACTTCTTTAGCGGCGCTGTGCACTTTTTGTGATGGGGAAAAAGCTGGAAAAAATTAACTCGCGATAGATTTGGAGTCACGTGACCGACTGATTGAAAATTCATAAGACGAACACGTGACCTGATCGAAATTATGGATGGAAGTTAATTTTTCTGAGAGATTTTAAACTTTTTAATGTTTAACAAATTGTTATAGTTCTGAAGTGTAATTTTTTTTATCTTAATATAAATTGTTATGTTTGTGTACAAATTGTATTGTTGTGTGTGTGTGTGGAATGATTAGGGAATAATTTTGCACGAATTGCTTTAATTATCAGTATAAAAGTACTATCATTTATGTGGTAAAATACAATATTCAAGTTTTCACTTCTGCAGGCACTCCCGGAGTGCAACCCGTTGTTTCTTTCTGACGCGTGTCACGCGTGCGTTATCGTTGAAGCTCCTCGTTATGGAGTGAAAAATGTCGAGCATTCTTCGACTTATACGTGAGTTACCAGTTTATGCCAGTGTCTCTCGGAAGTTTTGTTTAAAAAAAATTTTTAGCGGACATTAAATTATTTCACGGTTTAGACTCACTTGTTTTAGTCACTCGCTCGACATGTTTCGGAGAGCCTAGGTCTCCTTTCTCAAGCACTAATAGTGCGAGCAGCGTTCACGACGACGTTGTGTTGCCTACAAGTGACTTTAAAACGTGAAATTATTTAATGTTAGCATGTCTCACAACAGCTTAAATTCGATTCTTAGCGGAGCTCGATAACATTTGGAGTGTTTAAAAATTCAAGGACAACTTCAAAGTGAATTTTCTATAGATTTACATAAACTGTATAATCTAATGACATTTAAAACATAGTTCTTTATCTAGTCACATTAAGATTTTTTTTTCTCGTTTCAGAAACCTACGATTTTATCGTGGTAGGAGCTGGCGCAGCGGGATGCGTGGTCGCGAATAGGCTCAGCGCAATCAAAGAGTGGAGGGTAGGTACGAGAACGAATAGCTGCCAGAAAAGTAGGTTAGGTTAGAATTGTAACCCCCTACAAAAAAGAACAGCTGCCAGAAAAGTAAATCAGGTTAGGTTAGAACTGCGACCTCATACAAAACGAACGGATGCCTAAAAGTAGGTTAGGTTAGGTTAAAACTGCGAGCTCTTACAAAAACGAACAACTGCCAGAATAATTTTTAAGAAAAAAAAACCGACTTCAATGGGGGATGCCGCTGAAAGTTCACTTATTGTTGATGGTGCACTCTTAGATTCCAGACAATGAAATGAAAAAGACAGCATCTTTTGCCTAATAATGTAGAAAAGGAGGTAAAACCACCCACTTTTCTAGTAGCATTTCGTTTCTGTAAGGGTCGCAGTTCTAACCTTTTTTTTTTGTTAGGAGGGAAAAATGCATTACGCATACCACCCGGGTGCGGGGGGTGACCCGAGTGGTTATGTGGGACTCCCGTCTAGGCTAATGAGGCCCACGGTGTACCCACTAAAAAAAAACCCCCATATGCCGCCTCGCCGCCCTATTGGTGGGGTTACAGGAACGCTTGCGCTTGTCATCTGCGACCCCACCGGCGGCAGCCGCCCACGAGCGTGGCTCCTTCGCGGATGCCCGAAGGCCCTTCACGCTAGGCGCGCCAGATGGTAAGACACGCCTTCCTCCTCGGCTTCCATTCTGTATTGTAGCGGACCCCCCCGAGCGCGCCACAAGGAAGCCACGGGCGCCAGGAATTTCCCCGGCGCCCGGCGACAGATCAGGTCTATGGTTCTGCCGCAAAACCACAACTCGGCTGCAGAGGACAGGGAGAACGGCACAACGTAACACCGACACTCCTCTTGTTCTGCAGCCCCACCAACGCCGCTACAGCGGAACGGCCCCGCCAAGTTCGCAGGGGATAGGGAGAGTGGCGCATCGAAATACCATCACTCCTCTTCCCCTGCGATCCCACCTCGGCCGCCGAAGATAGGGAGAACGGCTTACCGCAATACCGACACTCCTCTTCCTCGACGGTCCACCTTCGGCGCATCACAAGCGGGCTTAACCAGCCCACTTGGAGCGTCCTCCTCGGGCCAGCCCGCGACCCAAACGGGTCACGAAATGGCCCCATCTCAGCATGTTGCTGGCGTCAGCGCTGATCTTCCATAATCTCATGATAATGAGAGGGCTATCGTTTTTTTGCTCACCAGTTGGCGCCTCTGTTGATGGTGGTCCAAAAGACTAAAGAACAGCTGTCAGTCATTGAAGTGACAAGTGACATTTGACATTTCGAACTATGGAAAAGACCACCATCTACACTAGCGCCCCTACCGGCGAATTCATACGCGTTAGCCCTCATTATGATCTTTTTGATTGAAATATTGCCAATTATTACCCTCTTCTAACGTCACCGATAATCGCATGCGATTTGCTTTGCATTGCGGCATTTCATACATACATACATACATACATATAATCACGCCTATTTCCCGGAGGGGTAGGCAGAGACCACGGATTTCCACTTGCTACGATCCTGACATACCTCTTTCGCTTCCTTCACTTTCATAACATTCCTCATACACGCTCGCCGGTTTAGGGTGCTCTTGACCTGGCCTTTCTTCAGGATTTCCCCGATCTGATCAGAGAAAGTCCGCCGAGGTCTGCCCCTTCCAACTCCCGTTTCTACCTCTCCCTTATATACTCTCTTTGTTAGCCTCCTTTCACTCATTCTTTCCAAGTGTCCAAACCATCTCAACATACCTTTCTCAATTTTTGTCACTACATCTTCGCTCAGTCCACACTTTTCCCTTATCACACTGTTCCTAATTCTATCTTGTAATCTCACCCCACATACACTTCTCAACGCTCTCATTTCCACTGCATTGACTTGGCTTTGATGCCTCTTCTGCCATACCCAACTTTCGCTACCATACATAAGTGTAGGCACCAGCACCCCTCTATGCACAGCCAACCGTGCCTTTTGCGACACCTTCTGGCTGCTCATAAAAGCGTTAAGTGCCCCATTCACGCGATTTCCAGCACTCACTCTCCTTTCAATATCTTTATCATGCTTACCGTCCCTAGTGAATAATGTTCCCAGATACACAAACTCTTTCACTTGTTCTACTCTTTCTTGACCAATCAAAATTTCACAGTTTGTCATATATTCCTCCTTTTCAAATACCATAACTTTCGTCTTACTTACATTTATTTTCATTCCTTTCCTTTCAAAAGATCCATGCATTCTAGTTACCATCTCCTGCAACTCTTCACCCGATGACGCTAGCAATACCAGGTCATCAGCGTAAAGAAGACATTTGACGGGTAACCCACTCATTCTCAGCCCACACTCATCATTTCTCAAATCATGCAAACTACTGTCCATGAACAGATTAAACAGCCACGGTGACGCTACACATCCCTGCCTAACACCCTTTTCGATGCTAAACCACTCAGTGTACAACCCGTTTACTCTCACACAAGCACTGGAATCCTCATAGAGCGATTTCAGTGCCTGAATGAGACGGCCGCTCAATCCATACACCGACAGTACCGACCAAAGTTCATTCCTCACCACTCTGTCATAAGCCTTTTCCAAATCCACGAAAGCGCAATAGACCTTCTGACCTTTGGCCACATACTTTTCGGCTATGCATCGCAAGGAAAAGACTTGATCCGTACATCCCATACCCTTTCGGAATCCCGCTTGTGCATCCCATACTTTTTCATCGGTTTCTTTCACTACTCTCTCAATCAATATCTTTGCATACAATTTGCCGACGACGCTGAGTAAGCTAATGCCTCTGTAGTTTTTGCAATCCAGTTGTGATCCCTTTCCTTTGTAAAGAGGTACAATGACGGCCTTGCACCAGTCCCTGGGCACTTGACCGGTTCTGAAGCACATATTGAAAAGGCGGTACAACTGACTTGCTACAATGCCTTGTCCAGCTTTCAGCATCTCGACAGAAACTCTATCATACCCTGCAGCCTTCCCTGATTTCATTCCTTTCAACGCTTTCACAATTTCATCCATGCTAATACTATCTTCGTTCTCCGACACGTTTTCAATGCTTTCATTCAACTCCAAAATTGACGTGCTTGCCTTCTCTTTATCAAACAAACTTTCAAAATACTCTTTCCATCTTTCTAAGATGCATTCTTCCTCATTCACTAATCTTCCATTCTTGTCTTTTATTGACTTTAGCTCAGAATTCTGGGTGTTACCCCTGGCTAAACGAACGGACTTCCAGAAAAACTTTATATTTGTTTGGAAATCTTGAGAGAGCCTTTCTTCCATTTTATCTTTCTGTTCGTCTTTCTTTCTGTCTACTAATTCCTTTACTAACACTTTCATTCTTCTATAATCCTTTTTCGCTTTTTTTTCATCGATCGATTTAATTCGTTGCTCCTTCTAAGCCAGCATACCTAAAATCGCATGCTATTCGTTGAAAGGTGTGTAGAAGCCTTAATCAGTAATAACTCAATAAAAAGAATACCATACATAGTACAAAATTACCAGTCGAAATCTTAATTAGTGTTAACACCTTGTGAATTCAACGCACGCATAATCACACGAAATAATTGGTCAAGAGTATCTAATTAATATTTGTTTCTTAAATGGTTCCGTAGAGGGATTATTAATTTTTGTTCTTGCCCATTTAAAAAAAAATCATCAAGGAGTACCTATATATAGGTGATTTTACTTATAAGAATGTAATCTTTTCATATTTTTTGGTAAATTATAGTAAATATTAATTGTTAAAAAAGTATATTTCTGTCATTTATTATGTGAAATTATATAAATGCCAAAGTATCAAAAAAAAAAAAAACTAGAAACTAAAATCCGTTCTGAGCCATGCCGGGTCCAAAGGTCCCCATAACACTAGCAGCGTTACCCCGCTGTATGGCGATGGAGACCTGTTGGACGAGCCAAAGTATCTGTTACATTTTCACGCTTACACCGACAAACCGATTTAGATGAAAGATATACTTACTTACGCGGCGTCTTACGTAAGCGAACAACTCGCGAAAGCGAAGCGAAGTGACGCGGCGCGGCGCGGCTGGCCCACGGCATTCGCGTTCGCAACGAGATCGCCCACGTAGGACACATACTTACACTTAACACTTACGTAAGACGCACCGTAAGGGTTCCTTGCTTCGACTACGGAACCCATAAACAGTTTCATATACACTAGACTTACATTGACCGGGATATACACTGTGATTACCTTTTGTATTATTCATGAGCTCCCGATATTAACCGTGAATCATTCAAAACTCTAGTTTCATATACAGGTTAACAAAATCATCCTGGGCTAATATATATATATGTCGCACATGTCTGGCATACTGTGAAACTCTGGTTGTCACTTGAAATTGTTTTGTTGTCTGTCATTTCTTGTATATACCTTTAATCTTTTTCATTAATTTGTATAGTACATTAGTTTTACTGTAACGCTGTACAAATTTTGTATGTAACAATAAATAAATAAATAAATAACCCTGTATTAGTTCCGAAACATAAATAACTATAATGAACAGAACAGCCATTTTCTCGCAACCTAGTTTGCTCGCTCATTACCGCAACCTTGTTATGTGTAACGGATAGAAAATACATAATTACTGTATGTATCTAGGTATCTACAAGGTTTGGTACACATAGCTTTAAACAACAACAACTTACCTGACATAGCTTGAAACAACTGAGCGTCGGAAACCCAATTTGACTCGAGAAAGTGAAATGTGACATGACTGCCATATAGTTATACAGATGTAAGTAGTACCAAAGATAGATATAACTCCGTAATAGATGGATACAGTCTAAGGAAAAAACGTGCCTAGAAAATCAAGAAAATTTGATTCTCGTTCAGAGGGCGCTACTAGTTTTGGCCTACAGTCGTATAGATGGCGTTGACGGTTTCGTTTGTTATTTAACAATTTTAACGCATATCAGTGAAAGAACATTGGTCAAAATCATAAAAATAATTAATGCAAATTAAAAAAATCATTTATCTATATTTAAATACATTCTATCGTATTTTTATAAATCTTCATTTTTAGTTTTAAAGTGTGTCGACAGATGGCAGTGAATTTACTGGGGTTACAAAATTTACTATGACAGTACCGCTCTAGTATAAGTTACTCTATGGTAGTACTTTACCACCTTATTTTCACGGAAACGTACGAACATGCCATGCTATTTCAGTTAGTGTCAGTACTCTCAGTACAAAAAGTTTTATATATTTTTTATATTATATTGTCTTCGGTTACCGCGATAGTTACTCATGAAATAAAACTACGAAAACGGATTATATCGCGTATATTGAATTTATAATACATCCCGACGTTGACCACGAACGCTGTAAAGGGTTCGAAACGTCGGGATGGGGATCCGTTTTCATAGTTTTATTTTATTTTTATATTTTTAACTTAGTTACTTTTTGTCCCATAGCTCTTAAGCTATGGGACATATTTTTGAGTATGATGACTGCATCCATATTTTTACACTTGACTGCCCAGTTTACTTTTTTACATTTAGGTATTTATATTACTTATAACGAACTAAAATATAATAAATATAATAATTATAAATTCAATAATCGCGGTATAATCCGTTTTCATAGTTTTATTTTATTTTTATATTTTTAACTTAGTTACTTTTTGTCCCATAGCTCTTAAGCTATGGGACATATTTTTGAGTATGATGACTGCATCCATATTTTTACACTTGACTGCCCAGTTTACTTTTTTACATTTAGGTATTTATATTACTTATAACGAACTAAATCATTGTGTCATCTACCTGAGGTCTCAGAGACCGCTACATGTTATGGGACCTGAAATATGTATTTTAACGTAGCTGAAAGGTGTTTAAAAAAATAAGTACCATTTATACAGTTTGAGGGATATAATAGCGCCCATGCGCGGTCTCACAGACCGCTGACGGCCATTTTTAGTTACAAAATCTAAGTTCAGATATGTGTTATCTGAACGCGTCGATGGCATGGCCTGCACTGAAGGGGGCCCCGGGGAAAGGTTGCCCGAGGTAAGTGCTGGCCTTGAATGATTACCAATTTTATAAAATGAATAGTCTGAGAGACCGCACGTAGGTGGTTAAGGGTTAATATAATTTGATTAAAATATAACGATTGTAAGTTTTTCCCATACATTCAGGTGCTACTCCTAGAAGCTGGTCCAGAAGAACCTGATATAACATCGGTGCCAGGGCTGTCCACAGCACTGTTGAATTCCAACATCGATTGGCAGTACAAGACCATGCCCAGCCCCGTCGCCTGCTTGGCCTCCGAGAACCATCAGTGCAGATGGCCGAGGTTAGCCCTCTCATACTCTTCTGTTACTACAGAACGAGACAGAAGAACCTGATATCACATCGGTGCTGGCGCTCTCAACAGTGCTTCTCAACTACAACATAGCCTGGCAGTACATGACCATGCCCAACTCCGTAGCCTGCCTGGCCTCCGAGAACCAACAGTGCAGATATGGCCGAGGTTAGCCCTCTCATACTCTTATGTTACTACAGAACGAGACAGAAGAACCTGATATCACATCGGTGCTGGCGCTCTCAACAGCGCTCCTCAACTACAACATAGCCTGGCAGTACATGACCATGCCCAACTCCGTAGCCTGCCTGGCCTTTGAGAACCAACAGTGCAGATGGCCGAGGTCAGACTTCTCATACTCTTGTGTTACTATAGAACGAGACAGAAGAACATAAGATAACATCGGCGCCGGCGCTCTCAACAGCGCTCCTGAATTCCAACATCGATTGGCAGTACAAGACCCCTACCTGGCCGAGGTTTCTATCTCATACTTCTCCTATAAGCTAGTCAAGATTCCTAGATAACTTCGGTGAACAGTCATGAACCGCCTTCCAGGAAAAGATGTGCCCAACCAAGTCAGTTGGTTTTTCAGTCGATTTTCTTCTTTCCTTTCCCATTCACATTTACTCTTTACATGATTTCCATCCCTCCGATTCCCTTGCTAGGATCATGCTCCAGCTGGATGCTGGAAAACTGGATGGGTTATAAAATACCCTTTTAGAACGCACTGTAGATTATAATTCTGGACGACTATTAAAAACGACTAACATACTGGTATCTGTTTCAGGGGTAAAATGATGGGCGGCTCGAGCTCCATTAACTCGTTCGTGTACATCCGCGGGAACAGACTGGACTACGACGGCTGGGCGCGGCGCGGGAACACAGGATGGAGTTACGAAGAGGTTAGAACACACACACACAACTTGTTTACAAATTACAAACACATACTATTTTGTTAAAAAATATCGTGCATGACATCATTGCCCACACAAATCTGTTCATCAGTATTGCGTAGATGATTCAGGATACTTTAAGAGAACTTATCATCTGTTTCTGCCAAAAAACACACTTAGTTGTGGTCGACTGTATTGTTTATCATCTGCATTATAATTCTATTTGAAGTAAGTTAAATTGACTCTTAAGATTTCATTATCAAGTGAGGATACAAAAAATGATTTCACTTACCCCTTGAATTATGGCATTTTTTTTCTGTTACTCAGGTATTACCATATTTCAAGAAATCTGAAAGGAACCTGAATATAGAAGGGCTAAATCGAATATACCACGGCGTCAAAGGAGAACAGGCCGTATCCCGATTCCCCTACGTGGACGACCCTTCCATTATGATAACCGAGGCCTTCGCCGAGAGGGGGCTGCCGCTGAATGACTACAACGCCGCCATTCAATACGGAACCATGCAGGCTCAAGCCATCTCTGAGGAGGGTCAGAGAGCTTCCACCAACAGGGAATTCATCAGGCCCATCAGATATAAGAGGCATAACCTAAGTATCAGAACAGAAGCAGAAGTTATCAAAATATTTTTTGATGAAAATAAAAGAGCTTCAGGTGTTCAATACATAAAAGACGGTCAGATATACACAGCCTATGCGACTAAAGAAGTCATAGTGAGTGGCGGATCTATAAATTCTCCACAACTACTAATGCTTTCTGGAATCGGACCTAGAGAGCATTTAGAAGATCTGCATATACCAGTGATTGCGGATTTACCAGTCGGGGAAAATCTTCATGATCACGTTACTTTTAACGGTATTATCGTAGCATTGCCAAATGATACCGCTACTACTGTCAACCAGGATGAGCTTATTCAGAATGTCTATGACTACAAGGAAATGAAAGTCAAAAAAGGCCCCCTGTCTGGAAATGGTCCAGTCAACAGTGTGTCTTTTTATGTAACACAATCCGGCTTGCCGGCTCCCGACATCCAAGTACAGGTAGACAGCGTAAACTGGGAAGAATATATAAGAGAACCGACTGTTTATGATGGTTTAACTATCTTTCCGACTGCGTTCTATGATGGAGTTATTCCTAGAGTCATGAACCTTGTTCCGAAGAGTAGAGGTCGGTTGCTTCTCAACGCTACTGATCCTTACGGACATCCATTGATTTGGTCTGGTTATTTGACTGATCCGCGCGATGTAGAAGTGCTAGTGAGGGGTGTGAAAGAGGTTTTGTCTTTGGAAAGTAGTTATGCTTTTAGATCCAGAGGTGCTCACTTCGTTAGAACCCCTCTGCCAGCATGCCAGCACTTCTGTTGGGGGACTGACACGTACTTTAAGTGTTTGGCGAGGTATTATACGTCAGGTCCTTACCATCCTGTGGGGTCTTGTAAAATGGGTCCAGCGGACGATCCTACAGCGGTGGTAGACCCCAGGTTGAGGGTGTATGGTGTATCAGGGCTAAGAGTAATCGATGCCTCCATAATGCCGCAAGTGATTAGAGGCAATACGAATGCTCCGTCGATTATGATTGGGGAACGAGGAGTAGCTTTTATTTTGGAAGATTGGAAACATAACTATAAGCGGAATGAGTATTGAAATAGATACTTTACAGGCGACGGTAGCGATGGGGAAATTTTCAGATTCTTCACGCACACTACCTCACTTTACTGGGACAGGTCAGTGACCCGTCATGTTTTTTTTTAAATAGCAATTTTCGTTTTGTATTAACCACTGGCCTCCTTTGAGGAACAGAAACTGTGAAAGCGTTCCATGGAAAGAAGAAAGAGAAACAATACATTTATTCTTGCTTTCCTTGTCTGTTCATATTATACATACATGACGTATCTAAATGTTAATAATCTAATTTTTTTTTTTTTTATAATTATTGCTTTGTCGAGATACGCGTTTTGTAAAATTATACCGAATAAAACCAGATGTCATTAAGTCAGATGTAAAATTTTATTTTATTTACTACTCTATATGGTTTATCATAAGGCGCAAAATCAATTCAATGTGAATTTAAATAAATAAAGTCTCGGCATCTGCAGGGCGGAAATTTAATTTTGGCGGATAAAAAAAAATAAGTATATAAACTGGAAACGTGTTGGCTGTTGTACCTAATATCTTTACTGATTTGCTTTTATGTGGTATATTCGCTGTTCCGTACTCAATATTACTAAGACTCCAATGTCCGTATGTCTGTCACAAGGCTGTATCTCATGAACCGTGATAGCTAGACAGTTGAAATTTTCACAGATGATATAATTCTGTTGCCGCTATAACAACAAATACTAAAAACAGAATAATATACCTATAAATATTTAAGTGGGGGCTCTCATACAACAAACGTGATTTGTTTGCCGTTTTTCGCGTAATGGTACGGAACCCTTCGTGCCCGAGTCCGACTTGCTCTTGGCTGGTCTTTTTTTACCATTGGTCTTTGATTGAGATGTCGTTTTTAACAGTTTCACCTCCGTTTTCAAAATATATGATATGATATGATTTATTTATCTCACTAGGTATATATAATTTCACTCTTAAGAAAAATAATTAATGCAAAAAAGTAAAACTAAATTATAACAAATACAATATTACCCCCCACTGATTATCCCCCGGACCAAATGTGCCATAAATCTATAAATGTCTATGACGGCAGCCGTTAAACAGTGTCAGCCGGTTTGAGAACTTCTAACATTCAAGTTTAGATCTGGAGCTTACTCTGTCAGTTGTCTACTAACGAATTACTGGGTTATTTGCAGTTTTTTTAATTTCACTTAAAATTGCACATGGTAAATTCTAAGGAATTTATACTAATATGGTTTTAAATTGCAACTTCCGTCAACAGTTTAGGGTGTGAGACGTACGAGTATCAATCAATATTTGTGCCATTTTCAACCGAAAGGGTACTTATTGTCGGTTGTCAATAAGGCTAGGTAATTTCCATATCGACTTGATTTGAAATCAACCTTATCGACAACCGACAATGTGAGTTTTTGTTGAAAAGGTCACATTTATTTCATTAACAGAATTACATACATATAAAGATGTCCTATATCTTTTTTCCCTTTGTTAGCCAGATCACATAAACATCAATATATCTCCAATAAGCTTCTTAAAATATCTTCATCCGTAAAATCAAACGCAGTAAAGAACAAAACAGGGATAAACCCCCGTCTACAGTGACGGAGATCAGTTGAGGATCTCGTAAATTCTTCACCCGGGGCTGAATATACTATACTCTATACTTGCGGTGCTTTCGACTGTAAATAGATATGGGATTTCGTTTTTCGCTTACATTTTGACGCATAACCTCGAACAGCGAAAAAGTCGTCGTTCGGTTCGGCTCGCATCGGCTGGCATTGACTGCGTCCAGACTGCAGAAAACGTCAAATTTAATATAAATTTCTTAACAAAATTATATTTTTGAATGTCACCTTTAATTTAATCAGTTTCCTCGTCCAATTTGTATGTTGTAGAAATACACACGGTCACACTTGGTCACACGCTCGTCTAATTCGTGCCCGTGTGACCCATGTCGGATATATCCCGTGTGGCAGGTGTGGGAGCGGACAGCTGACGACCTATATTTTATTTATGGCTCGAATCCGGCCCGATAGGGATGCGACTGCGGGACGGACTTTTTTAATATCGATAAACCAAAACATTGTTTTAATTGTAAAATGTGGTACACACGGCCACACTTGGTCACACGCTCGTCTAATTCGTTTCCGTGTTGGATATATCCCGTGCAGGTGTGGGAGCGGACAGCTGACGTCCTATATTTTATTTGTAAGCTCGAATCCGGCCGGAATCCGGCATCCCTGCGACTGCGTGACGGACTTTTTTAAATTATATCGATACCTCGGACAATTGGGTTTAAGAGTCACATGAAACTTATTTTAAAACGAAATTCTGACAAAACATGGGCATGGACATTCAATTTTAATAACAAAACTTTCGTGAGTCACAGACATATTAAACGTATTAATAACTGGTCACTCACGTATTTTAAGTCGAAAACGCTCGACATGTTTCACTCCGTACCGAGGAGCGTCATCAGGAGCGTGAAACATGTCGAGCGTTTTCGACTTAAAATACGTGAGTGACCCGTTATTAATATGTTTAATATGGACATTCAAGCCTACATAACATATATCTAGGTCTGGTACTAGTTTCGCGTCTAGGTCCGGTACAGATCTATTTTTGATGAGATCTATACATACGTCAATTTTAGAAGGTTTTGGAATCCTGGAAGCCATTATTCTAATACCTAGGAATGTACAGAAACACAATCAAAAATAATCGATTTGGGTAGAGGTAACAAAAGACGGTCTAAGAATTCTTTTAGATAAGACAACCTTTGGGTAGCGGAGGCACGAAAATTCATATATGCAGTAGCAGCAGTGGTGCAAAGAAAAATATAAAAGTCAAACTAAAAGACACACAAACACATTAATAAGTATATTTAAGAGAAGTAACCATAAACGTACATAATTATACATAAGTAGATTATATCAATAGTCTGGCAAAATAATTACGTCAGAAAAAAGGTAGCAAAAATTTTATAACCGATTTGCAAGACCGAAGTGATTATGTGAACAAAGTTTTGTACGAAACACTAAAAATGTACATCCACACAAATAAATAATTGATTTATAGGCACGTATTATTTTTATAGAAATATATAATTTATAGGTAGATATACATCCTAATAACAAAACTTCCGTGAGACATAGACATATTAAACCCGACCCGTCATTAATATAGATATACATCCTCCCCACCACAGATTCGAATACAATAATTATGTGACATTATCAACTAAAACTTACCACATTGTCGTTGTCGATAAGGTTGATTTCAAATTGAAGCTTTATGGAAGTATTTCCTTATTGACAACCGATCATAAGTACCTTATTAATTGAAAAGGGCACATATTTCATCGATATCGATACCTAGCCAATTTATCGACACACCAGACACATGCAGGTAAGTCCAATGATGCTAAGTGTTCAGAATCCGAAGCATCAGTTGCACGAAATACTAAGTACTTTAAGAAAAGTTTTCGAGGAACCTTAAATCGGGTTAGGGAAAACTATGGTAATGTATTCAAAAGAAACTTGATTTCTGTGCGTTAGTGAAGGACTTTTGGATGCACATGACGCCATTTAGGGAAAAGGACCCGATCCACAAAAAAACTGTCAATAGAATTTGAACTTTCTCTCAAAACGAAGTCCTTAAGGCCAGAAGGGGAAAAATCTCCTTATATGATCATGTTTTTCTAAGAGGCGTTGATATTCGTAGACGTGGAAAAAATATATGTAGTTCTTGACTATATTATCTTTAATATCATAGCTTCCGATACACGAATTATGACACTTCGCTCGATACAATTAATTCCCAAAGTAACCTCTAACTCGGACTTTTAATCCTGCTTTACTCTGTTATTTATTATGTGGTACTATAAACAAAAAAAGAAGAAAAAACAATCTTAACATAAATGGTAATTTCATAGCGTTAGGATTTCGATATTGTAAGGTAACGTTTTTAAAATAAATAAAAACCGACAAAATTCGATCAAACTTGACACTTGGCGCGTATGTTTTTTCCCATTCTTTCTTGCGAAATGTGACAAAGACAGCGGCAAACCGAGGGAACGGCCTTAGATGGCAAATTTTAGAAGATGGATCCTTTTCCCTAAATGGCGTGTTATGGACCACGTGCCAGGAGCATATATCGTCAGATGTTTTGTCAGATGATAGTTTAGATGCTATCATTAATTTAAAAAATAGTCAGCCGGTTGTATCACGGTGGAAACCCCGTCAGTTAATGACTGAACATGTAAAAAAAATTTTTTTTCAGTCATCGCCTCCCGATTGATATTGTGTCAAATGATAGTTTAGATCATGGAGACTATATAAAGGAGCAAAATCTCTATGTATGAAAAGTGTCCATAAAAAAACAGTAATTAGGCGGCGCCACCATACACCGAAATAATACCAAAAATAACCTACGTAATTTGGTCGGGTTATTTGTTGCCTTCTACGGTACTCATGACATGTCATACTCATGTCCCAGAGCCTACCTAGCGCCACCTATTTACACCTGAAAGCTGGTCACTTTTGCAATAGTTCTGCCATAAGAGATTGTCGTCCTTTCTATACCGTCAATAGTTTATATCCTATTTTAAATAAAAAAAAGCCGGTTGTGTCGCGGTGGAAAGACCGTCAGCTGTCCACATGAACATGTAAAAAATACGCGCCTTACCATTTATATCCGCAAAGTATGCATAATGCGTAATTGAAGTGCGTTTATTGAAACGTGATGAAATGCTACAATCAGTTTCATGAGTTTGGTATTACTATTATAAACAGGTAAAGAGCTTATTTTTTACATGTTCAGGCCACTAGCTGAGGTTCTTTCCACCGCGATTTTTTTATTCACAATAGCATCTAAACTATCATCTGACACAGTATCAAACGGGAGGCGATGACTAGATTTTTTTAACGTGTTTCGGTGGCTGCTATTCCTCAACCCACCAACGGAGCGGCAGCTGACGTCCAAGAGTTTCTGATTTATTTTTTATGTCCTTGATTATAACGTGTAAAAATTCAATATAAAATCTGCAACTTTGTGTTAGCCCCCTCTTAAGCGAGTACTTCAACATAGTCTAATAAATATAATATTATTAAATAAATTCGTTTATTGACAGGCAAGTGTAGGGACAGACGGACGGACAGACAGCGGAAAGTGATACATAGGGATGTATGCTTAGATCTTTAAAACTACGCAACGGATTTTGATGCGGTCTTTAATAGATAGAGTGATTCAAGAGGAAGCTTTATATGTATGATTTGTAAAGGTTTTATGTAAGTCGAACTACCCGTGCGAAGCCGGGGCGGGTCGCTAGTTATATTTAAACTGCTCAAATTGATCAGATTTCATTGCCATTGAAGCTCCCGCCCCTTACAACACGGCTCAACGACCTAAAATCAATACGCCCAAAAGTTGTCAACCGTCAAAAGAACAGCCAAAATGGCGTACCATCTAACACAGCTAACTAACTTCTTCAACCTTATTCCAATGATTTTAAAGTCTATCTATAGTCAAATTAGTATTGTTGTAACATAAATCGCTTGCATGGACTAAGCAATCTGCGACAAGGTTCTATAATGCGTGGATGTCGCGAGACGGGGAACCTTGTTCGAGTGGAGGCGGCGCCGAAATAAAATGCAAAAGGCCGATATAAAGCAGATTCTTGGAACGGGGTACAGTCAGCATGGATAGAATAACGTGCCAAAAGTACGTTCTTGATCTGTCTATGAAACAAATGCAAAACGCCTGTCACACTTGTCATCGCAATATCGCAAAATATCATGGAAACTACATAAAGGAGCCAAATCTCTATGTATGAAAAGTGTCCATCAAAAAACAGTAATTAGGCGGCGCCACCATACACCGAAATACTACCAAAAACAACCTACGTAATTTGGGTTATTTGTTGCCTTATATGGTTCATGTTATACCCATGTCCCAGAGCCTAACTAGCGCCACTGGAGAGATTAGGAACTATTATTTACAGCTGAAAGCTGGTCACTTTTGCAATAGTTCTGTCATAAGAGATTGTCGTCCTTTCTATACCGTCCACAGCAACATATACTATCGTTGGTCAAAATAATTGTCAGTAAATAAAAACAAAAAAATATACTCATCCTTTTTTCTTGGGTGCTAGTTCTAGTGTAAGACAAAGGATAGTATGATTCTATGTCTCTGTTTGAAATGAGACAGTCCTTTAAAAACTAAATATCTTTATTCTATAATAAGCTGTCATACATGGAAGGAGTCATATGTTTCATGAATATATCTTACAAATGGGATATTGAATAGGATAAAGTCCTAACCATGGAGACTATATAAAGGAGCCAAATCTCTATGTATGAAAAGTGTCCATCAAAAAACAGTAATTAGGCGGCGCCACCATACACCGAAATACTACCAAAAACAACCTACGTAATTTGGTCGGGTTATTTGTTGCCTTATATGGCTTATGTCCCAGAGCCCAACTAGCGCCACCGGAGAGATTAGGAACTATTATTTAAAGTTGAAAGCGGTCACTTTTGCAACAATTCTGCCATAAGAGATGTGCATCCTTTCTATACCATCCATAGTCCTAACATTATCTTCGAAGTTATTATGACGCGACAGGTGTAAGTAAAATTCATATTTGTAATCATTACCGTAACTGGCTGAAATCCGCCTCATAAAATTTGAGACGGGAAGAGGTTCATTTCCACCCTCGGGCAGAAAACTCGATTTGTGCGCCTCAGTGTACCGGCGCCGTACTGTCGCGTGTCGATCGGCGTAGTATCTGCCAAGTTGCAGCTTATACTTATGTGGCTTATACTCCGATCAATGGCGACGGGTGCGCCAAAGTTCACATAAAATTGCGACTTCGATTATTGGAAGTCCGAAAATGTTTGTTATATAATTTTATATCATAATGATCATTACTTATAACTTGTCTTTGCGCATAACTAATATCGTAATACCAAATCATTCATGTTAATAATGTCAATCATAATAAATATCTGTAATACTAATGTTAATTTTCATATATTCTTTTAATATAACGATTTTAAATAATAAAATTTTATATCATATTTATTTTTTAACGTAACGATTTTAAGTAATAAAATTTTATATAATATTTATTTTAAACTTTACCTGGTTTTATTGTCAGGTATCTTGCATCCACACTACATTCAACTTGCTATCAAAAAAGAAATACAGTTCCAGAGTCGGGATAGGTACGACGACGAGCGAAGCGAGGAGGAGTGTTAGGTTTCTTGTGTTCCTCAGAGCGGAAAAAGGAGCCCCGCGAAGCGGGGCTTCGTCGACTCCTTGGCGGGCCGAAATAGGCTAGGTACATGAAAAATAAAAAAGTTGCAAAAGTTAAAATGTTATGCTTTCAAATACTTATACAATTTAAGTTTATAATTAATAAGTTTATTATAAAAACCATTATGAGTCGTGACGAATAGTTGGAAATGACATTATGTTGTTAAAAAAATTTGCCTACAGATAATTATGAGCAATGATTTTGGTAATACAAATTTATATACAACAAATTTGTACGCAAAAAAATTATGACAAATGATTATTATGATCAAAAAGCGTTATTATGAAAAATAATATGACAAGTAATGTTATGTGAGCCAATATGGACCCAATGGCGACTATAGATGAAGGGTACACGAAAAGAACATGTGTGCCATTCTCAACCAAAAAGGTACATATTTTCGGTTGTCAATAAGGCGCTATTTCCATATAGCTTCAATTTGAAATCAACCTTATCGACAAGCGACAATGTGGTACCTTTTGGTTGAAAACGTCACATGTCTAGTCACTTTAGTAATCGAGGTTTTAAAATTTGGAACCATGTCAAAATGTATGGTAATTCCGTGACCAGGTCTTTTTTAACTAATAAAAAAATTATGTTACATATATTATACAGTGGTAGCAAAAGGTACAACTAATAGTTCATTAAGAGCTCTACATTTTGAAATTAAAATCTCATTTTCCGAAAAAAAGTGACTAGACATATTCTTTCCGTGTACCCTTCATATAGAGCTCTTTTCCACTGACGTCCAGTTTTTTGCGGGATACGGTTTTTTATGTTATAGGAGGCAAACGAGCAGACGGATCACCTGATGGTAAGCGATTACCGCCGCCCATGGACACCCGCAACACCAGAGGGGGTGCTTTTCTCTTGTTTATTTTGTTTGGACTTGAGTGTGTTATGTCTTAAATTTGATATGTTAAATAGAGGGCAAAATTAAATATGATTATTTTTATATATTTTTTTCTAGCATCTCGCATTTTACTCTCTGTAGTGAGGTGAAAAGTTGTGTGTTCCGCACGGCTGCAAAATTATTTGGCGTCTCGTGTTTTCAAAGCTTCGCTACGCTCAGGAATCTCGCTTCGCTTTGCTCATGGTTCAATCTTAGGTTCCTTCTCTTGCTCAGCTTTCAATTTCAACACGCCAAATAACCACTTTGCAGCCTAACATAACAAATAATTAATTGTCGTCAAGGACGCCTATTAGGCACCAACTGTAATTAGTTTTTTCTTCCTTCTCAGATCTTATAAAGCATGCCTGGGAATCATATAAAGCTCATATTTTTGACATAACCACATATTCTAAGGGTAGTCAGCATATGCCCAAATGAATTAACCTTCATATAATATTGTTTTCGTAAAAAAATAACAACTTTTATTTTTCCTAATAAAATAATTGTGTCGTTCTCAAGTAAAGGTAACACATTGTCGCTTACCATAAGGGTGAAATTTGCTTGTATCTCTATACGAATAACCTGTCAGAGCGTCCTTGTGGTAAGCGACAATGTGGAAGTTGGTACCTTTTACTTGAGAATGACACAATTAAAGTAATGATTATTAATTAGTAATTAGTGATTAATAATTAATTAAAAATCTCTTTTAAAATCGTTTGATCTGGGTAGGTTAGCCTAATTTCAGTGTCATGTTGAGTTGTTCAGTTTCCATAACGTCCCGCTTGGCGCGCTGTTCAAAATCCCATACAAAATGAGACTTAACGCTAACGCGTACGTCACGTCACGCTATCGAATTTAAACTAGTTCTGTACGTACAGTCGCCATCAGATATATCGGAGCTGCCGAGGTGCTCAAAAAATATCTAAACACGCACTCTAACGCCTTGACAATAGAGGCGTGTTCAGATATTTGTGAGCACCTTGGCTGCTCAGATATATCTGATGGCGACTCTACTTACAGCGGGTAGGTTTAATACAGCCACAAAAATAACACTGAAATTTAGGCTAGCCTACTTAATTTAAACGATTTTAAAATAAATTTTAGGGATACTGAAGAGTAAAAAACGACAGTTGAATGAGGGCTACCGCGTTTAATTTCGCCGCTAGGGGCACTAGTGTAGATGGAAGACGATCAAAATGTCAAATGCATAGAAGTTTTGGGGGTTTCAAGCTTTTATATCGGGAATTTTCACTCCTTATTCATAATTGTGGTAAATCTTTGTCCATCTTTAATTAATCATAGTAAACAATAATTATAGATATAACTCAATAAATGTTAGTGGTTTACAAAAAGTGACAATTAAAATATATGCAAAATTAAACAGATTGAAAAAATACCTTTGCGTATATTAGAATTTATTGATTTTATAAAAAAAACATACCTACAAGAATTTTAAGATTTGTTTTTCTGGACCTATATCTACAGTGGCGCTAACTGGTGAGCACAAAAACGATAGCCCTTCATTCAGCAGCTTCATTGATTGGTCTTCGCTGTCGTCTACGAACAGAACGCGAATGCCGTATTACGTGTAGAATAAGTTATTGTTATACGTTCCCGTGATTCTGCTGACTTAACTTCCTAACATACATACTACATTTGTTGTTATCCAAAATGTTTTAGAGCTATACATTTAGAACTTTATTATTATAATAAGTAGGTACTAAAACAATAGGTAAATAAAAACAACTTCAAATTACAATAAATCTAAATAAAAATAAAACTAAACGAAACTAAATCTAAAAAAAACCGGCCAAGTGCGAGTCGGACTCGCGTTCCGAGGGTTCCGTACATTACACAATTTAAACAAAGAATGTATTTTTCATGTGAAATGTCTTTAAAAAACCCGTAGGGGTCGGATCAAAAACTAAGTAATTAAGTCCGACTGCACATCACGCTTGACTGCACATTTCTAATTAGGTTTAGGTTTATTATAGGTTTCCGGTGATCTATAGGTAAAGATCTATTTTGTGTATTTTTTTCAAAATTTTTGATCCAGTAGTTTCGGAGATAAAGGGGGGGCGAATGGTAATTTTTTGCCTATTTTCTTGAATAACTTCTAAACTATTTATCTTAAAATTATAAAACAATATATTTGAGATTCTCACAATGAGCTCTTTCACTTGATATGTAACACGATATAGTTTGACAAACTTTATTTTTTAATTTTCTCATTTACCCCCCAAAAGTGGCCCCCGTGTTTAAAATTAATTTGTTTATGTTACATGTCCATCTTTGGGTCACAAACTTACATATGTGTACCAATTTTCAACTTAATTGGTCCAGTAGTTTCGGAGAAAATAGGCTGTGACAGACGGACAGACAGACAGACAGACAGATAGACGCACGAGTGATCCTATAAGGGTTCTGTTTTTTCCTTTTGAGGTACGGAACCCTAACAAGGCCCCTGCGGAAAGGTCCCTAAGATGCTGGCTGCGTTACCCCGCTGAACTGCCAGACTGATGCGTTGAGCGAGGTAACTGCCAGCTCTCCGGTCCCCAGTTGCATCCCTGAGTCTCTTTGAAAGGTCTCCAAAGAGACTCAGAGATTTAGAACTTAAGGGGCTGTCAATAGGGTAACCTGGTCTAGGAGTACGCACTTAAAGTTCTAAAATTTTTAAAATAATAATAATGATAGGTAGGTAATAAAATTTGCCATTATTCTATCTACAATTTAATCATCTTCCATAAAGTGAGATAAACAGTAGCAAAACTATGACAGTTTTCTAATAATAATAACAATTAACAAAAATGGGAATTGCGTACTCTTACAACCCCTGTTCTAATATAGAGTACGCGTTAACGCCTATAAGAGTACGCGGGTAAAAAAATACATTATTTTACTTGCAAAGGTCACAAAATGATTTCATTTGATTCTCACAGCTTTTACAAGCCTTAGGTCCTTTGAAGATGTGCTTTGGAGACTATTTTTGACACTCATTATTATTTACAACGACGGGACTTAATCGCGTAAAATAAGTTTTAAATTTACCTCCGACGTTTCGAGGACGGTGTTGTCCCCGTCGTGGTCTAGGAGAAGACCCGAGACCACGGGGACAACGCCGTCCTCGAAACGTCGGAGGTAAATTTAAAACTTATTTTACGCGATTAAGTCCCGTCGTTGTAAATAATAATGAGTAAAAATCGTGAAAGTTTAAATCAGTATTTTTGACACTTTCTTTAGTACTTACTTTTAGGTAAAAGCCCCCTCGACGGCATGCTTGTGTGGAGGCCTACTCAAAATATCTGACTTTGCTCTCTGGCACGTAGAAATAAATCCAGCGCATGGAAGAAGGACAATATCTCCGAGCGGTACAAAAGGTGATTAGCAGGCATCGTAAACTGCGAGCGAAATCCATTGAAATGACGTAGTTTGACGTTTTTGACTTGACTAAGTAACAACCCTAGTCCTTCAATGGATTTCGCTCGCAGTTTACGATGCCTGGTGATTAAACAACCGGTGAGGAGACAAGCAGGTGATGTCTCCATACATACTATTAGCAATAAGTTACTATCTTAACTCGATCGGTTATACAAGTGCGATAATATAATAAAAAAACACGCGTGCGTAATAGGTATCTAGGTTATAAAAGCGGTTTAATAAGTTTCACTTTACAAGCAAGTGTGTTGGTGTAGTTGATGTAAGTTTTCAAGCTAGTCACACGTACATGTAACCGCGTCACTGGTAAAGATTTCCACGTTTCTTATTTTGTATTTATCCAGCCAATCCTCCAAGACTAAAGCCACTCCTCTTTCTCCAATCATAATTGATGGAGCATTCGTGTTACCTCGAGGTACATGTGGCATCATAGACGCGTCTATAACCCTTAGACCTGTCACTCCATGCACTCTGAGCCTGGGGTCCACCACTGCCGTGGGATCGCCTGCGGGGCCCATCTTACAAGTCCCCACAGGATGGTAAGGACTAGATGTGTAAGACCTCGCCAAACACTCAAAGTATGAGTCTGTACCCCAAGTCAAGTGCTTGCACGCTGGCAGAGGGGTTCTAACGAAGTAAGCACCTCTAGATCTAAAAGCATGAGTGCTTTCCAAAGCCAAAACCCTTTTCACACCTTTCATTAATACTTCTAAATCGTGCGGGTCAGTCAAATACCCAGGGGATATCAGAGGGTGTCCGCAAGGATCACTCGCGTTGAGAAGTAATCTACCTCTGCTCTTTGGAACATTGTTCATGACCCTTGGAATGAGTCCATTATAAAACGCTGTCGGAAAGATAGCCAAACCTTTAGAATCAATAGGTTCTCTGATAAATTCTTCCCAGTTAACATTGTCAACTTGTACTTGAATATCGGGAGCCGGCAAGCCAGGTTCAGTCAAATAAAAAGATACACTGCTCACTGGGCCGTCACCTGACAATGGACCCCTTTTTACTTTCATCTGCTTGTACTCCATTATATTTTGAATGATCTCTTCCTGGCTGACAGTGGTAGCTGTTTCATTTGACAACGCAACAACAAGACCGTTGAACGTGACGTGATCATGTAGATTTTCCCCAACTGGTAAATCGGAGATCACTGGAATATTTAGATCTTTCAAATGTTCTTTAGGTCCGATTCCAGAAAGCATTAGTAGTTTTGGAGAGTTTATAGATCCGCCACTCACTATGACTTCTTTAGTCGCATAAGCTGTGTATAGCTGCCCGTTTTTAATGTATTGTACGCCAGAAGCTCTTTTGTTTTCATCAAATAGTATTTTGATAACTTCGGATTCTGGTCTGACAGTAAGATTCTTCCGTTTGTATCTGATGGGTTTGATGAACTCTCTGTTAGTAGAAGCTCTCTGTCCCTCTTCTGAGATGGTTTGGGCCTGTGAGGTTCCGTACTGTTGAGCGGAATTACAGTCATTAATCGGCAGCCCGGTCTCGTTGAAGGCCTCGGTTATCATAATAGCTGGATTGTCAACATAGGGAAATAATGACACAGCTTGATCGCCGTTGACGCCGTGATATGCTCGATCTAACATCTCTATATTTAGATTTCTTTCAGATTTCTTGAAGTATGGTAATACCTGCAGAACAAGACATAATCTAATTATTTAATAGCAGTTTCATCCAGCATATATTTTAATTTAAAAAAAAATTTTTCGTAAAATATATCAGTTCTTCGTGGGAGATCTATTGAACATTGACTTATATATTACTTACTACGTAAATACGGGTCCTTACGAGCACTACGAAGTGGGGCTAGATAATTGGTGCGCTAATAGCGTTTGTGCACATTTCGTTGATGCACATGTTCGCTCGGCGTTATATCGGCCTGTCTTTACTTTTGAATTCTTTGCTATTGAATAAGAAAATGTACTAATATTTGCGAGTTGCAACTTTAACTAAAGATAACAAACCTTTAATGAAACTATGACGATTAATTGGATTTAGGCGTAGGTATATGATATGGCTTGGAGATAATTATAACGACGGCAAAAGCTGAAGGCTCTTAAAGCAAACCCCCCAAAAGCCATGATTACTTCGACTTTGCATTTACACAAGGCCATGTCACTTGGAGAAAGGTAGTTTTCAATGAGAGGTAATCATTGTCATGGCCATTGAGGGAACAATTTAATAGTGCTCATGATGGGATGATTTTCTGATGTAGTACTAATATATGTAATGGGATATGCGTTATATACCTCATCGTAGCTCCAGCCCGGGTTACCACGCGCCGCCCAATCGTCATAGTCAAGTTTGTTGCCGCGGACGTAGACAAACGAGTTGATAGAACTTGATCCACCCATCATTTTTCCCCTGAAACATTCACGAAAACATTTTTCAACTTAATATTGTCTTCGGTTACCGCGATAGTTACTCATGAAATAAAACTATGAAAACGGATTATATCGCGTATATTGAATTTATAATACATCCCGACGTTTCGAACTCTTTACAGCGTTCGTGGTCAACGGGTGACTGAGGAAAAATTACAAAATGCAAAAATACCCACATACTAAAATAATGAACAATCATAGACTACAAACTTTAAGGCTGGTTGTACATGCAAAATCGGTTCATAAGGCTAGTTATACACTATAATTATTTTTCAGATATATATATATACGCGATAAAAAAAAAAAAAAAAAAAGTTTTTTATCGCGTATATATATATATCTGAAAAATAATTATAGTGTATAACTAGCCTTATGAACCGATTTTGCATGTACAACCAGCCTTAAAGTTTGTAGTCTATGATTGTTCATTATTTTAGTATGTGGGTATTTTTGCATTTTGTAATTTTTCCTCAGTCACCCGTTGACCACGAACGCTGTAAAGAGTTCGAAACGTCGGGATGTATTATAAATTCAATATACGCGATATAATCCGTTTTCATAGTTTTATTTCAAGAGAAGTAGAGATGTAAGTGAAAGTCAGCATGATACCTAAGTACATATTATAAATATGGAAGGCGGCAAGATCAAGGAATAAGTGTATGGACTGTTTAAGAAACGATATGCAACCACATATTATGTAATGTGAGTAGGGCTTCCAATCTCGCAGCCTATCTTTAATCTCGGTACCTGCGGGATTGCATATTTTCGAACCCGCGGGATACCGGTATTTGCGGGATCCCGCATAGAAATTAATGATATCAATTATAAGGTAAATAAAACAACGAAATAATCAACGTATTTAAACTTTTATTAGAGTTTAACTTTTAAACATTAAATATTACACTTAAACGTACGTACGTATTTAAACTTTTATTAGAGTTTACCTTTTAAAGATACACAAAAAAAAATAACATTGCACTTCTATTAGTTCTATTGAGATCAAAATCAACCTATGTTTAACAAACTGTAAGGAACTCAATTATTATTTAAGACAAATTATTAAAATATCAAATTGATTAAATGGTTTGATCAATATTTTGTTGAAAATGTGCCTTTTTGCAGTCCCGCAAATCCCGCGGGATCCCGTGCTCGTAATCCCGCTACGAGCGGGACTGAAAAAAGGCGCGGGATCCCGGAATACCAAGATCTCGGAATACCGGGATCGGAAGCCCTAAATGTGAGTACTGATGACGGGCAATAGAGTTATGGCGGGTGAGGATAGTGGGATTTAGCAGATAGGATGAGAAGAATTTACAACTTGCCTTGGCCAACTGCATTGCTGGTTTGGATAGGCGAGACAAGCGACGTCACTAGGCATGGTCTTGTACTGCCAGTCCAAGTTGGAGTTGAGGAGCGCCGTGGACAGCGCGGGAACTGAGGTTATCTCGGGTTCTTCTGGACCAGCTTCTAGAAGCAGCACCTGAACAGTTTGGGCGCGTTTTAAACATCATTAACCATTCGTAATTATAAGATTAAAGAAAACATTTATTTGACGACCGGTCTGGCCTTGTCGGTAGAGACCCTGCCTATGAAGCCGATGGTGAGCCGATGGTTCTGGGTTTGAATCCCGGTAAGGGCATTTATTTGTGCGATGAGAACAAATATTTGTTCCTGAGTCATGGGTGTTTTCTATGTATTTAAGTATTTGTATATTATATCATATTATATATATCGTTGTCTGAGTACAACACAAATCTTCTTGATCTTACTGTACGGCTAAGTTAATTTGTGTAATACCTAATATCCTATAATATTTTTTTTTTATCTATCACCTGTAAGCGACTCAGGTTTTCAATGTGCTTATTATAATATGGCACGGCATCTGTTCCAAGCAAGATCTAAGAGGCGCGGAGTTATAATCTCACAAATATGAAACGTCTGAAATCATCGACACATGAAAGAGATCTTTTCATATACCTAATATTTGTCTGTGTGGTATAGAGGTTAAAATTGAAGCACATCAAGTTTCAATTAACGGTCTAATACCAAAAATAATCATATTTCATCAGTGAAGTAACTATCTACCTTCCATTCTTGAATTGCACTAAGTCTGTTAGTAACGACGCATCCAGCGGCCCCGGCTCCTACAACGATGAAGTCGTAGGTTTCTGAAATTAGAGAAAATAATACATAATGTATAGAAGACATATGATAATCTGGATCCAACTCTCCTCCTCCTCCTCTCCTCTTTTCTCAATGGAAAGAGCCGGGAGGTGAGTCCCACATACCTCCCCATCATGGACCCACCTCAGGTCAGGGGGACGATGCGTAACAGCATTCTCAGATCGACAAAAAAAGTATTAAACTAGAGTCGTAGTTATAACAAGTCACTTACCTGCGTCTACAGGCTCAGGGTCAGGGGCATGATCCGGCGCTGAGCCAAAGAGTTTCACCAACAAGTTAAGGTACACGAGAGCAAAAGGGGTACACGCGGTGAGATTTGTTTGTGCCGGGCACTGCTGAGCGATGTTTGGCGGCTGCCATACGGTGTGCACCATGGTTGAACTGCGATTTTTGTGGATAAGTGTCAGTCATATTAGTTAACAAATAAAATACAGGTGATTACTGCTTATAATAAACTAGCTTTTGCCCGCGACTTCGTCTGCGTGGACTTAGTAACCCCAGCTAGAGTAAGAATAGCGCCTGGAGAAAGTCTTATAGCAATTATTCAATTTGAGCATATTATGCACACAAATTAGCAGACACTTCATTAATTATCTCAATTCCACCCCGCTTTTTACTTTCTTAAGGGATGATTTTCGGGATAAAAACTATCCTATGTCCTTCTCAGGGACTCAACCTATCTCTATGCCAAATTTCATCTAAATCGATTCAGCGGTTTAAGCGTGAAGAGGGAACACACAGACAGACAGACAGACAGACAGACAGACTTTCGCATTTATAATATTAGTATGGATATGTTTTTTTTAAACCAAGTTACGCAAATTTATAGAAAGCAAAAAAACCTCTGCAGTGTCAAGTAAACATGTTGTATTTACCAATGAGAAATATAAATACGAGTAAGTTTTGCATTATTTCTACTCAGAATACAATATTTATGACTTAAATTTCTGACTGCCGAAACAAAATGTTTGTCATAATGCACCACAAAACTGACTTCTTTTAATCATAATTAAAGTAAATGTTCTGTGATTCTGAATGGACATAACCTGAAACTTCGAATATTTTTGAAACGAAGAAATAGTTTTTTTTTCTGAAAATGTCCAAATTACACTTTATTTCTAAGATTTTTAGTTGTTTGTAAAATGTCCTTAGAAAGCAATTACGTATTTCCAAAAATTCTTACTTGTATAGAGCAGAAGTGGCAGAGAAAGTGGCACGTGCGCCTGAGTTGTTCACGATCACGATCCTACTGTTAAGAGACAATGTGCTTGCCTTAATCAATACATCAGTATTTATTGCAAAATGCTCAGGCATTATATATTTAGATGCGGTAGTGTGTACAGCCAAGTTCGAAGAAAAATATTTTTGTTGGCATCCTTTAATACTTAAAAAAAAAAAACCATTAAAAAAAACTAAATAACGCTGTATTTCATACCGTTATGCACTTACTTACTTACTCCTCTGGCGCAGCGACCCAGTGTGTCTTGACCTCCAACACGACAGTTCGCCACTGATCCCGGTCCTGTGCAGTTTCTCGCCAGGCTTGGATCAGCTCGCGCAGATCAGCGTCCACCACATCCGCCCATCGGTACCTAGGTCGCCCGACCGGGCGGCGTGCTGTCGGTTTTCCCTCAAACGCTCTTTTCACCGCCCGATCGTCTCCCACCAATACCGTTATGCATGTAAAAACTAATATATTATATACCACATAATAGGAATGACCAATTAATGCGTATTTTTTAAACTCTTCCGTCTTTTTAACTCTTAAATTAATGTTAGATACCAATCTTATCGTGAATGTACTGGGTTTGGACGGACATAATGATAATGCGCATAGAACTATAATTATAAAATCAAGCAAGATCCATTTGTACGTAATGTCAAATTTATATACGATTTTTAAATTCAATTACCGTTTTTGATATTGTAAAAATTGGAAATTGATAAAACACGGCCAAGTCTGGATGTTGTGTAAATTGCAGGGTATTATGATTTTATGATTATCGTAACACACGATTAACACGATTTTTTGCTATTTATTCGTTTCCGTGATTATAATAAAAAAGAGATAAAAGTAAAGAAAAGAAGTAAAGTGGGATGTTTCGCATACATTGTAAACGGCATTAAGTTAAAAAATATACTTGTGGAAAAGTAGTCTCAAAGTAGGCATTGATATGTATCTACTAAAGGCAGATGAACAAAACTTCTCACATGTTAGAAAAACATTAAATTTCAGTAATAAAATATCTCCCAAAATAACAGGCAAGCAGGCTTTCCGAATTTGCTTGGATAAATTCATTCTTCATCTTCAAAACCTCGTAACTCCATCCAAATCCTCAATGCAATATGGACCTTAGCATATTTTTGATATGGTTCATATTTCTATAAAATGTGACTAGATACCTGCAAGTGAATTTTCGAGGATGGTAAACATAGCAACGTCAAGAGCGTTCCGCGCGGTCCATTTGGTTATTTACTTAGAGAAATGTTAAAGAATAATGAATACAGTATGCGCCTTTCTATATTTAGGATGTCAGTCATATTGCTGACAGAGTTGAAAATAGGTGAATTTATTTCAATAGTCAACAAACAACATACAGGGAGCAAGCGGAATTTTCAAATCTCTTATACTTACATATAATATTGTCTTCGGTTACCGAGATAGTTACTCATGAAATAAAACTATGGAAACGGATGATACAACCGTGACATCCCGACGTTTCGAACCTTTTACAGCGTTTGTCCTGGAAGGAAAAATTGAAAAGACGAGAGGCAGTGGAAAGCCTAGAATCACATACCTGAGCCAAGTAAAAGAGAATGCATCGTACGAGCAAATCAAAAGACTGGCTCAGGAAAGAAAGGACTGGCAATTACTCCACCGACAAGAGCAAAGCTCTTAAGTGATGATGATGATGATGACGGCGTTTGTGGTCAACGGGTGACAACCAAAAAAAATCGTTAAACGCGATATAATCAACAACAACCAACAATCAACTACAAGTTATCTGCTTTGCCCGAAGGTTGGCTGGTAGAGAATGCCTTGTAGCATTAAGTCCGCCTTTTGTACATTTGTATTTTCTTTTGTGCAATAAAGATTAAATAAATAAATAATCCGTTTTCATAGTTTTATTTCATCTTATACTTATGTCAAATTGTCCTGAAATCCTGTCACAATGTGCTAATGTCAACAAGTCCAAATATATTAAGGGGTCCACTGACTATCAGTCCGCCGGACGATATCGGCCTGTCGGTTGTTCGGAACTGTCAAATTTTTGTTCTAACTGACAGGCCGATATCATCCGGCGGACTGATAGTACCAGAAAGTCTAGGTGGTGTAATGTCATTTTCCATTAGGTACTGTTAACTAAACTGTTATAATGCCACACTGCCAGAATACCCTATTTTAAATCAAATGGCCGAAATATTTACGTTTATGGGCAAGATGGCGCAATGACAGCTAACTGATATGATTCCAATATCGGTTTGAAGTCAGGGTCACGTTCGAATGGGCCTGTTCGGACGGATTTTTAAACATTATTATTTACAAAAACGAGACTTAATCGCGTATAATTTTTAAGTTTAATTATATGGGATTAAGTCCCGTTTTCGGAAATAATAATATACTTGCTACCGTTCTCTGCTCGTGTAGTTAAAAAAACCCGGACAAGTGCGAGTCGGACTCGCCCACCGAGGGTTCCGTACTTTTTAGTATTTGTTGTTATAGCGGCAACAGAAATACATCATCTGTGAAAATTTCAACTACCTAGTAGCTATCACGGTTCACGAGATACAGCCTGGTGACAGACGGACAGACAGACAGACAGACAGACAGACATACGGACAGACAGCAGTGAAGTCTTAGTAATATGGTCCCGTTTTTACTCTACGGAACCCTAAAAATGCTTTGTAGGACTTTGAAATCAAACCTCATAAATTAAGATCTTAAATTTTATCATTACGAGGTTCTTCGATCTCATAGAATAATAAGTAGAGCAAAGAAATAAACAAGTATAACAAGATTACACGTGGCCACGGCAAGGTGCAACGAATTTACGTGCAATTGATACGTGTCCTTTAACGGCCTCGTAAAGTTTTATAACTTTTCCGCTAAGTGATGTGTACAGCGTGATACACTACACACTTATAAAAAATGGTTTTACACCTATTTAAACCTTCACGATTTTAAAAATCATTATTTTTTACTAAAACGGGACTTAATCGCGTAGAATTAAGTTTTTAAATTTACTTCCGCACGTTTTGAGGATGGCGTTGTCCTCGTGGTCTCGGAGAAGACTCCTTCTCCTCCCTCTCGTCCTCGAAACGTCAAGGTAGCTAAATTTAAACACTTTTTTTTTTACATTTAATTATACACCATTAAGTCCCGTTTTAGTAAAAAAAAAAGGTTTTAAAAACCATAACCCGAGGACTGATCAT
Source organism: Cydia strobilella (assembly GCF_947568885.1). NCBI lineage: Eukaryota > Metazoa > Arthropoda > Insecta > Lepidoptera > Tortricidae > Cydia > Cydia strobilella. The sequence continues at coordinate 29,202,000 of NC_086042.1, read as the reverse complement.
TTGAGGATGTTTTACATCTAGAAATGTAATGTATTATTAATCATAGAGATATATTATTGGTTTAGAGGTTTAAGTTTAAGTTATCAATTGTAAACATAAATAAATAGGACACAAGAGTGTGTGAAGAACACAGATTAGCTAAGTCCCACAGTAAGCTCAATAAGGCTTGTGTTGTGGGTACTTAGAAAACGATATATTATATTATATACAAATACATAGAAAACACCCAAGACTCAGGAACAGATCTGTATGCTCATCACACATATAAATGCCCTCACCGAACTTCGAACCCAGGACCATCGGCTTCACAGGCAGGGGCACTACCCACTAGTCCAGAACAGTCGTCAATTATCAATCAACAGATAAGCAATATTCTTGACAATATGTTGATTCAACTCATTTTGTTTGTTTGGTTTGTTAGGTATATCACAAAAAAGTGTTTTTCGTAAGTACATAACGGCCATACAAGGAAAAAAATCCAAAATTTGTCAATGGAATTTGAATGTACAGTGTAAGAAAAAGAGTAGATTTTGTTTGTTCCTATTGAAAATGATTTAGAATTCATCGAAATTTCTACTATAGGTAGTTACCGTGAGCCTTAGGATGGTAAAGCAAAAATCGTTTTGTCTACAGTATTTTGGCTATAGCCGTCTCTTTTGTAAAGTCACTTCCTGTTCCTGAGTATTAAAGCATATTTTCGCCAATATTGCACATTCCGTTCACTCTTGTTTTTAATATTCCAAGCTCGGGGAGTATTTTTGGAGCTTAATTAATTTTATATTTTGTTTATTCTAATTTTACTCACCTGTACTTATTGGTTTTTAAACGTAGAAGATTTGAATACATAATTATTATAACGGCTCACGCATTTTAAGTTGAAAATCACTCGACATGTTACACTCGTGAGTGACCCGTTTCAATCCATACTTAATATTATAAATGCGAAAGTCTGTTTGTCTTTCTGTCTGTGTGTTCCCTCTTCACGCTTAAACCACTGAACCGATATAGATGAAATTTGGCATAGAGATAGTTTGAGTCCCGGAGAAGGACATAGGATAGTTTTAATCCCGAAAATCATCCCTTAAGAAAGTGAAAAGCGCGGTGGAATTGAGATAATTACTAAAGTGCCTGCTAATTTGTGTGCACAATATGCTCAAAAATTTAATGATTGCCATGAGAATTTTTCCAGGCGCTATACTTACTTTAGCTGCTGTTACTAAGTCCGGGCAGACGAAGTCGAGGGCAAAAGCTAGTATATTTAATATGTCTGTCTCGCGGAAGTTTTGTTATTAAAATTTATATGAATGAAAAAGCCGGTATCGTGAGCCCTACCGTTAAAACTAACGGAACTGTTTCAACGAAGTGTCAATCGATTTATTTACATAAATAGCCTGAGTGATATAGGCTACATATTTAGTCGATATATTATATTGCACAAACAGGAAAAGTTTTTTTTTATTGACCTGTCTGTAAAATGGCTTTTTCCCAAGTCAATATAAATACTTTTACACGTGACATGAAAAATTTATGTAAGATTACAAATATAATATTGGCTATTGGCCAGGTCATTGGCTATTGGCAGTTTCTTAATACAATTAAATACACTAATACAAACTTAACAAAACAAAAGATTTATTAAATCACATTTAGAAACGGGTCTATCGCGAATCGATTGAAATCAAGAAGCACCCCAGAAATTTTAATAGGGAAGATGGTTTTAACTTATCGGCAACTTGGGGACCAGTGATCCAGAAGTTAAAGCCAAGGGATTTATCTTCGGATGTGTGCGCGGATGTTGTGAATGTTGTGTGTCGGACTATTGACAATAATTAACTTTTATGTGTAGTGGGTGGTTTGAAAATGTGATGTCTACCTCAAACTTTAAATGCACTTTTCGTGGGGTAGTCACACAAATCTCTGTTTTGACATTTTGCTGGGACGTCAGTTAGCCGCGACCACGACCAGTGAAACCTGTGTCGAAACGTCGGTAAATAAAGGTAACAAAATAAATTCGCGATAGACCCCTTTCTAAATGTGATTTAATATGTGTTCAAACCGCGAAAGTTTTAAATGTTATAAAACAAAAGATTTTTCCTCTTGAATATTAAATTATAAACTACATTCTCATAAGTACCTAATAAAAGTCATTAATGGAGAAATTGACACTTCTAACTGAACTGAAATATTCATTACACCACGACTGAGACAACAATAACACTCATATTACAACAATCAAATACACAATAAGGGTACCTGGGCATTTTCACTTAACTGTGTACAATTAACCGCCGGTTAGCAATCGTCACAAAACTGACGGTCAATGTCAAACCCCATACATTTTGTCAGGAATGTGACGGTTAGACGTTACTAAAACACGACTTAAATCGCGCTTTATAGTACAAGTTGAAATGAAAATGCCCACCTACTAAAAATCGGTAAAACTCAGAAAATAAAACTTAAAAGAATAAAAACATTTTCCCCCTTGAATATTAAATAATAAACTACAATTCCGAAGTAAAATCCTATAGCAGTTAATGAAGGCTATGAAAGGAGCACCCCGTAGCAGGACACGCTCTATAAAACGCTCGTAATGAAATTGGATCGTGTTTTTTTACTCTAACGATCGGAGCGTCTTCCTTTAGTACATCACGAATACACTCAAGGCATGAGCGATAGCGGCACTGTTTATAATTAATAACAAAGACAAAGGAAAATCGTGATATTTTTTATTATAAAAGAAATAATTTACTTTAAAAAAAAAAAATTTGGAATTTTTTTGTAAGTGACACGATTTTATAAAATTTCATAAATGAAAGAATAAGTACACATAATTAAATTAATGTTATGATAAGAAAAAGATAAAAATGTAAACCATACAGCTTCTTAAAGAAAATCATATGGTAGGTATAGCGCTAGTCTATATGTTAAATAATAATTACCAACATCTCTGTACACCGTTATTCAATAAATATTATCTCCTTATCTTACCTTACCTTATCTTATCTTGTCGTATCTTATCTTATCTTATCTTATCTTATCTTATCTCATCTTACCTTATCTAATAAAATTTGCAAATTGTGAGTAGGTAATTTTATTTTATGAACATATTACATCATATTGAACTTGGTTGCCAGGTTTCATGCTTTCCTCCGGATGGGATTATACTTTTAAAATTTGTTAGATAATCGAAATAGTATTCGAAATGAAATGAAGAGGGTTAAGTCGAGTGAAAGGCACTCATTCTGACTGAAATTACGAAATACATGTGGTATTTTCTATAAAAAGGGACCTTAATGTCGATGGCGCTTACGCCATTATTAACGATGCTCCGATATAAATACAATGCCGCGCGACGCTGTGTGGCGTAAGCGCCATCGACAATAAGGTCCCTTTTCATAGAATATTGTCAGGCACTGGTGCCTTTCATCCCTTGGTTAACAATCTTCTATTTAAGCCCGTTAACCCGCGTAGCGCTGGTCACTTGTGCTAGCGCACAACCTGCCCGACGGCTATTTGGTTAGAATCTAACTGATTTTACAAATATTTACATTTTAATGCATTTTACAGTCCAGACCGCTATTGCATTGAATGCGTATGAAGTAGATCCAATCTAATCAAATCATGGTAATTAGAATGTTGCTTGTGCGTTGAGACGAATGTTTAGCACGCATGTTTCTCACTCTTCATACTTTTTGTGTCCGTTTTGTGACGATATACACAATAATTTATGTAGGAAAGCGTCACAAAACCGACCTCGCCCAGTGTTTGAAATATTACCAGTGACTATACCGTAAAACGAGGTGGCTTTCAAATGCAGGGGCGACATTGAAATTTTAGTTTTTTAGCCATAAATATATTTATACAAGATTTTTTACAGTAGGTGAACATCAATATACATGGGTGTCTGACCATGGGGCTTTGAATTCAGGCGTCGTAGCATGGTACGCTTATCACCATGCCTGTCACGTTCTAACAAGTATGTGAGTGCGAAAGTGACGGACTTAGTGATAGGGGAACCATGCTGCGCGGGCAGGGCTCGATTCTACTCGCTAAACTGAGTTACTTTTATTATGGGACCGACCCCAAAATCGCGAAACAAAATTGGCTTTTCCATAGAAAACGACGACATCTGATCAGCCAAAATGTATGAAAAAGCCAATTTGTTTTCCGCGATTCCGGGGTTGGCCCCATAATAAAAGTAGCTCAGTTTAGGAAGTAGAAACGAGCCATGAATTTAAAGCCCCATGTCTACAGACTGTATAGTAATCTAACTAGTTACACGAACAGTTTCAGTAAGTAATGAATAATGGTAAATAATAACCAGACTGGATGCAGACAGGCCAAACAAGCCATGCCTGGCATCAACGGAAAGCTCACAAGGGTGCTCCTTCAATTAGGAAAGACCCGACTGAGCATGGTAACCAGTGTCATAATAGGTCATGGACTATTTAACAAACATCTTTTTATAACAGGTGTCACAGACAGTCCCCTATGCAGAGGATGCATGGAGACAGAAGAAACAGCCTCTCACGTGGTGCTGGAGTGCAGCGGAGTGGCCCCATACAGGGCAAAACATCTCGGATCCCCGAGAGACCTCCCCGAGGTCCTACTCAACATCAAAGGTTTGATAGGTTTCCTCGAGGAGCTGGGCTGGCAGGACTAGCCCACCCCCATGTCACGCAAAATAGGCGCCAGTCGTCGAGTTGCGGAAAATCGCCCGAACTACAATACAATACAATAATGGTAATTTTATGGCCATTTTAAAACTATCAAATTAGCCCCTTTTCCTAAAGCCACCCCGTTGTACAGTACTATTCAATAACTGATCGCTCGAACCCCAAGACCTACATAAGCCGATAATCTGTTTGTCTGTTAAGCCCCGTCGGATCGTTGGCTGAGCCCACTCTGATATTTAACAGAACTGTTGATTGAAACTTTTTAAGTGCATCGGGTTTTAGTTTGTAATTTTAAAAAATACCGGCCAAGTGCGAGACGGACTCGCGCACGAAGGGTTCCGTACCATTGCGGAAAAAAACAGCAAAAAAATCACGTTTGTTGTATCGGAGAATATTTATATTATTCTGTTTTTTATTATAGCGGCAACAGAAATACATCATCTGTGAAAATTTCAACTGTCTAGCTATCACGGTTCATGAGATACAGCCTGGTGACAGACAGACAGACAGACAGCGGAGTCTTAGTAATAGGGTCCCGTTTTTACCCTTTGGGTACAGAACCCTAAAAACGCACTAAATAGAAATGCATTTATCTGTGTGCTCTTAAATGCGTTGATAAACTTGAGGATGAGGGCTCCTAATTTTTAGGGTTCCGTACCCAAAGGGTAAAAACGGGACCCTATAACTAAGACTCCGCTGTCTGTCTGTCTGTCTGTCTGTTCGTCTGTCACCAGGCCGTATCTCATGAACCGTGATAGTTAGTTGAAATTTTCACAGATGATGTGTTTCTGTTGGCGCTATAACAACAAATACTAAAAACACAATAAAATAAATATTTAAGTGGGGCATACAAAAAAAACGTGGTTTTTTTGCCGTTTTTTGCGTAATGGTACGGAACCCTTAGTGCGCGAGTCCGACTCGCACTTGGCCGGTTTTTTAAAGTGAAAGTAATAAAAAGTAGGAAATTCTAGTGGCGATAAATTTTAAACACGATCGAAGGAAGTGTTTTAATTGGACACGAGTTGCAAATTACGTATTCGCACATGTATCGTAAAACGATTTACAGTACATGGCCCTTTAAGTTTTCGACATAGGCACGAAGTGCCAATTACTATAGTTGGGCAGCAAAACTTGTCAGTAGAAAAAGGCGCGAAATTCAAATTTTCTATGGGACGATACCCGGACCCGTCGCGCCTACATTTTTTTAATTTCTACTGACAAGATTTGCTTGACCAACTATACCTTTTTGTACGCACAAAGTTGACTTGCCAGAGTATAAATAGATATATAAAAAAACTCCAGTAAAAGTTTTTTGTCGATGACCGTAAATTAGTAAGATTATTTTAAAAATTCCACGTAAAAATTTCACCGCTCATATTTTATTGAATAAACTTCCAAAATAATTCACCCGTAATAACCCCCACTATTTCGAACTGGGTCGTTAAGTCAGCCAAGTTTGATTGTTTAATAATGAGTGGACAGGGGGCAGGCCAAGTTGGTAGTTATCGGGCAATTAGCTGGAGACTTGGTCAAGTTTGGGGATTAGACGGTTGACTTCGAATACTTTAATTGGTTTAGAAATAGGATTTCGAGAAACGGGTCGAATAATAACTATTTTGACTTTGTATTGGAATCATATCAGTTATGTTATGAAAAAGCGCTGGTGGCCTAGCGGTAAGAGCGTGCCACTTTCAATCCGGAGGACGCGGGTTCAAACCCTGGCTCGTACCAATGAGTTATTCGGAACTTATGTACGTAATATCATTTGATATTTACCAGTTGCTTTTCGGTGAAGGAAAACATCGTGAGGAAACCGGACTAATCCCAATAAGGCCTAGTTTCCCCTCTGGGTTCGAAGGTCAGATGGCCTACAAACTAGTGCCTACGTCAATTCTTGGTATTAGTTGTCAAGCAGACCCCAGGCTCCCATGAGCCGTGGCAAAATGCCGGGATCACGCGAGTTAGAAGATTGGAATCATATCAGTTAGCTGTCCTTCGCGCGTTCATTTCGCTCAGACTTGTCCGCACATTAGTGCGAGCGAGACGCCCGCGCGTTAGACAATAACTGATATGATTCCAATTATTATTTTAATATCGGTTTGATGTCAGGTGCACGTTTGAATTGGCCTGTTCGATGCATTTAAGGAGCCAGATTCAGATTTAACAACTTGTTTCGGTTTTGAACTGGATTTGATACGACCTTGACGTCGTTTTGGTGAGTGGCACGACTTTCACTTAATTTCGCGTGCACCAATAAGCGTGAGCAATCTTCAAGTTAGTATCAAAATAAGTGACTAAATTTCTACAATATTTTTTTAGGGTTCCGTACCCAAAGGGTAAAACGGGACCCTATTACTAAGACTCCGCTCAGCTGTCTGTCCGTCTGTCACCAGGCTGTATCTCATGAACCGTGATAGCTAGACAGTTGAAATTTTCACAGATGATGTATTTCTGTTGCCACTATAACACTAAAAACGGAATAAAATAAATATTGAAGTGGGCTACCATACAAGAAACGTGATATTTTGCAGTTTTCTGCGTAATGGTACGGAACCCTTCGTGCGCGAGTCCGAAATGCACTTGGCCGGTTTTATAAATATTCGAATACAAGTTACACCACAAACGGAGGAATAATTATAAACCGTGTTTTTATTGAGTTCCGTTTACTTCTGGGTATGGTTAAATACGTGTAAGAAAACTAAATTTACGGCATAGTTAATTAAAAAAAATAATTAAAAAAAGTATATACCGAAATAAATGTCATATACGAAGGAAAAAAATACTAAAGGCTCCAGTGTCCAAAGCTGCCACCTCTCCAGTGATTTCATCTCCGAAATGGAGTTAATTTGAAAAAGTAACTTTTAAGTTCAGGAATGCACCCTTGAAATTAACGAAAACAAAACCACGGTTTATATTAATTAAGTAGTTACACGCTATAAACTACCACGCTATTGGACAATTATTCACAGAGCTTGTGCTATTTTCACCACAAATGGAGGCGCAGATGGCCGCATGAATTTGACATTCAAATGGAATCTATGTTGCACCATCGGATCAATGTAAACGGGGCATTTTGGTCGGAAGTACCCAATTCTGACCCACTTAAGTAGATACCTGACCCACTTATAAGATCAAGGATAAGCAGTTTCCTCCTCGGAAGTAAGTACTTAAATAATACCTACCCTAGACGCTTTAAGGATGACTCAGGTTAGACCGGGCCGCGTCCGGGCCGGAGCTTCCGGCGCTTACTTTTCTATGACATGACAGGTGATCACGTGATGCTTTCCATAGAAAACGAAGCGCCGGAAGCTCCGGCCCGGACACGGCCCGGTCTAACGTGAGTCATCCTTTAGTATCACTACTAACTATTTATCTAGGTACTTATGGTAGATATCATCGCAGTTCTATCGCCAAATTAGTGTTTAGGGTGGTTTTGGTTTTAAGTTTATTGTATTGTATCATTTGTTTCAGACAAGTAGTCCATATTATATACATAACTTAATTACAATCATCATTAAAAATAGATAAATTAATCACAAATTCATTAAAACAACACACACTAAGTTAAATAAATTAAATTAACACAGATCATAATAAAAACAAAATTAAATTATTTTAAAATTCAAAAATTCTAAATTCACATTATATCTTAGGTACAAATAAAAAATAATAATAATAATAATAAGCCCGCAGGGCAGCTTGTGGCGAGCTGTTGGGGAGTGACGACCCCACGGACCCGAGTGCTCCAGAGAGTCCGTCAGGGTCTCCGTCTCCGGCGTGTCTTCGTCGGTCGGAGTGGACCCCAAGGGGACCCGCAGGACTCTCAGCTCTGGCTTGCCTTCATTGGATGTCCAGAGGGGAGTCGTAAGAGCTATATGCTCCAGGGGTGGAAGTGTTAAAGGGCATAAAGCCGCGAGTAACTTCGGAGAAAGCGCAGCACACCTCTCGATACCCCTGAGCCGCTCACGCCGGTGTTGCGCCTGGCCGTCTTTACGATGGCGCATCAGGTGCCCATCTAACGAGTGGCGAGTCACCGCCTGCCTCGATAACTTGTGCAAGCAATGTTATGGCAGGTGTCCGGACTTCTTTGCAATAGCCCAGTCTTTTTTTCCACCCAAACTTAAACCATAGACCAGTACTCTGTCCATATTCTCTACAATAGCTTCCAATGCCTGCTGAAACCGGTTCACGGGTATCTATTGATGTACCCATGAATGGGTTCCAGCAGGCGTTCTACATGACATCAAATCTCTCCAAACGGCCTCTACGTGTTGGATCTATATCCCCACGTACGCCTTATAAATGACCGGGATCGAAAGACCCGAGAGTTTTAAAACGGAGATACACATAATAATAATAATATTGTCTTCGGTTACCGCGATAGTTACTCATGAAATAAAACTATGAAAACGGATTATATCGCGTATATTGAATTTATAATACATCCCTACGTATGACGTGTTTTTAGTATGTGGGTATTTTTGCACTTTGTAATTTTTCCTCAGTCACCCGTTGACCACGAACGCTGTAAAGGGTTCGAAACGTCGGGATGTATTATAAATTCAATAACGCGATATAATCCGTTTTCATAGTTTTATTTCATAAATGAAAATAAATAAGTTTATGAAATGTATATGTATATTAGTGTATATGTTATATGGGCCTTGTTGCCTGAATTAAAAAAAAGTAAAAAAAAGTCAAAGGTATCAAACTACTCATTTATCTTAAGGGGCCCACTGACTATCAGTCCACCGGACGATATCGGCCTGTCAGTTGTTCGGAACTGTCAAATTTTTGTTCTAACTGACAGGCCGATACTGTCCGGCGGACTGATAGTCAGTGGGCCCCTTTAGGGAAGCTGGTGGAAATTGAGTCCTTTATGGACTCTTTGTGTCATTAAAAATCGCGTTCACAAAAACGACTTAATTGATTTTCGTGAATAACAAAATCTAAAACTCGGATTGGGTAACTAAAGAAGAGACGCTTTCCATATAGATTTTCGTACATTGACCTGCCTGTTGACATCTCTATATATGAAAAGCGTCTCTGCTTTATAAGTAGTAGTAGTAGTAAACTCTTTATTGTACAAATATACACATTAAAAATTACATGGTACAAATAATAAGATGTACAAAGGCGAACTTATCCCTTTGCTTATTAGGTGCGGCAACTCAATTTAATATAAAATTGATACCATTTCCGATGCACTCGTATCTATGTATATGCGAGTGATGTCAAAATTAGATTAAATTTCGAAATGCCACTCCTGAGCTTGGACACCCACGCAACTATACCTTAAACGGAAATCAGTTAAAGATAATTAAAAGTGAAATACTTCCAAAAAAAGCAAACTTCAATTTCTTTTAAATAACTTCTGCTTCATCAGATTTTAGAATTTAGATCAACTTTCCATATATAGCCACTGAATCATGATTTAAAATATGTCAAAACATTTCATATTTTAAAGCCCTACGTGTCGTTTTAGGCTTAAAATAAAAGGAGATCACGGTTTTTTCGTTAATCCGGTTCTCGGTTCCAAACAATTAAAGCTACCCGCTTATCCCAACAACTTGATGTAGCGTCGGCGGAAACGAAACGAAAAACATTCGTTAATTGTTTTCAAAAATAGGAAAGTTGGGGAATATGGAGAGGTGGTTGGACCCTAAGGGAAACCCACCAATCATTTCAACTTCTCTGTTAAAATACTTGCTCTTTTAAACAAACAAAAATGTCAATCTTAGCTTCACTTTCAATGAATTCGGTATTTTATACTACGTTTTCGGGTTCAGGTTAGTTTTATTTATAATTATTTTATCCAGACTTCAGCACTACATATTATTCATTTGACTTGAAATTAACAAAAGTTTTAATCACATCAGGATTTTAAAAAATAAATCCAAAAGGCATCATTAGTGCATCACAATTTCGTTATTTATTAACCCTTCGAATGCCTTGTCCCGTATACGTCACAGCCAATTTGAACTTTAATATACAATTTCAAGGTTATTATCAATCAATCAATCCCAATGTCAATTGAGATAGGTAAACAACACTAAACTACCCGACATTAGTTTATATAAATGACATTTGCTGGGACGTCAGTCTTCCGTGACCACAGCTAGTGAAACCTAGTTGAAACGTCGGAAAAAAGGTAAAATAATGAAATTTAATCGACCCGGTAATGACATTAATTATGTGTACAAAACGCGAGAGTTTAGTGTTATAAACGTTGCATAGTACAGTTTTGTTAATAACCAATTATCAAAAATCCTGTAAATCCTGGTTTTTCTGCTGACCGTCCGGAGCCGTGGGAATTAATTTCGTATGTAAAAAGTGGAGCGACGCGGCTTACTACGTGCATTAAGTAGGCGTCGTAGATACCCCGCTGTATCCAAATTGTATGAGGACCAGGGAGTCCAATCACAAGCTTTTGCCAGTGTAGCTGGACCTTTAGATTTTTAGCTTCTTTCTCATCATCATAAATAGGTGTCAGAGGTAACCAGAGTCTAGTTCAAGGGGCAACCAGTGTGACGAATTTTTATATTTATGTTTTAAAACCCTTTTATCGTTATGAAAAACTAAATTGTTTATTATTTCTTATATATATTGGGGAAAAACACCCTATTTGTGACTCCACTTTACTTACACTCCACTTACTTAAATCTTACATGTCGTAATCGTAACAAAACCGACATTGATTCATAAGTGAACATGTAACGCAGAAAACCGCCTTAGTTTGTAGGTAACCACCTCTATGCCGTGCAAATGGTGTAAATTAAATTAAATATCATTTATTATTAGGCAACTAAGGCCCATATATAGTTGGTAAAGCAAAGCTTGTCAGTAGAAAAAGGCGCGAAATAAAAAAATTCTATGGGACGATATCTTTTCGCGCCTACCTTTATTAAGTTTGCCGCCTTTTTCTACTGACAAGATTTGTACATACGTTGAAAAGCTAATACTAATTTCGGCAACAGGCAGATTTCCACGGAACCGCCGAAATACCACACCCTTCGGCCAGATGTCCGCGCTCGCGATGGTTTCCAGCAGCGGCCGCGGCACGCGCACTGCGAATAAAAAAAAAACAAAAGGTGGAGCGACTCGGTTACGGTTTAAAATTAATTTTCGGGCATTCCGATACGGTTTACGATGGCGCGTTGTTTAATAATTGGGCCTGGCGTTTAAAGGGTTAGAGAAAAAGGGTGAGATCGCGACTTTCGCGGTAGTTCTGAGAATCGACTCCAGTGATCGGCTATTAGAATAACACAGCAGAACCCTGGTTAGAGGTCCTCGGGGCAGTTTATAAAAGTTCATTAAAATTACAGAACAGAACAGGGAAATCATACCGGGAAAATATACAAAGGTATACTTTTACGCACTCGTTATCGTTGCGCGCTCGCGGCGGACTTGCTCCGCGCTCGGCTCGTTTTCAACTCACACGCAAATCGCCACCAGTGTGGTAAGGATAAGGCTCTAACGGTGCCTTCCAAAAAGACGCGATCTATATATACAGAAAAACTGACGAAACGCTTCTAACAAATTGGCATTACGTCGTGACGTCAGCATGTAATGTCGCTATTGCTTAGAAGCCTTGGAAAACAAGGAAATTGCGATTTTGTCGGTGAAATATTGCGTTTATGTATATTGTTGCTATACAATATATTTTTTAATAAAATATAAGAAATCGAATGGTACCATAAATATTGCTGGTAGATATAGCCGAGAGGTGGGGTTGTCCGTTTTTTAGCCACTGGGCGTCGGCTCATCGTCCTGTTTACCGGGACCCCAAATAAGTAAAAAAAAAAACTGTAATACCTAGGTTAAGATGAACTAACTCGTAATATTATAAGTCTGTATATAACTAACAATCTATGGGCAATCTGGCCTGAAATAAAGAATTTTATTATTATTTATTATATATTTTTTTCTATTTGGAAGTTAATTTTTTTTTTGAAACAAGTCTTGTATTTATTTATAATTATTCCCATATATTTTTTAAGTTTCCAATTTATTGTGATAAATTGCTCATTTTCATTCTATTTAACTAGATTAAGTTATAAAATTTATCACGTGGAAACAACCCTATTGTGTTCTAAAATAGGTAAGTCTTAAACCGCAAAGGTTATTTAATCCGCTCACGTTTTCAACTATTCTCTGTTTTCTCATTGATTGGCAATTAAGCTGAATTGTTTATAACATTGGCGTAACATGCTTTTTAGAAAAAAACTCGCAGGTGAACGAACTTGGAAGAGAATAGGTTAAAGAAGTTAAATATAACTTGGAATAGAGTGCTATTGATTGAATCAAGTGAAAGAAAATGTAAAAGAAGACTGTTTTGTTTCTTTTAGATATTGATTAGTGTAAGTGTAAGAGACTAGGTTGTGGAGAATTCTTTGTTCATTAAAATCATTAATCTTTACAAGTCTGAATTAGTTACTTTATATTTTACTAGCGCCCCGCCCCGGCTTCGCACAGGTTACACAAAACCTTTACATATTATACACTAAAACCTTGTTGCGTAGTTTTAAAGATCTAAGCATACATAGGGACAGACAGACAGCGGAAAGCGACTGTTTTATACTATGTAGTAATTACAAATACATAAGCCAATATAACAGTTAACAGACTGATCAAGGTCACGCGGCAGAGATCTATGAAAATTCCCATACAATAAAATTTAGTGAACGCTTTAACGGTGACAGACGGTTTGGTGCAACCGACCCTTAGTGCTAGTTACAAAAACCGCACTTGACAGACTGATCAACGTCACCTGGCGCGCCGCGGCGGCTTGCTACATATGAAGCGTTCCATACAATAAAAAACCGGCCAAGTGCGAGTCGGACTCGCGCACGAAGGGTTCCGTACCATTACGGACGGAAAAAAATCACGTTTGTTGTATGGGAGCCCCATTTAAATATTTATATTATTCTGGTTTTAGTATTTGTTGTTATAGCGGCAACAGAAATACATCATCTGTGAAAATTTCAACTGTCTAGCTATCACGGTTCATGAGATACAGCCTGGTGACAGACAGACAGACGGACAGACGGATGGACAGACGGACAGCGGAGTCTTAGTAATAGGGTCCCGTTTTTACCCTTTGGGTAGTCCCACGTTACGGAGAGGAGAGCCTAAACGCATACGTATCTATCTATTGACTTTTTCCAATTTAAAGTTTCCTATGAAATCGGCCCGTGTTTGCAAAATAAAAGACTTTAATTCAGAGTCCCAAAAGGGCAAACTTTTATATAAACCTTTCGTTACCAGAGTTGCCAGGATTTAATAAAAAACGAACTTTTCCAATTCGTGACATCGAGTGACTGGAGTTTTACTTTTAGTTGGTTTTCTGGCTAATTGGGGATTCCGAATTGACATACGTTCGTCTATAGAATGGGTATCTGCGGTGAAGGACATCTGTTCGAATATCGACCTTATTGATTAGGCGAGAATGCTTATTTTGAAATGATAGCTGTTCAAATATATGTATTTCTACATAGGATCACTTAAAAATATGTTCCTTAAAAGTTGAAATGCAGTAACTATGCTAGTCATACATAGTTAATATAATTTTCTGCCAATTTTTAAATGACAAATTAATTTGAATTTGATAATTTAAAAACTGTAATAGATGTCATATATTAAAGAAAAAAGTGACGAAGCCCTCCAGTGGTGAAGGCCGGATTCGAACCGGCGTCTTTAGATATCGCGGCTAACGCCATGAACCCCTAGCCCACCTGTCCTCGCCACGGCGGTACCCGTCCCAATTTCTCGACTATATGCCATCTTAGACTAGGCGTTAATTTATTATTTTTAACATAATTCATACCACATTAGTTGCGGAACTAAAAAAAAAGGACTGGGTTGCGGTTGAAAGTTAATTTCATTTAATATCTCTCTATTAAAGATGTGTCGTCATGTTGTCCTAAAGGTTTACTGATGTTTCGGCGAAAATTACTTGACAAACTTTCAGTTCCCAAACTATTTATCCCATATTTTTAGTTGGGCGACCTACGTCATTTTCATTTCGCAAGTATGGGGTTGGGAAATGAAATGGTTGCGAAGTAAGGTTATGCCAACGATTGGTTTGCTAAATGAAACTTTGGCGAAAAGTTGGTTGCCAAGTGAAATTTGGTGAAATAAATTTCGCCAAAAAGGAAGTACACCTGTCCTAAAGTGTACTTCTTTAGCAGCGAGGCGGCGGTGAGTGACAGGCGGCGACGGGCGAGTGTTAGTAGCTCGTAAAGTTACTAATTACTAAACCACTAACAGAATTATTGCTAAAATGCCATACCTACACTTTGTTAAAGGAAAACATTCGCCATAAATTCATTTACTTATTCACGACCAACTTGGATCAATTTGTGTTAGTGTCAGTTAGTATATACATAATTATTTACTGCCTAGCTAACTATATACTATAGGTACAATTGTAAAATTCTAGTTTCTAAATAAATAAGCCGATTTTCTCAAAAACCAGTTTAAAGAAAATCTGCCTACTTACCTATTCCTTATCTATTTTACCTGTTCTTATTAAATTATCAAGTCTTGCGCTCATTTATGTCTGTTTTATTTATTTATCATATGTTTGAAGCTTGAAGCAGTTGATACCTATATTTATTTATACAAAAAACCTTCTAAGTACGAATCGGGCTCGCACACGAAGGGTTCCGTACCATCTGTTATTTGTATAGTTTTTATTAGTTTTTTTTTCTTGTGTAATTTAACATTTATATTTATATAATTGTTTTTTGTAATTTTGGGTTAATTTTATTGTTTGTAAAAATTGACATGTAATAGTGCCCCTGTGGCCTATTTGCTGAAGAAATGTTTGATGTTTGATTACGCAAAAAAGCGGCAAAAAAACACGTTTGTTGTATGGGAGCCCCACTTAAATATTTATTTTATTCTGTTTTTAGTATTTGTTGTTATAGCGGGAACAGAAATACATCATCTGTGAATATTTCAACTGTCTAGCTATCACGGTTCGTGAAATACAGCCTGGTGACAGACGGACAGACAGACAGACAGACAGTCAAACAGACAGATAGCGGAGTCTTAGCAATAGAGTCCCGTTTTTACTCTTTGGGTACGGAACAATAAAAAACGTTATTTTCGAATTAAAACTATCGTGAAACATATTAACCTAACTAACTTAGCGATTTCACTCACGTATTTTAAGTCACTCGCACGACATGTTTCGGAGAGCCTAGGTCTCCCTTTTCAAGCACTAACAGTGCCTGAGTAAGTAGCGGACATGACGGGGTAGCGTCGTGAGTGAGTGAAACCGCTAAGTTAGTTAAACGTTATTTTGTCCCGAAGTGTACCTCTTTAACAGTGAGGTGGCGGTGAGTGACAAGCGGCGACGGGTGAGTGTTAGTAGCTCGTAAAACTACTAATTACTGAACCACTGACAGAGTTATTGCTATAAGTGGCGAGTCTGGTCATAAAGACTCTTTCACTTTGCTCTTAACAAGGGTAAAGGAGATATCATTATGATTATTTATGATCTCTAGTATCTCTACTACTCTACTATTTAATTTTAATCGTTTTAAACTTGACATGTTTTATTTCATTTACAGTTTTATGCCAATATGATCATTAAAAAAATGTTAATACCTATTTTAACTTATTTAAATAGGTCTTAAGATGACACTTCTGTTCTATGTGTATTAAAATGTTCTAGATGTACCTACCTATGTATAGTGTAAAGTTTTGCATGCCTATAGTGGTGAATTATGTTGAACTACCGATTTATGTCCACAATCTACAATGTACCATAATTCTAGCAAATAAAAAACTATAACTATGACCATGACTCAGTCGCCAGTTAGATTTGCGGCAAGTGTAGTGTATATTAGATATAGTTATGTATGTAGCTCATAGGATATATATAAGGACCATTTACATAAATATGCAGAGCAGTAATAAAGCATCGTTTAAGCTGAACACTCGTTTCTACTCAACTCCGAATCCTCACCTTACATGGCGACCCTGCCATATACGGTGTCGCGCGTGCGGTCAGTCACCGAGTGACGATTATTACAATGTAAAAACATAGCTCAAGTGGACAGTTCTAGAACAATAAAATAACGTAATGTTGCTTCTCACGGTTAAATGGTTACGCGGTTGCGGTGTAAAAAATGCAGTATACTCAATTCTATCATCACTTTTAACTATAAAACTCCCGTGAGACTCAAACATATTAGATTATTTTAAACCGGGCCACTCACGTATTATTAAGTCGAATATACACAACATGTCGAGCTATTCGACTTAATAATACGTGAGTGACCCGGTTTAAAATAATCTAATCTATCATCACTTGTACACCTACCTGTATATCGCTTACATTATTTGTAACCAAATATGATGAGCATGAATTATCTATCAAGCTTTACTTTATTTTTATGCATAGCTTTTTTGGTATATGATGGTATATGATGATATCATTATTGTAAGAAAAGGTTGCCAGATTTACGGCTGAACTAAAGCCTGACCAGTAATATATGATCATTGTCAAGAGGGCGCTGTTATTCTCATGTATAGGGTAACAGTTCAGTTTAGTATGAAAAAATTAGTTCCAGTGAAATTCCGCAACATGGCGCGTGATATACTGGTCAGACTTTACCTATCGATCTATTAAGCCTAGTTCAAATTACGTTAGTAATTTAGTCAAGTGGCGAGTAAATATTTCTGACTTTTCATTCCTAAAGGGTCTATGCTGCACGTGGAACATAAGGACACTTAGGAATGAAAAGTCACAAATACTCGCCACTTGACTAAATTACTAACTTAGTCCGAACTAGGCTTTAAAAGCGTTTTCTATTTTTTAGGGTTCCGTACCCAAATGGTAAAAACGGGACCCTATTACTAAGACTCCGCTGACTGTCTGTCTGTCTGTCTGTCACCAGGCTGTATCTCATGAACCGTGATAGCTAGACAGTTGAAATTTTCACAGATATCGCTACGACAACGAAACGCTTTGTGTCTCTATCACTCTTCCATATTAGTGCGACAGTGACAGTTGCGTTTCGATCGCTGTTGGCTACGCGGCCTGGTGTCTGATTTGGTGAAAAAATAATTCTAATTGCGTGTCTTACTCGTACTTTCAGCACATCACACTTGGGTGTGCATATAAAACGCTTTTGCGAACACGAAATTGAATGCGAAAGGAGAAACTTGCCACAAAGTGGACTTTTGCATTCATGAAATTGTAATGTGAATAAATCTTGCGGTGGTACTATGAAACCCTCGACGTAAAACGGTCACACATTTTACGAAAAGTGAACGATTATTGAAAATGGGCGTTTTCTAAAATAATTGAAAACCTGATTCTCACAGATCGTGATGTTTTTGGGTTCTTTCAACTTAGAATCACTAGCATATTAAATCCTGATTATAAAAGAACCGGCCAAGTGCGAGTCGGACTCGCGCACGAAGGGTTTCGTACCATTACGGAAAAAACAGCAAAAAAATCACGTTTGTTGTATGGGAGCCCCATTTAAATATTTATATTATTCTGTTTTTAGTATTTGTTGTTATAGCGGCAACAGAAATACATCATCTGTGAAAATTTCAACTGTCTAGCTATCACGGTTCATGAGATACAGCCTGGTGACAGACAGACAGACGGACAGACGGACTGACGGACAGACGGACAGACGGACAGACGGACAGACGGACTGACGGACAGACGGACAGACGGACAGACGGACAGACGGACAGACGGACAGACGGACAGACGGACAGACGGACAGACGGACAGACGGACAGACGGACAGACGGACAGACGGACAGACGGACAGACGGACAGACGGACAGCGGAGTCTTAGTAATAGGGTCCCGTTTTTACCCTTTGGGTACGGAACCCTAAAAAGGTCCCAAAATTTGTATGACAATTGTACATTCTACTACGTGAAGCACAAATGAAAAAAAAATTCACACTAAAACATGACGTAATCGAATGGACATTTTGGGATTTCTTTTTTTAAAGGCAGGATGGAGAATGCTGTCGATTCTGAGTGGAATGAGCCCAAGAATTTCAATATTTATTTTAAAAACGCCCTAAAAAATACTCTCACATCAAAATTTACTGAAGTAAAGAAGGAAATACCCTATTATTACGTTATAATTAGTCCAGCAAATGAGTAACTTTTGTTTGTAATTTTTGAGCCTTCCGTACACAACGGTAAAAACGGGACCCTATTACCAAGACTCCGCTGTCCGTCTGTCACTCACGAGGTTGTATCTCATGAACCGTGATAGCTAGACAGTAGGGTGACTACAGTAGTGACTACTAGTCAAATCAGTTTCTTTTTTCGAACTGTCAAAACGATTTTGCTAGTATGGAATTTATATGAAACACTAGCATGTGACGTCACAATCAAATTACCTACTCTTTATATTTTTATAAGGGTTTTAAAATGGCAATTGTGTCTAAAAATAACTGCTGTCTACGTTTCTCTATAAATCTTTTGGTGCTTTATTTCATGCATGGTGAAAAATAATTTATTTTAAATACAGTCAAATATGTTGAAATTTTCACAGATGATGTAAATCTGTTGCAGCTATAACAACAGATACTAAAAAGTACGGAACCCTCGGTGGGCGAGTCCGACTCGCACTTGGCCGATTTTTTTTACTTAACATATGTAACTTCATGAGGGGATGGGCATGTCTGCCGCATGCACCCTGAAAGGTGGGCCAAAATGGTGAATGGTGGTGGTGAATGGTGATGGTGAATGGTGGTGGTGGTAGAGTGGGACCCACGGAACACCATAAGATGGTGCTGGCCGGGGTGCAGGCAGGCCGAAAAGGAGATGGCGGGACGACTTAGACGCATTTTATCCGGATTGGCGGGACACTACAAACGACAGGGTCGAGTGGAGGATACGAGGGGAGGCCTTTGCCCAGCAGTGGGACACTAAATTAGGCTAGTAAAAAAAAAAAACATGTAACTAACAAACATTGTAAGTTAATAAAGCTTTTAATAATATACGAATAAACTCTCGAATCAACAAGGAAAAACCTTATAATTACATGCCGTTATATTTAGCCCAGCGATATGTAATGTGATGAAATTCTTGGGCATAATAGGCGTAGGTGTTTGTTTTCTTTAGGGCATTTGATTATACGAGATAATGAGTTTCCCTTCGTGTATCAGACACCATTTTGCACGTGTCTGGACGTATGGCGTTCTCCCGCTGCTGCCAGGAAGGAATATCGGCTCGTCTGCCGGTGTCCCGCTGCGGGACAATTTTAAATACTCTCTCTTGACGGAAAGTTGAGTGCCAAAAATTGGTTCTGCACTGCTCCAACATATATTTACTAATGCTAGATCATTAGACAAGATAGGCTTACAGTTGGTCAGTACCGTCAACAAACTTAGGCTTATATAAACGTCAATATTCCGTATTTAATTGGAGGCCTGCAGACGTAGCCACTTTTTTTTCTCCTCCCGCTGCGGGAATTCAGCACACGAAGGGTTATCAAAGACCTATCAATGCTGCCTTGCTGAGCAAAAATGTATTTTTGGTCTAAAGCTCAACGAAGTACGAGGAACTCTGTAGAGTTAAGTAGATTCCGACTAAACTAACTTTGCACTAACATGAATAAAACGAAGTGAGGGAGTTTCATTAAAACGTCATATTTTCATAGAAACTTGACATTAATGATGACATTGCCACACTTTGTCATTGAAAAAGCCATTAAGATATAGCTTTCGACTCCGTATTTTCGTGCAGTGTGATCGAGAGATTTTGAATAATTCCCATAAACTAAAACGGCAAAAAATTATCGAACCTGCTCACAACATTTCACGAGAATTGATTGAGAAATGAGACCTGTAGAGGAAGGCAGACAGGCAAATGTACCAAAGGATCTCAGGACCCGGTTTGGCAATCTTATCCCATTTGGCATTTGGCCTTAGTTTTTGCGAGAGCAGCTCTGGATATCCAACTCATACGGGAAACTAACCGGTTTTTTTTTGTATGAAATAGGAGGCAAACGAGCAGACGGATCACCTGATGGTAAGCGATTACCGCCGCCCATGGACACCCGCAACACCAGTGGGGTCGTAAGTGCGTTGCCGGCCTTTAAGATGGGAATACACTCTTTTCTTGAAGGTTTGAAGGTAGTATCGGTCCGGAAATACCACAGGCGACAGTTCATAACCTTATTGAGTCGTAAAAATCACCAGGGGGCGTAGCCGAGATGTCGTACATAAAACACGTCAAACGACAACATAAAATGTTATCGTAAACCTAAAGGTTGTCTGGAAGAGATCGCTCTTTAGCGATAAGGCCGCCTGTTGTTTACCTCTGTCTTCATGTACATTTATTCTGAGATTGTGCAATAAAGAGGATTTGTATTGTATTGTATTGTATTGTATTGTATTGTATTGTATGGTATTGTATTGTATTGTATTGTATTGTATTGTATTGTATTGTATTGTATTGTATTGTATTGTATTGTATTGTATTGTATTGTATTGTATTGTATTGTATTGTATCGTATTGTATTGTAACTTTAAACACAGCCAACTTGAAGATCTTGACGCCAAACGCCAGCTTCGAAAAACTCGTCCATTACACTTAAAACGTATCTGGGCAGTGTTTTGTGTTGTCGCATTTTCAAAACTAAATTTGGATTTGCAAGCCGCGCGATGCGTCTGGGTGGACATCATTGTATTGTACCGGGATGACAGATGCTACGACAAGTCACGTGACTATTTTAATACATTATTTAAATTTCGATTGGCGTTCTCTATCAACGATTGAAATCATTAAAAGCAATAAAATCTCGTATCGAAACATAGACTGACAAAACCTTATAAAATTTCGAATGCAGATCCATAGTAACGCAACGCGGTCTGACCGACGTACAAAGACGCGAATAATTTCGGAGCATTTCTTTCACTTTTACGAATACTTTGTAAAAATTACGCTGCGGGTTACGCTGTGGGCATAAACAGTCTTTTGTGTTACGCTCGTAACTCGGAAGGCTAGGTTCACACTGCGTTAATTTTTCCCGTATACCGTATACGAGATTTTATCCAATACCATAGTGATAGAAAATTTCGTAAGGTAACGTTCTAAGTTGTACACACAGCGTCTATGCGTGATGTGAACGATTTTAACGTTTCTATACAAATTTTGCTGTCACTAAGGTATTCGATAAAATCCCGTATACGGTATACGGGAAAAATTAACGCCGTCTCAGTAGAGACAAGTGGCCAAATATGTACCGGCATAATAACACACTAGACAAGACACGTGTAATAACTAGGTAGATGGGTAAATTTTTAGTAGTTTATTAGTAGTATGGTTAATGGATAATGGATAATGAGGCGACGTGATAGGAAGAGGCTGGAGGCTTTTGAGATGTGGTGCTGGCGTCGAATGGCTAAGATCAGTTAGACTGAAAAAAAAACCAACGAAGAGGTTTTACGTATAGTAGGAGAAAAGAGGACTTTGTTAAGAACTATAGATAATAGAAGAGGAAAGATGCTTGGGCACCTGATACGACACGACGAATTTATCAAAAACATCAAGACCAAGGAGAGCGTACATGCATCAAATAAAGGAAAAACTCAACGTCGTGTCGTATCAGGCTGTCAAAGAGAAGGCAGAGGACCGCGAAACATGGAAATTGCTCCACCGACAAGAGACTTACTCTTAAGTATATGATGATGATGATGATGATGATGATGATGATGGTTAATGGATATGGATTATGCAGATCTGTATCGACAGTATTTAAATCTAGACTGCACCTTATCAAAATCCACGTTTTTTATATCCAAATAATGAAGCCCTGTACACCATATCCTCCTAAAAATTGGATTTGAAATTACTGATCTCTATCTGGCTATCGCTTAAAAACGCGGTACCGATGTACTGCATCTGCTTTCTCTCGTATTTTCTCGGGAACGTTCGTATTTGTCATGCTACTTCAGTCAACCTCAGTACTTTTTGTACCGAGACTGACTGAAACAGCAAGTTACCGTAAAATATGATGGAAAATAATACTACATCTGTTAGCTTCCTTCCTTTTTTGATCATTTGTACATTACTTGTACCAAATGATCAAAAAATAACTGATTAAAATCTCGTTACCGGATCGCCGTCGTATGTCGTATGGTATCCACCACATGCCAATTTGAACGTACACTGACATCAGAAATATATTTGTATCATACTATTTAGTTATCGTGCGTTTCGCCCGCGCTAATACTATGACATGTAGGTATCTACAGTCACGGACTTTAATTGTTGAGGCATTTGGGCATTTACTTTACATTTGGCATTCATATCAATTTGACAACCAAATTAGCTTGAACGATGGATCAACATTTAAAGACTGTGACCGTACAAGCGAAATACACGATATCAGCTAGATCCCAACAAACAATTAGGTGACAGGCGACACTTAGCACCTATTTTAGAATCTTAAGACATAGAACGGCGGTGCAATAGCTGCATGGTATGAGCCTACAGGCTAAGGTGACATAAAAGTATTTAAGAGGTTCAGCTATATAGCTTTAAGAGCCACAGTAGCTATTTTAGCCGCTAAAATCCATGCTAAGCAGCTAGTGTTATAACTCAAAGGAATTGTATAACCGTAACATCTATATGAGTTATTAGCAGCTGCAATTTGCACTTATAAAAAGTCTTTTATAGCTCAGTGTACCGCAAACGTTACTTAACTCCCTTGTATCACATACAGTTGAATAGAGAAGTTATTAGTCGCTATTATAGATCATGTAGTCACAGACGAGCGTTATCCAGTACCTTAATACATCTTATGCTGTTATCTTATATGTCATTCTGATATCAGTGTTTCGAATTGGCCCGTCAAACTCGAACTCCAATGGAAACTATCAATTACGGAAGACTGACTAGTGTTTACTCAAGCTAAGGCGGCTGATGAATTATGTAGACTGGTAAAACCGTATAAACTAAGAAATTATCATCTATTTGCACGTACAGTCGGGGTGAAACGGTCAATCAACTTTTAATCAATTTTCAATCAATCAATCAATCAATATATTTTATTTCAGACCATGTCCATAGTGTTAGTGTACATTCCCTAAGCCTATGTTAGTTAAACCTATACTAACAACTTATTTTTTATTTTTTTACTAGCCTATTATGGTGTCCCACTGCTGGGCAAAGGCCTCTCCCCTTGTCTTCCACGACTCCCGATATAGTGCCTCCTCCGGCCAGTTGTTAAGAAAGGTGTCTAGGTCGTCCCGCCATCTCCGTCTGGGCCTGCCGGGTCCGCGCCCCTCTTCTGGCATCCATTTGGTGGCTATGCTAGCCCATCTGTCTGGATGCATGCGGCAGACGTGACCGGCCCAGTCCCATTTGAGCCTAGCAATCTTCTCAGCGAACACCGAACAACTTATAATAACTTATAAACTAAGCCTCTGGATCCCATATGTACATTGTCCCAATGTTTCCAGAAGGCGCAAGCAGGCGACTCGTGGGCGACTACACTAGGCGCACGAGGCTGTTGGAACTGTCTCGCACGCGACGCATCAGGGAGGCAGATTCAGGGATCAGGGACGGATGATTTTGCTGATCAGATTTAACTGGAATGTAATGTTTATTATAATTAGTATTAGGTATGCAACGTGTTTGCATACCTAAAAACAAAAAATAGTATGCGTTCCGCTCACTATCAATATCATGTAATTATATTGCCATTACTTGCCGTAACTTACGTTTATTTATGGCCTGACGTTTCGAACGTGACGTTACGTTCGTGGTCACAGGCAGACTGGCGAGCAATTGTATCAACATCTTCTTACATTTGCTAATCACTGAATTCGACGAAGACGAAATCCCCTGTCCTTCGTGGAATCCAGTGATTAGCAAATGTAAGGGGGAAAACATCCCATCATATACCATCGGATGTCGTGAGTGTTGTGTGTAGGCCAAGTTATATTTGTATGTTTCGTTCTACTGCCAAAAATGGCCAACTATTACTTTATAACTACAATAGGTTTATGCAATACAATACAATACAAATGAAGGCATGTTTACAAAAACAACATAACATTTTTTGCGGATTTGAGTTTTTGGTATCATAGAATTCGTCTAAGCAGGATCTACACGTAGAGCAAAAGATAGTGTCCAAAAATAACTCCAATTGTCCAAAATTAGTCCTAAAAAATATACCTATACTAGTTAAGTAAGATAAATCTGTATCTCTCTGATAAAATACAAAACATAATTTCTATAGAAACTTGTTTTATTTTCTTACAAAAAGAACGTAACTAACAAATTTTTAAAAACAAGCTTAAGTGACGAACTTATTTTTCAATTTTTTTCCAAAAATACTGGTCTTTGAAATGTGTAATCGTATATTTCAGAACTATTGGCCACTTACTAAAATCACCTATACAATGTTTATGTCCAATAACTAATATATAAGAAAACATTTAGTTTTTTTCGTTTCCTGTAAATTCATGTCTAGTGTAGTTATGTTTTTTCTGTAAACATGCCTTCAAATATTCTTTATTGCTAATCAATATGAAAAAGAACA
Source organism: Cydia strobilella (assembly GCF_947568885.1). Taxonomy (NCBI): domain Eukaryota; kingdom Metazoa; phylum Arthropoda; class Insecta; order Lepidoptera; family Tortricidae; genus Cydia; species Cydia strobilella. Next base: position 29,176,774 of record NC_086042.1, on the reverse strand, counting down.
TGACATACAAATTAAGCACTTAAACTATGGTAGTCAACACGTTTTATACGTTATCTTAACGCAGATTTTCGTATATCTACGACAATATTTCCCATTTCTCGCAAAGACATCGGATTCGAGAAAAACGTATCGTATGAACTAAAAATACATATAAATAATCACGCCTATTTCCCGGAGGGGTAGGCAGAGACCACGGATTTCCACTTGCTACGATCCTGACATACCTCTTTCGCTTCCTTCACTTTCATAACATTCCTCATACACGCTCGCCGGTTTAGGGTGCTCTTGACCTGGCCTTTCTTCAGGAACTAAAAATAAACTCATAAAAATGTAGGAAGCGGCGTGTTTTGATCAACAGCTTCAGTCGTATTCCAATAAAACATCATTACATTTATTTCCTTGATGTCGATTCTGTCCTTACGATTTGATATGGTTTTCATCTCATTTTCATCTCACCAATAAGTGCCCGGGCCCGGGCCCGGGTATGTCCTTAAACTACGTCCAAAAGAGAGGTATGGGCACTGTGAATGACATCTCGCTTTGTGTGGTAGGGCACAGGACAGCGGATCTCATTCCAGATCTAGAGCAGAGCCCAACTGGGGAGGTACCTCCACCTTACAGAAAACCGCAGCCAAATAACACTAGACCCTACTAATAGTGTTGTGTTCCCTGCCGGTGAGTAAGGTTGCCAGAGCTCGAGGGAGAGGAGTGTTAGGGTCGGCAACGCGCATGTAAGTCCTCTGGAGTTGCGGGCGTACATAGGCTATGGAGACTGCTTAACATCAGGCGGCCGTATGCTTGTTTGCCACCGACGTAGTATTAAAAAAAAATGCGGGCAAGATGATCGTGCTCCCTCATTCATTGTGTTATGTGTGCCATTTTCAACCAAAAGGGTACCTACTTATTGTCGGTTCGCTATAAGGCGCTATTTCCATATAGCTTCAATTCGAAATCAACCATCGACAAGCGACAATGTGGTACCTTTTTGGTTGAAAACGTCACATTTAGTGTTGTATAAAGTTATAGTTAAAGCACGATGACATGACATTCACTAGCACTTATCATTTTGTTACCAAGGCGTTTTATATGCTCCCACGCTAGGAAAAATGGCATAACATGTTGTATAAAACCGTAAAATGAAACTAATTGTTATAGCAATTGCTATATATGTGACATTTTCAACCAAACGGTACCACATTGTCGCTTGTCAATTAGGTTGATTTCAAATTGGAAACGGAAATAGCGCCTTATTGACAACCGACAATAAGTACCCTTTTGATTGAAAATGGCACATATTATTACTAAAATGTGGTATTTTCTATAAAAAGGGACCTTATTGTCGATGGCGCTTACGCCATTATTGACGATGCTCCGATATAAATACAATGCCGCGCGACGCTATGCGGCGTAAGCGCCATCGACAATAAGGTCCCTTTTTATAGAAAATGCCCCCAATAAAAGTTCAATGGGGCATCAGGGGCATGTTAAGCCATTTGGTGCCGACTGTACAGTAAAGCTAGGAAGTAGCTTGACAGTTTCTGCCGCGCTTAGGACGGAATATTAATCGCGATGGAAATGCTGGAATACTTGCTACTTATAAAAACAATGGCAGCGTATCTTTATTCTTAGTTGCATACGACTGTCCTATTTATAGAATGATAGTGTTTCTCACGAGGAATTAATAGCTATTTGAACTTATACCAAGCGAGGCAAAGTCGAAAAATTGCCAATCATTATCTTTATCTGTCTATCTAACGCTTTTGCGTATTCGGCAGATAACGATTTTTCGATATTGGCAGTACGGCGAACGGCCTGATTCGAACTTTAAGATACGTCAAAAATATGCCAAAGATACGATATGGATCGGATATGTCAGTGTCAAAAGTGACGTTTTTGTGTAAAGAACATGTAAAGAAACGTATCTTTAGCAAATTTTTGAGGTATCTTAAAGTTCGAATCTGGCCCAAAGTAATCAGTCAGGCCTATGAAATGATTTGTTGACTCAAACGTAATAAATAAAAAAAGTTTGTTATTGAGAATATTGAAATATATGTACATAAAGTCTGTCAAGCCATTTCCGTCAGTCATAGACATAGTATGTACAAGTAGTTATAGACGCGCTACCGAGCGACCGGGGGTAAGAGAAAGACTATTCATATAAAATTTGGGCAGCATAGGATTTTTTCTATATCACTCTTATAAATTTCGGTATTTCGCCATCGCCTCCTATCTATGATGCCACCCGGTTGGTGATAAGGACAAAGCATGGCACTATTTTTTCTTTTCTCTATCAAAGAGTGTCAGGCCCTTGCCGTCAGTAGAAAAAAGCGGCAAATTTAAAAAATGTAAGAGCGAAGAGAATTCTTCCCATAGAAAATTTGAATTTCTCACCTTTTTCTACTGACAAAGTTGTTTGACTGGCTATAAAATATAACTTGTCTAAAATATAATACATTAATATTATCCAAAAAATGAAATTGGAAATTAATATTCCAATACAACACTGAGAACAATAAGATCTAAAAAGCGTTCCTAACGGCAAACAAGACATCCCAAGGGAGTTATCTAGAAACGCCCAAGGTTACTATTACTGATTTACCTACTATTTACTAGAAGAACCTACCAAGAAGATCTCGCGCGTTCCTATCAAATAGTTTCAAATTAATTAGTTTTTAATTTAGTTTGTTATTTTGATTTTAATTATTTTTAGAGATACCTACTAATATGATTATATTTTTTTTTTGTAAAAATATATAAAAAAAAGCTATAAGGTAGATATGTAAAAAAAAAATTTAAAGCAAAAAAGTTAATGTATAATTTCCAAGTTATTACCTACATAATATTTTTTTACGTGTCCATAAATTATGCCCCGTTTCCCTAATTCTCGCATAAATCGTTAAAATCGCGGTTGTATGACTGGACGGCCTAACTATTAACTAATTTAGTTCTTTGAAAGCTTTTAAAGGCCGGTTCTTTAAAAGAACGAATGAAAAACGTCATAAAAATGAAGAAGGCAATAGTCGGAAAAGCTACAAAATAAATAAAAACAAAAGCAGTAGCGACGAAAGTTATTTCACCGAACTTATATTTTCATCAGAATTCAAGCCGTGAAACGCCGCAGCCAATAAATTATATAATTTCAACCCCTTTGTACTGCGCATTCTTTAAAAACCCTTCCAAACAATTCCAATCAAAACCCTAAACGCAATGATAATAAAACGAAAATTACTAGTGTCAAGTAAAGGGTGTTGACATGATTTTTGTTCATAGATAATCTAGAGCTTATAAGGGAACTTTTTAAACGTAAAAACGCAATGCGATATAGGACGTTCCGTTGTACGGAGAGGGAACCATGCGCAAAGCATTCGGGTAGTCGCTGCGACCGCCGGAGGCCGTGTCGCTGGAGCTTTACTCTAGCGCGAGCGTATTTAAAAAAATTCGACGCGATGTGATTCGAAATTCGGACCGCGCGATTGTGCTTGGAATTTAAAAAATAAAATTCGGAAGTGACGTGAGTGGATTTGAAGTTTTTTGAAATTGGAATTAAGTGTGAGAAGTGTCGGAGATTTGAGTGTTTTGTTGTGTTCTAGACCGGATTTCATGTTGGCATCTAGTGTTTTGTTTGCTGAAATTGGATATAGTGCGGCAAAGTGAGGTAAGTCTAATTTTCGTGTTTTATTTTTTTAATTAATTAGGGTTCTTAAAATATATTTAATTAACATAATTATAATTAATAAAATTATATAGGTGATAACATAATAAATAAGCGTTATACTGATATGATATTCACATTTCAAAAATAAATATCTAATTAGTACGTTTAATTTAGTTCGATCGTGATGGAAAAAAAAATTGAACTTTTTGAAGAATAATAATTTGTTATATAATTATTTTTATAATTAAAACGTGAAGAAATACTTAAGAAATACGCTTATTCGGTAATGAAATGCAAAGTTATCTCGGAAATACCTACGTTTACGGTCATAAATTAAGATTATCGAGTTACCAGTATTTGAGGATTGCGGAAAGTAGGGAACAATTTTTTATAATTATTTATGCAGCCATAATTATCATATTTCCATAATGCGTGAACATTAATATAAAAAATGCAGATAATTAATGAAAACTTATGATACATATCGAAGTTAGTGTCGAAAAAAAAATAGGCAAAACTCGTTAACTTTATAAAATGTTATATAATCTTACCTAATAAGAGTAGACTACAATAAAACAATCTGACAAGGTATAGTCCAAACGCTCCCGACTATTTTCTTATTTATTGCACAATACATAAAGCAACATGAAGGTACAAATGGCGGACTATCCAAAACCAAATTGTATGAAATAATGAATAAAATTTACGGAAGGCATTACTTTGCGGAAATCCATATTAATTAATACAAAAATATTACTTTGCTCATCATCTTCCTCGCGTTATCCCGGCAATTTGCCACGGCTCATGGGAGCCTGGGGTCCGCTTGACAACTAATCCTAAGAATTGACGTAGGCACTAGTTTTTACGAAAGCGATTGCCATCTGACCTTCCAACCCAGAGGGGGAAACTAGGCCTTGTTAGGATTAGTCCGGTTTCCTCACGATGTTTTTTCCTTCACCGAAAAGCGACTGGTAAAAATATCAAATGATATTTCGTACATAAGTTCCGAAAAACTCATTAGTACGAGCCGGGGGTTTGAACCCGCGACCTTCGGATTGAAAGTCGCACGCTCTTACCGCTAGGCCACCAGCGCTTCGCTAATCCGCGAAAATATTATCGCATTGCGAGCGGCACAGGATCGGTCGGAGTGGCGAGCCTTGGGGGAGGCCTATGTCCAGCAGTGGACGTCTATCGGCTGAGATGATGATTATGATGATGAATCCGCGAAAAGCAAATCTTTTATAATATTTTTGTGGTTAAAGCAATTTATTTTCTCAAAAGAAATTTAACATTTCACTTTAATAGAGAAAATCAAAGATAAAACATAAAATATGAGTGAGCATGCAGGTAATTAACAAGTTATAATAACAATTTTTTTTTATTAATTGACTTGTGTGACTTCGTTAAGGCGTGATTATTATTTAAATGTCGCAGTTCGACGGCAAAATAAATTCATAAATGGAAAAAAAACCAGATAAAACAAAACGAAGATACTTAATAACGTATTCAACTTCTGGACTATAGTACTGGACTATACTCAGTGATTTTAAGGGGACCACTGACTATCAGTCCGCCGGTCGATATCGGCCTGTCAGTTAGAACAAAAATTTGACACTTCCGAACAACTGACAGCCCGATATCGTCCGGCGGACTGATAGTCAGTGGGCCCCTTTAGGGTCGTCATCCTGAATGTCAAAAACGTGTTGTTAAGATGGTCGTACTAAACAAATTACCCCACGGGACATGGGATGGCACCACAAATTCCCAAAAAAAAACTAATGTACACCTTAGAGCAAAAATGAACGAAACGTATGTACTCAGGATATATTTTTTCTTGATTTTCATATCGGTCCTATGCTACGGGAAATCTTATTCAGTATGACCATAAAGTAACTTATACTAGAGCGGTACTGTCATAGTAAATTTTGTAACCCCAGTAAATTCACTGCCATCTGTCGACACACTTTAAAACTAAAAATAAATATTTATAAAAATACGATAAAATCTATTTAAATATGGATAAATGATTTTTTTATTTGCATTAATTATTTTTATGATTTTGACCCATGTTCTTTCACTGATATGCGTTAAAATTGTTAAATAACAAACGAAACAGTCAATGCCATCTATACGACAGTGGGCCAAAACTAGTGGCGCCCTCTGAACGAGAATCAAATTTTCTTGATTTTCGAGGCACGTTTTTTCCTTAGACTGTAAATATCTATTACGGAGTTATATCTATCTTTGGTATGACCATCTTAATTTTCATTTTTTTTTATTAATTCATTCATTCGGGATCATGGACCCCAAAATCACTCAGTAGGTACCTACCTAGTATAATAATACATATGGCAGATTACAATGTTACACATAATCTTCTCAAATATTTATTTTATTATCTTGATAACACATCTGCCTTATTAAATTAGTCTTCAGTAATTATTTGAGAGCAAATACGTTAAACCTTTGTTTTAATTTAATTAGATCTGTGAAACAATGCTGGCTTAATTTAAATACTTCAGAAGAGAAAGAAAACATCATTAAGTCAATTGATCTAAATGGAGCACATTTTTAGGGTCCGGTCCGAAAATGATAAAAGGAACCCTTATGGTGCGACTCTATCCGTCCGTCTATCACATCCTTAAATATATTGAGAACTACTTACGGCACTTAATAAGTAACAAAACTATGCATTTTAAGGCTGGACAAAGCCGTATAAATGTGCCATTTTCAACCAAAAGGGTACTTATTGTCGCTTGTCAGTAAGGCGCTATTCAGAGTTCAAAGTGTTTTTATTTGTGAGTATATTATGTCAAACTGATTACGCTGGCAGTAAATAAATATTTGTAGCATTATACCCTGCCTGATGGCGTACAAAAACTTGAATAATTTCCTTACATACTAACATGCGAAATAAATTGACATATCTATATTAATACCTAGTTATTATTAATATTTAAGTCATGTCAAATCGGAAGCGTTAAAATTATATTAAAATTCAGAAATAGTGTAAAAACAATTATTATCAATTTAAAATGTCAGTAGTTTGTGCTTAAACTGATTTAAGGGTAACATTCAGAAATGGACAGGCAATTTGTTATAAATCTTACTAGCTAAGCAGAACACACTTTTGCGCATTAGGGCAGTATTTGCGGAAACAGGAAAGAGATTCTGAGGATACCTGGAATTTCCAGCAAATACCTCAGACCGTCCTGAATACTGTTGGGTTTGTTTTGATGTACATCGCAATTTCAAAAATGTAGATGCAGGGTATTTCCATATAGATTCAATTAGAAATCCACCTCATCAACAAACGACAATGTGGTACCTATTAGATTATTTTAAACCGGGTCACTCACGTATTATTAAGTCGAATAGCTCGATATGTTTCGGTCCAATTTACGAGGACCGTCTTCACGGAGACACGACACGTCTTCACTGGTCGAGGGCGCGGCGTGGCTGGGCGGGGGGGTTGGTGGGGGAGGGGGGGGGGGGGGTACGTGAGTGACCCGGTTTAAAATAATCTAATATGTTTGAGTCTCACGGGAGTTTTATAGTTAAAATGTGGTACCTTTTGGTTGAAAACGTCACAAGTAGTTTTATTTTCATGAATGACTATCGCGGTAACCGATGACATGATATTAAACATGATACGGTTCTTATTCATGATTCGGTTGTGTGCCGTTGCATAAAAAAACATTTATTTAGGAAGATACAATCCATGTTTTAGTTACAAATATACTTAAATTACTACAAATTACATTGTAAACATGTTGAATGTTATCTTCTAACCTAACGTTGTCCTGATTTATTAATTTTACTAACTGTTTTTTTTATAACTCGAAAATAAACTCATTTAACATACAAATATTTTAAAATAAAAATCATGTTGACAAAACTCTTACGTAAACGTGCTTGTTGTGACAAGTCAACTGGTGTAACAATGTTACGCCTTTAGTTCCATTTTATTTAAATTCTGGAATTTCTCGTACTTATTTTGTAAATAGTAGGTAGCGATTATCGTTTTAATTTTTCGAGTATTAATCCTGCACCTAACAACCATCTCTTTTTAGCCTAGTGGTTGACTGGTAGAGAATGCCTTATGGCATTAAGTCCGCCATTTGTACTTATAATTTTATGTGCAATAAAGTTTAAATAAATAAATATTCATGTACTAAAGGACATTCAGATTATAAATTCATGGTTGTAAAATCTAATACCGCTAAGCAATAAGCAGTCCGTGCAGTCCTCAGTTTGCTAATGCCATAGCTAATGCTCTCTCTAAACGTCACTGATAATCAAATGTGATTTTCAATACATTGATATTGAAAAAAAAAAAACAATTTTGTAACCATCATGCTAGTACTACTTTTTAGTATAAAAGAAGTATTTAGTTTTAGTTTTAAGTGTTAAATACTAGATTCAAAGACACAAACATAATGGTTTATACACTAGCGATTTCGGAAGAGCGGGGTTTTCTGTCACAAGCATATCTAATGCTTAAAAGAAGACCTCATCCCATGCTGTAAACTACTTGTAAGGAACCAATAAACATATTTTCATTTTTTCATTTTTCATTTTTTGATATATTTGGTTGATCGTTCCTGCTACTTAGGCAGCAATTTTCTAGGAGTGCATACCATTTGTTGCAACATCTTACAACCTTAAAAGCTTCATATTAAAAAATCTCGCAACAGCCAGACATCAAAGTGATCATGTTATACATCAATTTTTGCTGGACTCTAAAAAACTTAAAAGAAACTTAGTTATCTTTTACCAAATTTAGGCCATCTAGGCTATCCATCAAACGAGACGTCTAGACCAAACTAAGCTAACCCGCGTCAGCTTACGAACTTAAATTACATGTTACGCAATGCACCAGAAGGGTTGAACTGTTGTGTAACAGATGTACTGAACAGGACCATTGATTTGTGTAACCGAGGACGTTGAAAACGCCATTATATTTTGGTAAAATCGCTACATAAACTGGCCATAACTGATTGATGATTTTTTTATGATTAATAGGCTTTAACAGGCTTTAATTAGAAAATTAACTTTAATTGCACTTTTGTTTTGTTTACAATTTATCCATTTTAGTTTTATCCATTTTTGTTTTATTTTTCCATTCTTGTTTTATTTTTGTTAAAATGAAAGAGTATTGTTGTAACATTGTTTTGACAACTTGGAATTTATATTTCTAGTTTAATTTAGTATTTATATAAGTCACATTGTTTTCATACTATTTTTTAGGAAACTGTAGGTCTATAAGTCTATTACCCTACATTGTAACAAGTTATTAATATAAGAGACTGTTTGTTTCTAAATAAATTAAATAAAAATAAATAAATATTTTTTTTTTATAACTGGGTCCAAACTTACGTTGACAAACTTTTTGTCCGTATAAAATGCGAAAAAGCAGTAAATTTTTTCTAACATTGAATAGTTAGATATCATTTAACAACACAAATAATATCATGATAGGGTGATCAACAACGGGATAGCGAGAATAATTTTGACTTATCATCATAACGTAAGTATATTAACTTATATGTCACATAAATAACAACAGTAGTAGTGAATTTACTTAAACACGTCAGCGTCATTGTAATTTGGAATTCTTATTTATTAATTTTGCACTTTTGTGTTTCCCTCATAGGGGTTTTTGAAATTTTGATATACAAATTAGGTTAAATCCCCAGTTAAATTTACAGTTACAAAAATGCAATCAATAAATTACATTGACATCGACAATTATTAAAAATATATTGTAACTGGACAGGACTAATCAAATTCAGCACAGCAAGCTTTACAAAATTTCATACGCATAATTGTATCCGAGCACTACATATCTATAAAAGGCATTTTTGCTCAGATTTTTTTTAAGTCTGTAGACCCCTTGTGCTAATGGCCTTCTAACCCTGGATTGGCATTAGTAAAACAATTAATAGTAGATTGCTAACCAAGGGATGAAAGGCATTCATTCCTGCCGAGGTTGTTTGGCGCTCGAACGCAGTGAGAGCGCCAATAGTCCGAGGCTTAAATGATGCCTTTCACCCGAGGTAAACACTCCACTTTTTATTTCGAATACGAGGAAAGTAAAATGCATGTGTTATTTTAAAAACGTGACTATTTATAGTATTTCTTGAGGGTACTTTCAATTAACAATTAAAAAGTATCGTTATTTATGGAATGGGGAGTTAAATATCACAATGGAAATTTTATAACAAATTCATTTAAACCCAAATTTCAATTGCTTATTGTAAAAAAATATAAAAAATCGTACTTGGTTCGTAAAATGCTCTAGTGCAGAGACGTATCATTTTCTGCACACCTTTTAGAACAACAACGACCCTCTTTCAGAGCATGAGAAATGAAAAGATGCTAACTATTCTTAGGTATTCAGTCGGCACAAATATTGTCCAATTAACACTCCGGTGCGCAAATATTTAGACCGACTAAGCTTAAGTTCTCCTTTAGATTAATCGAGTATTGTCCTCAGACGCGGATTAAATGCTGGCCGTTATTCACAATATAAATACAATGGGGTACAATGGTAGAATAAAAGATATAATAAATTGACCAATAACAGACAAATTAACTTCTTTTTAGGGTTCCGTAACCAAAGGGTAAAAACGGGACTCTATTACTAAGACTCCGCTGTCCGTCTGTCCGTCTATCCGTCTGTCTGTCACCGGGCTGTATCTCATGAACCGTGATAGTTAGACTAGACTGTTGAAATTTTCACAGATGATGTATTTCTGTTGCCGCTATAACAACAAATACTAAAAAGTACGGAACCCTCGGTGCGCGAGTCCGACTTTTCCGGGTTTTTTAGAAATATCAAAAGAATTAGCTAATGAAACATGGACATGTGACGTGACTGTCAAGTTGCCCTTGCCTTGCCTCGATTTATTACATAGAAATTTCAACCCAATATTTTTCAAAAAGCAAAGAAGACATTTCTTCAACCAGAAACTTTATTTTGGATACTGACAGATCATAAGAAATTCGGATCAAATTTATAACCGGAAGGGCTACCGCGAAAACCGAAATTCGCAAATTGCGGGGATCTTTCTCTTTTACTCCAATGAAGGCGTAATTAGAGTGACAGAGAAAAATTCCCGCAATTTGGAAACTTCGATTTTCGCGGTTATAGCCCTGTTATCATCACACCAGCCTTAGATTGTCGCGGTCAGTATGGATCAAGCGGAGACCAATGATAGAGGGCCTTGAAAGCTATTATTTGACCCCTATGTGTGCTCAGCGAAAATTAATGGTCTCAGACTGGGGGTTGGATCCATACTAAACGTTTGCCTTGTATATATATCACTTTTTGGAACCAAGGAAGCGGTACAATATCTAAAAACTGTAAATCTCTGAAGTAGAGTAACACAAAAAGCCATACGAAAAAAAAAAAAAACAAAAAAAAAAAACATTTAAGTAAGTAGATATTGTAGATTGTCTATAGGGTCGTTATCTGGGTCGATTTCGTTTAGTTTTCGATTTTTTTTGTCAGATTTCGAGAAAATTTGGCGGATAAATAGAGTTCCCTGTTCTGTATAATATTAAGCCCAATGTAGATATTGTAGATTGTCGATAGGGTCGTTATCTGGGTCGATTTCGTTTAGTTTTCGATTTTTTTTGTCAGATTTCGATAAAAATTGGTGGATAAATAGAGTTCCCTGTTCTGTATAATATTAAGCCCAATGTAGATATTGTAGATTGTCGATAGGGTCGTTATCTGGGTCGACTTCATTTAGTTTTCGATTTTTTTTATGTCAGATTTCGAGAAAATTTGGTGAATAAATAGAGTTCCCTGTTCTGTATAATATTAAGCCCAATATTATCGTATGTCCTAATAAATCTTCCACTGAATTACGAAAAAGTATGGCAGTAACTCACAACCTAACCTAATGACTTGTGTCAGTATTTTAAATAGATATTTATTCAATCACACAACGTAAAACAGAATAGTTGAAATCAAAATAGTTACATCAATTTAAATTTAAACTTTGCTACTAACTTAAAATATAATATGCAATCATCAGTTACAATATTCAAAAGTATGTATCATATAACACGATATCGAGGTTTCATTTGTACTAAAATTTTACTTTAATGAACGTCATAATCAAAAAAACAAATGTCAGTCGATCGCTCTATAATGTTCCACTCGGTAATTGAAATCCCTCGGTTGTGCGGTTTGGCCGCCGCCGTGCGTGCGGTTTTGTATGAACAATCTAATGATTAAAAGAGCTTAAGTCGCAAGTAAATTTACAAAAAACATGAATTAATTGGTTTATTTCAACTTTTATATATGAAGCTGGTTTATCGGAAGTAGTTTTTAATGGGAAAAAGTGTAATTTTATTGTTTTTTATTTTTTTTGACGTTTTGTAGTCAAAATCAATGTTGATGCCCATATTTTTGACATTTGTAGCAGCATTGCAGTCGGAAGTAATGGCGCGCCGCAGCATTTTGAATCCTCATACATATTTCTTCCTAACACTCTCTGACATTCAGTTATTAGTCACAGTATGTAGTTAGTTAGTTAGTTAGTTTTGCTGGGCATTTTCCGCAACTCGACATCCAATGTGCCTATTTTGCGTGAAACGAGGTAGCGCTACTCTAACCACCCCAGCTCCTCCACGAAGCCTAGCAAGGTCTTCAGGTTGCTAGTAGCTTCCTTTAGTGTGCATGGATTTCCTAGGTATTTGCTCCTATATACTTCTACCTGTTTACAGTCTAGGAGAATATGTTTTGTTGTTTCTTCTTCTGCCATGCACGCTCTGCACATGGGGCTGTCCGTTTTACCCATAATATGTAGGTGTTTGTTTAGTGTGTTATGTCCTGTTATTAATCCTACTATTTTACGTAGTTGGCTTCTTGGTGTTTTCAGTAATATTTTGGTAAGTTTGTGGTTCAGTTCCGGTAGAATTTCTTTGGTTTGCCTGCATGTCTTCATTTCATTCCAGTACTTGTTGTGCAGTTGTCTGTGATGTTGTTCTAGCTGGTTGTGTATGTAGGATATTGGTAGAGGCATAATTGGCTCGGGTCCATATGCCGGTGTTTCTGAACCTTTCCTGGCCAGTTCATCCGCTGCATCGTTTCCTCTTGATCCACTATGCCCCTTTATCCATTGTACTCTTACTTTGTTGCCTTCTTTGCTCACTTCAGTGAGGCTCCGATCACAGTATGTATTGGAAGGTAGGTATGCGAGAAAAAACCGGCCAAGTGCGAGTCGGACTCGCGCACCGAGGGTTCCGTATTTTTTAGTATTTCTTGTTATAGCGGCAACAGAAATACATCATCTGTGAAAATTTCGACTGTCTAGCTAACAGACAGACAGACGGACAGATGGACAGCGGAGTCTTAGTAATAGGGTCCCAGTTTTTACCCTTTGGGTGGAACCCTAAAAAGTACTGCTTCTATCGTTATAGTAAATTTTTAAGACTACAGTTTAAAAAAAAGCAACCCGAGAGAAAAACAAAATGGCGTCTAATGGAGTGCGCAACGTTACTGAGAATTTAAATACTGCTTTGTGGAATAAGAATTGTAGAATTGAACTGTCGGTCTGATTCGAACTTTTAGATAGAATAGATAGGTACGTCAAAAATTTGCTAAATATACGATATGGATCGGATATGTCAGTGCCAAAAGTGACGTTTTTGTTTGAAGATACGTCACTTTTGACACTTATATATCTGATCCAGTTTTAAAGCAAACTACTCTGAATTTTAAGCAATATTCGTACAATTTGATAGTCCATTTTGTATGCAATATGCAAAATATCGTAATTAAAACTGCCATTAACTGCCCAAAGGTCTTAAACAGTTTAAGTAATCGAATATTAACTATAAAGTAATTGTTTCACAATCTCATCCTTATCTTATTCTGTTATTAAATTTGATATTACATTGAAAAAATAATCTTATTTTTATAGTGATATGCTTTAAATTAAGCGGTTTTATTTTATTCACGAAAATCAATAACAGTGGCATTTTTGAGATAGCGCTAACTTTTTATTTCCATACCGAGATAAAGTAACCATTTTAAAATTGCATCCAGATTTCAATGCATAAAAGATCAGTTAACTTCTGAGTATTAGAATAAAGTGGAAAATCCTTTGGCACAGTTTTAGCAAACGTAGTTAAAGTTGCATTGCATATATTTGAATGTTTTAGCGAATTTGAATGTTTAACTTGTTTTTTCTATATGTTATGATGGTTAATTTAATGCATAGCTGCCGAAATACGATTGATCCATATAAAGATAAGAATTTGTTAATCTATTCATACATTTAATAGCTTTATATTTGGCCACTTAGCAAAAGCGAAAAAATATACTTAGGACGTTTAAGTTAAAAATGATAATATAACATTTAAAAATTTCGCGGTTTAAACACATATTAAATCACATTTAGAAACGGGTCTATCGCGAATTTATTTTGTTACCTTTATTAGCCGCGACCACGACCAGTGAAACCTGTGTCGAAACGTCGGTAAATAAAGGTAACAAAATAAATTCGCGATAGACCCGTTTTTAAATGTGATTTAAAAATGATAATGTTTCTATTAAACCAAATTAAAGTTACCACCGTAAGCAATAAGATAAGATGTACCTATGTTGGCTATGTACTTAATAATTAACTAGGCAACTAACTAGCTAAGACTACCCTTCTGTGTTTTAAGGGAGTCCCCTCTGCCAACTGTCTTGCACTTTGGCAGAAGAATTATATATATATATATATATATATATATATATATATAAATCTCCAAACATAAAATATAGCTGTCGTCACAGTTTTTTTTGACCCTACCTATACCAACAGAACACAAAATGGAAGGCGGGTGTAATTGCGTGGACATTTCAATTTGTCGTGTTCGTGCAAGCCGCCATGTTGCGATGGCTCAAATATTTCAGGGGCTTTTCCGTCACAGACCCGCAAATATTTTCAAGGTCAATCATTGAGGGCATGCTTGAAAAAGTTTTCATCATCTTCGGCATACCAGATTGCTGGGATCCTTAAAGCTTCTCGGCAACTTATGCTAAGAATTAGCTCAGGCACTAGTGTTTTACCTTTGAACATAAAGAGAAAACTAGGCCGAATTAAGATTACTATGTTTTCTATTACCGAAAAGCGACTACCAAGTCAATGCTTGGACTAGGTACCGTAAACTGATTCGTGGGGTAACTTTGACCATCGATTTTTGAGGAATAGGCAGTTGATTTTTGAACGCAAACTTAAGAATTTTGTAGTTGGCAACCTTAACAGAAATACATGATAAAAGTGGCCAGTAACAAACTCCTTACGGTTTATAACTCGACGATCAAGGTTGACCTTACGAATAAAAGTAACCCCAGTTTAAGGTGCTTTAGAAATAAAGCATTTATTGTCCAAATGTCCACAGTATACTAATGTCTGCCGAATAACTGTGGAGTACAAAATAGCAGAAGGGTGTAATTGTGTGGACATTACAATTTGTCGTGGAAGCCATGTTGCGATGGGGCTTTTCCGGATTGAACCCGTGACATTACGGAACAGGAAGCTGTGATTATAAGTAATCAATGATAAAACGGGACTCATATGTATAATATACATATAGAATAGAATAGAATAGAATAGAATTCATTTATTCATGGTAAACTACATTTCATACAAACGTATTAATTACAAAGAAAAAGTATATTTAAAACAATAAAATATATACCTAGTTATACAGTCCATATGAGTCCGTAATTATGTATTCTGATACAATAAACAATATTATTGTTTATTTTATAGGATTGAAAAATCAGGAAGTACTTGTTTATTCTAAAGTTGACTTGTTTATATGTAACTTTATTTGTTTTATTTGTTGATATGTAATTGTTTTTTTTTTTTTTTTTTTTATTATTTATTAAGAAACAAACAGTCTTATAAAACAGATGAGTATTTAAAGTAACATTTTTCTGGCAATAGACCTATAGTTTCCTATATGTAAACGACTATTAATAAAAACTTATTGCTAAGTACAAATGACAAACAATACATGCATATTGTACATATAGTCCGACAAGAAATTGCAGAAAATTAATAAGAAGAAGATGGCAATAATTTAGTACGGTTTTTTTTTAATTGTATCACTACATAGTATAAAACAAAGTCGCTTCCTGCTGTCTGGATGGATGTCTGTCCCTATGTATGCTTAGATCTTTAAAACTACGCAACGGATTTTAATGCGTTTTTTTTAATAGATAGAGTGATTCAAGAGGAAGGTTTATATGTATAATATCAGCATTGCACCCGTGCGAAGCCGGGGCGGGTCGCTAGTTATTTATAATTGTAATTGTATGTCATAATATATTCAAATTATATTATTCATTCATTCAAAGTTGGCCATTTGACCTGTCATTTTAATGACTACTTCCAGTTTAATAGAATCTCGGTGTTTACCGCATTATGACGTGATTAATAGGAGTTGTCGAACTTACAATGGCGCCCAATATCCTGCCCTAGTTGTGCCGGGTACAATGGGACCAATGCGCTATTCATGTGTTAAATATTAGGATATCCATAATGACACCAATTATGTCATTAAAAGTACTAACAATGGCAAATGGTAAATATTCAATTATTCATCGTAATGATCTGTCTGTTTCATCAAACTTTTGAGCTAACTTTTCTGGTAACTAGTAATGAGTTTTTCATGTGTCTTACTTAAATATTCAAATAAATAAATTGAATAATTAAATCGAAATAAATAAATAAAATAAATTATCTTCGGTTACCGCGATAGTTACTCATGAAATAAAACTATAAATCGGGATGTATTATAAATTCAATATACGCGATATAATCCGTTTTCATAGTTTTATTTCATAAAATAAATTAATTAAATAAATAAATAAATAATTTAATTTATTGCCTTAGCGATGTACAGTGTGACTTGGACTCCGACGCGAGATTATTTTATAATAGTATTTTTTTTTGTATTTGTTTAGATTTTTTCCAGACAAAATAGAATAATTTTCAACAGTCTTAGAAACCAGTGTAAGTAATTTCGATATGCATCTTCGTCGCCCATTATCCACAATACAAGCCTTAAAATTTAACGTATGATGTTATGTCGATTAGTGTAAGATTCTCCTATAATATTTTTCTTAATGAATAAGTGAGATTTAAACTTTCAGAGCCTGACAGGAATATCCCACCATTTCATCCGTCCGGTTCTGCGCGAAATATTATAAAATTATATTGTTACGGCTTTCCCGGTCGTTTCGCCGATATATGCGTGCGGGGCGCGCGGCGGACTACAAAATAGTTTTTATCCCGACGAAATGATATGTAGCTTCCTACGTGTCGCCAATAGCCAATCTTTGTGGCAGATGTGTCTGGTCTGGAGGATACTTTTCCATTACCTATAGGTATTTCGGGATTATAATAACAATAATATTTTTAAATATATTAATAACGGGTCACTCACGTGTTTTAAGTCGAAAACGCTCGACATGTTTAACTCCGTACCGAGGAGCGGAGGTACGGAGTGAAACATGTCGAGCGTTTTCGACTTAAAACACGTGAGTGACCCGTTATTAATATATTTAATATGTCTGTGTCTCGCGGAAGTTTTGTTATTAAAATATATTTTTTTATTTCAGGCCATTTTGCCCATAGATTACGGGATTAGGCAGCACCATCTCTCTTGCTATCCCGGAATCACTTTATACATACGTTGTTTTTTAGTATTAAACAATCTTGACGTATCTTTTTCCTGAAGAAATAATGTTACTATAACATTAAAGACTCGCGTTTTGAACACATATTAAATCACATTTACAATCGGGTCTATCGCAAACCGCGTCCAGTGAAACCTGTGTCGAAACGTTGGTAAATAAAGGTAATAAAATAAATTCGCGATAGACCCGATTGTAAATGTGATTTAATAATGTTACTATTACTTTTGAAACCAAAAGAATACAAATTCTTCTTCATCGTATAAAGGGATGGAACTTCAAAAATCAAAGGGTAATCAATAAACGTATAAAGTGAAAAACCCCGTGTCCGTTTCATGTAACGCGGGTTACTGAGTTATTTTCCACTTTTTTTCGAGTTTAATAAAAGCCTTTAAAAATAACCTTAAAAAACTGCTAATTGAAAAATGCTATTATACTGTTAACGAATTCCTAAACGACGCCAATGTATGACTTATTTAAAGTACTTAATTTGATTGCCTAACTTTGACTCAAATATTGACGAATCAGAATTTATTTATTTAGCAAAAATATTGACATTAAATCATTAGAATAAATTTTAGGTTAATCATGTATGTAAGTAAATTATGTGACGTATTATGAATATTAAGATTTGATTATTCTTACTGTAAATTATGTGTTAGATATAATTAGTAAATTGCTTCACCCTATCCGGGTTCATGTACCATAGTAATAAGTCCTAGACATAATTCATTGTACATGACTGCAATAAACGAAAACGAATACGAATAATTTGATGGAGGTAAAGTACTTTGATTTATTATTCACACTGATATCTTTTGTTCTGCTGTTTGCTTGCCTTTTTTTTAATACTACGTCCGTGGCAAACAAGCATACGGCCCGCCTGATGTTAAGCAGCCTATGTACGCCTGCAACTCCAAAGGAGTTACATGCGCGTTGCCGACCCTAACACCGCACCCTCGTTGAGCTCTGGCAACCTTACTCACCGGCAGGAACACAACACTATGAGTAGGGTCTAGTGTTATTTGGCTGCGGTTTTCTGTAAGGACTTCCCCAGTTGGGCTCTGCTCTAGATCTGGAATGACATCCGGCTGTGCTGTGCCCTCCCATACAAAGCGAGATTACATTCACTGTGCCCATACCTCTGTTTTGGACGTAGTTTAAGGACATTCCCGGGTCCAAAGGCCTGGAGCCTTTGACGACTGAACACTCCACTAAGTACAGTCCGCTCCGCAAGCTTTCAAAACACGTTACTTCCACTTGGAGGGTTTACTGTGGGTTTATATTCGGCCGAATTGTACAAATAGGGCACAGAGTGCGTTGTTTCTATTAATGCGGTAGATTTGATTTATTCAAGTTGTTATGGCTGGCAAAGAGGATATAATAGGATAGAGCGGTACTGTCATAGTAAATTTTGTAACCACAGTAAATTCACTGCCATCTATCGACACACTTTAAAACTAAAAATGAAGATTTATAAAAATACGATAAAATGTAAGATTTAAATATGGATAAATGATTTTTTATTTGCATTAATTATTTTTATGATTTTGATTTTTGACTCATGTTCTTTCACTGATAAGCGTTAAAATTGTTAAATAACAAACGAAACCGTCAACGCCCTCTATACGAGAGTAGGCCAAAGGTAGTGGCGCCATCTGATCGAGAATAAAATTTTCGTGATTTTCGAGGCACGTTTTTTCCTTAGACTGTATCCATCTATTACGGAGTTATATCTATCTTTGTGGCTGGTTGACGTCCTATAGCCTACGTAGTATATATATAGTATATAGTGCGGCCTAGCAGGCGTGTCTCACTCCGCGATTTTGTTGTTTTGCTACAAGTACCTGAAGCCGCCCCAATTTTGGGGTTTTGCCATAGTATTTGCCGCGCACCGCTACGGAATGGACGCCTGCACGTTGCGCCGCCTTGCGCGTAGTAGACGCGTTTTGTTAGAGAGTGAACCTTCTGTACCTAGTACTATTATGTATTCTGTGGTCCTATTCGGTAGTGACCCTGCCGCAGAAGCAGGAAGTCCCGGGTTCGAATCCCGGTAAGGGCATTTATTTGTTGTAAGATGTTATCCCCAACAAACAATTTAGTCGTAAGTATAATTAAGTAGCTAAAGATGTTATCTATGTATCTGAGTAAGTATTTATCTATATAAGTATGTATGTACAGTGCGAAATGAAATAGTGGAAAATAAATAACTTTCTACGTAACTGTCACATTTTTGACGTAAAATATTTAAGCATACAAGCGTGCCACGCGCTATAATTCGAATTGGTCTATACGCTACTACACGTTCTTCTAAAAACGAGCTTATAAGGGCGTAAAAAACGCTAGTCTATAATCGCCCTAATGCGGGAATGACATCAATGCAATGCATCAAGAAAATTGACAGTGAAATTAGCAATTAGCAGTAACTTTGCAACCATGGAGACTGTATAAAGGAGCCAAATCTCTATGTATGAAAAGTGTCCATCAAAAAACAGTAATTAGGCGGCGCCACCATACACCGAAATACTACCAAAAACAACCTACGTAATTTGGTCGGATTATTTATTGCCTTATGTGATGGTTCATGTTATACTCATGTCCCAGAGCCTAACTAGCACCACCGGAGAGTAGGAACTATTATTTAAAGCTCAACGCGGTCACTTTTACAACAATTCTGCCATAAGAGATTGCGATCCTTTCTATACCATCCATATTTGCAACAGTTGGCATCCGAATATCACCTTAACAAGCTTATGTAAATCAAAATTCTGAACAAAAAGTCGAAAAATCTCAATTTAGCCATATGACCGACTAATTTAAAAGCGGGCGGAGCGGCGGAAAGTGCCGAAATTTTAAAACGTAATAAATATAAGAGCCTCGGTAGAGAGTATCATTTCGTTCCATTTGGAGTTGAAACTCTAGGCCCATGGGGTCCCAGCGCGCGCAAGTTGTTTGCAGAAATCGCGAAGCGTCTGGTTGACGTAACTGGTGACCGAAGAGCTGGCGGCTTCCTCGCACAACGATACAGCGAGGAAATGCCGCCAGCATCCTTGGTACAATGCCTTAAGGGCCTATTTCAGCAGATTTAAGCTAGTTATTAAATTCGTTTACGTAGTACCACTGTATATATCCTGTATGTAAATTAAGAGTTTTAATTTAGCCATTTGAAAATTCTTTTGACAGTTTTACAATTTATGACTTCCTCAATAAACAGAGAACTAGTAAAATTCTTCCGATAAGGATAATACACGAATACTTAATACATTAGTATACTTTTGGTCCCCTATCGGCAAAACAGAAGCCTTACGGAGTTAGTAGGGTTGCGAAACAATGTGAAATTCGCCACCTCATTTAATTGAGCCTGTTAGACAAATCTTTTTAAGTAAAAATCTCCGAGAAAAAAGAGATGACTGTCAAGATATACAGTTAGAAACAAATTCAAAGTGAATAATTCACTTTGGGTGGGACTTGAACCTACGACCATCGGATCGCTAGCCCGGTGCTCTTCCATCTCAGCTACCAAGATCTTTCCCAATACAGCGAATATTTCCACCATAATATGTGATATTTTCTATAAAAAGGGACCTTATTGTCGATGGCGCTTACGCCATTATTAACGATGCTCCGATATTAATACAATGCGGCGCGACGCTGTGCAGCGTAAGCGCCATCGACAATAAGGTCCCTTTTCATAGAAAATGCCCCATATGAGCCTTAGGGAGGCCACTTTTAAGTTGTCTTTCTGCTTGATACAAAATTAATTCATACAGTAGCGGTATTCATAAATCTATGAATCGTTTGTCTTTATCTGTCATTTTGACATGTATTTGTAAGAAAGGGATAAAACATAATTTAACTAAATGAGGCCCGTAAAGTTTTATCAAAGATAGATATAACTCCGTAATAGATGTTTACAGTCTAAGGAAAAAACGTGCCTCGAAAATCAAGAAAATTTGATTCTCGTTCAGAGGGCGCCACTAGTTTTGGCCCACTGTCGTATAGATGGCGTTGACTGTTTCGTTTGTTATTTAACAATTTTAACGCATATCAGTGAAAGAACATGGGTCAAAATCATAAAAATAATTAATGCATTTAAAAAAAATCATTTATCTATATTTAAATACATTTTATCTTAATTTTTAGTTTTAAAGTGTGTCGACAGATGGCAGTGAATTTACTGGGGTTACAAAATTTACTATGACAGTACCGCTCTAGTATAAGTTACTCTATGGTTTTATGCATAAGGGAGTTGGAGTACGTCAAAACTACAAATAAAATTCAAACGCTATTCGACATTTTTCGGTAAAACTTCGTGAAATGTTGAGAAAACCCTGGCGTCCGGTAACCCTACATCCTCGGGGAGACGCCGCTCAATCGAGCCTAATTGTCAATCCGGCGTTATCCGATCAGATCCAACGATAGGTCAGCCGGGACCGTCAGTCGGCGGAATATGGAAGGAATATTCTTTTATAAATATTTACTCGTAGTGTCGAGTACATTTAACTTTCATTCCATTTCTTTATTTGCATTCAACATACTATCAATTCAATTTCAATTATTTATTTAATTCGAATCATTTTGATCCATAGTGTTAGTAAGTACAACTTAAAATGAATTAAAGTTAGGTGAGTGGTTATACATTATATATAAGTACAAGAAACCCCTTGGGGTGTGGGTGTGGCAAAAGATAAAATTAAATTAATATTTACAAAACAGTCATATCAATAATACCAGTAAAAAAAAGTCAAAGTGAAATAGAATAAAAACATATTTACTAAGAGATTAGGAAATAATAAATTAATATCAAATGAGTATCTAATTAGTATAAAGAAATATGGTTTAAAAATATGTAATCAATATTATAATAACAGCCTTTCAGTAAAAACGTTTTGAGGGACTTTTTGAGAACATGGTACTCTCGTATTTCATTTAATTCGTTTGGTAATTAGCCTATTATACAAATTTACTGCTTGGTAGCGTACAGTGTTTAGCCATTTGCAAGTTCGGGAAAAATTTGTTGCAAATGTTTTTTTTACGTGTTACTGAACGAACTTGTGTATCTTCCTCTATTTCATGTAGATTTTTAACAAGATTAGCCAAAAACTCAAAATAAACCTGAAATACGTAATGCATTAGAACACTGCTCTCAGCATAAGATGGATGGAACGTGTGAGCTCTGGGATTCCAGTTTTATACCCCGTAAAACTATAGTGCGGGGGACAACATCTATTTATCGAACGCTGTTAAGGGTTCGAAACGTCGGGATGTATTTTAAATTCAATATACGCGATATAATCCGTTTTCATAGTTTTATTTCAAAATCTATTTTGTTTCATAGAAACACAAGTTGATAATACATGTCAAAAGTCAAACGGATCCATATTACTAAACTTTTCTAACTTTAAAATAGTCTTTTAACTTCCTAAAACACATTTGTAATTTTTTTTAATACTTTCTTTACATTATCAAGCAAGTTTACAAAGCAAGGGGCCCACTGACTTTCAGTCCGACGGACGATATCGGCTTGTCAGTTAGAAAAAAAAATTGACAGTTCCGAACAACTGACAGACCGACATCGTCCAGCGGACTGCTAGTTTGTGGGCCCCTTAAGCTCTTATTTGAAATGTAAGTTTTTTTTCTCTTAAAGTAACTTAGTACTTATAACTGAAACTCAACATGAACCGCAAACACGTTGTTTGTAACACGTAAAAAAAAAATTTGTTGCAAATGTTTTTTTTACGTGTTACTGAACGAACTTGTGTATCTTCCTCTATTTCATGTAGATTTTTAACAAGATTAGCCAAAAACTCAAAATAAACCTGAAATACGTAATGCACTAGATCACTGCTCTCAGCACAAGATGGATGGACCGTGTGAGCTCTAAGATTTTAGTTTTATACCCCGTAAAACTGTAGTGCGGGGACAAAGAAGAAGTGACTGAGAAGTAATTGAAACACACCAGCAAGGTTGATTTGGGGAAAATGTGAACACGCATATCGGTTCATGTTACAATGATATTATAAAAACGCATTTTACTAAACTACATGCTTCTAAATTCATTAATCTGTATTTTTTTCTATTGTGAATCTTCTAAAGATAACAAAATAAAATAATTTCATCAGTGAGATCACATAATCAAATTCAACAAGACGCAAAATTTCCTCGCGGGCTCTCGGTCTAAATGCTCCAGTCTGAATTAACCTGAGCAGTTCCGAATATAAACCAAAGTTTACCCCGTTGTTAGTAATAAAACCTCTTTGGGTGTTTAATATCGGCGTAGCCACATTTATAGCTGGGAAATATGAATATTTCCTGAAGAAAATCTTTTATATGAGCTCAGTTTGAAACTTAATGGGGCCTTTGAATGGGCGGTAAGTTATTTAGTATTCAAAGAGCAAGAAAATGCTACTAAAAAGAAAAAATAAAGGGACGTTAAAGATCACGGAAAGTGTTGGTTAATTGAAATAGTTGGCTAGTGGATTAGAAGCAATAGGTGACACTGATGGGTTAACGATTTAACCGCTTGACCCCGGGTTAGTGGGATGGTACAAGTGGCCGTCAGTGATTCTGAGTTAAAACATAACATCCCGACGTACGATTTTGCCTGTACAACCAGCCTTAAAGTTTATAGTCTATGTTCATTATTTCTAGTATATGGGTATTTTTGCACTTTGTAGTTTTTCCTCAGTCACCCGTTGACCACGAACACTGTAAAGGGTTCGAAACGTCGGGATGTATTAAAAAATTCAATATACGCGATATAATCCGTTTTCATAGTTTTATTTCATCAATATAGTTTGAATCATAGCAAATGACAACCATTAGGATGGCATTAGGATGCTCTGAACGTGGGCAACTTATTGATGTTTCCGAAATTAATTTCTTTGATAATATCTTATCGTTTGCCGATTGATCATCCGTATGCCGCGAGCAAACATTTTGTTTTGAACAAACGTTTGCTCTTCCTATTTAGTACTGGAGCAAGTATTTCCATTAACCGGACAAACGAACGATTGCTCTCTCAGAACTGTTCAGAACACTGAGTGAAAACGCGGCTTTAGACGCCATTACGATCGTTAGGATAGGTTAACACTAAGTGCAAACGCGGCGTTAGACGCCATTACGATCGTTAGGATAGTTTAACACTAAGTGAAAACGCGGCTTTAGACGCCATTACGATCGTTAGGATAGGTTAACACTAAGTGAAAACTCGGCGTTAGACGCCATTACGATCGTTAGGATAGTTTAACACTAAGTGAAAACGCGGCGTTAGACGTCATTACGATCGTTAGGATAGGTTAACACTAAGTGAAAACGTGGCTTTAGACGCCATTACGATCGTTAGGATAGGTTATATTTGTAACCCTACTGAAAGTAAATACAACGGTTATACAATACAATACAAATGAATTTATTTCATAACTTTCTACAGCTGTTCTTAGTTATAAGTGTGTAGGTAATTAGTCCATCTTAGGTATAAAGAGCTTTTACTTAATTGTAATATAAATTGTATGTTAAACTTTACTTTAGCCAAAGTTCATTAGTACTAATTAATATATGATATGTTCGATTACTATTTATAAACCCTTAATAGTTAGTAGCGGGGTTTTCTGTCACAAGTATTTACAATACTTACAAGGAGATTCCAAGCATAACTAAATTGTAAATTGTGAAATGTTGTAACCAAGAATAAACAATTTTCAAGAGCAAATAGGTAAGTATTTGTCTAAACATTGTGCAATTTGTTTGATTGTGTGTGTGATTGTGAATTTCGTTATCGCAAAACCGCTTTCGGTCATTAAAATTAAATGAAATTTTGGAAAAAGTGTATCGGACAAATAAATTCTTCCGAAGTGTAAGCAAAATTTAAGTACTGAAATAATACTATACACAGAAAACATACCTAATTACGTCCAAAATAAATATTTCGATTTTTTAAATTTGATTTACGCATTTTGGGGATTTCAAGACGAGTTTATCACGTTTAACTATAGACATAGTATATACAGTCGCCATCAGATATATCGGAGCGGCCGAGGCGCTCACAAATATCTGAATACGCCTCTATTGTCAAGGCGTTAGAGTGCGTGTTCAGATATTGTGAACACCTTGGCCGATCCGATATATCTGATGGCGACTGTACAAGTAGTTATAGACGCGCCACCGAGCGACCGGGGGTAAGAGAAAGAATATTCATATAAAATTTGGGCAGCATAGGATTTTTTCTCTTTCACTCTTATAAATTTCAGTATTTCGCCATCGCCTCCTACCTATGATCACCCGGTCGGTGATAAAGACAAAGCATGGCACTATTTTCTCTTTCCTCTTATAGGATTCGCAATAAGACTATCTTTCTCTATCAAAGAGTGTCAGGCCCTTGTCGGGCCTCCTTTACTCGCTCAAGGCCACGCGCTATATGCCTACCGCTCGGCATATCGTCGACGATACAACCGACAGAGGGCCGCCGAACGCCCGCCTGAGCGCTCGCACCGCACGTTTCCTGCGCCAACGCTTCGAAATTCGAAACCACGTAATTATTGTGCAGTAGATAGGTGTAAAAGTCAAAAAACAAAGGAAAATTTGTCGTTTTTTTCATTTCCGAGAGACGAAGAAAGGTGAGTAGTGTTTTAAATCTATCTTTATGAATTTTGTCACCATTTATTTCTTTGAACATAAGTAGGTAAATCGTAAATTAAGGAGTTTTTTGAGTCAGGTTGTTTTTACTAGACTTATATTGACCGGGATATAGACCGTGATTACCTTTTGTATTATTTGTGAGCTCCCGATATTTCGACGCAGTTACATCCCCGTGAACATGAATGAACATGATGCATGTAACTGCGTCGAAATATCGGGAGCTCACAAATAATACAAAAGGTAATCACGGTCTATATCCCGGTCAATATAAGTCTAGTGAAACTAACCGTGAATCATTCAAAACTCAGGTTGTTTTTATATTTGATTGACTAATAAAAAATATGGTTGATTCGCAACATTGGTTTTATTACAATAATAACATAATTAACAGTACAACCCTAGCGCATTCTTAACGATGACGCGTTGGCACGTGACTCAAACGGCGAGCAAGGCAGTCTCGACTCTTTGTGCGCGTACTTATGGTACATTTCTTCTCGTCCTGAGCAGCAGGTATTGTTATTAAGATTTTGTAGGCTATTATAGCGTAGGTATTTTCGCTTTAGTATGGGAATGATGTATCTGTTACGTAGTAACTATTTATTAATCTGTGCCCTTGTGTTTAACATAAATATCCACCTTTGTATACGAGACATATGAGCGTGTAGGAAGTAGGAAGCCATTGCGATATCCTATCGTTGCCAAATGCCCGAGCCACGGTTCCTCTTCAAGCAGATTTGCGGATTATTTGTAATGACTAACTCTCCTTTTCGTAATACCTATTTTATTAAGTTTACAAAGTACTATCTAATAAGTAAAAAAGAAACAAGCTATTGCTATTTATTATACAGGGAACAGCTATGAGTATAATATGAATAAAGTCTTTGTTATCCAAAAGCGAGCCATGAGGACTATAGTGCGTATTCCACAAACTGAGTCCTGCAAGGAATACTTCATAAACCTTAAAGTACTAACTGTCCCGTGTCTGTACATCCTTCTGCTCCTCACTGACCTGGTCAAAAGTCTAAAGGAGTACGAGACTAATGAAGAGAGGGAGATAGGTGAAGTATTCATTACTCATTGCGCAGAATTTCAGTGTCCAGCTCTACAATAAGCTTCCCAGTGAGTGGAGGAACATCGATAGCCTTGTTATCTTTAAAAATAAATTAAGAACACTGCTGCTGAAAGAGTGCTTCTATTCTGTAGAGGAGTTCACGACCTACTTTAGTGATTTGTCTACGTAATGTTGGTATTAATTAATTTAAATTAATTTAGGTAAATACGTCTGATATTGTTCTGCATGTTAGATTGTATAATTCTTAGATTTAAGGAACTTAGCATGTAATTATATTCAAATACAATTATATTGTTCATGAATAAATAAATACAATACAATATAGAAAGTACAAGTGAAGGGTACACGGAAAGAACATGTCTAGTCACTTTTTTCGGAAAATGAGATTTTGATTTCAAAATGTAGAGCTCTTAATGAACTATTGGTTAACGTTAATAAACGTAAAGACCTGGTCACGGAATTACCATACATTTTGACATGGTTCCAAATTTTAAAACCGCGATTACTCAAAATGTTACTTAAGTGACTAGACATGTTCTTTCCGTTCTTTCAAGTACAATATTGATTAATTACGATTTTTCTTTGTTTCGTCATCACTTTTGACACTGACAGATTACATCCATAACAAAATATAAAGAAATAAATGTTATTACAATCAGTAATTCCTTCAGGTGACTGTGTCTTTCGGCTAATTAGATAATACCACAGATGTAAAACATAGAATCAGCCAATTTCTTTACAATACCTACATATTTTTTTCGTATACCCAATTACTAAAAAAGCAGAAGAAACTGGCAAATAAATATCCCTTTAACATAAATAGGTCACTTATTTTCGTTGTTTTGTTTCTGACCACTCTGTCACGCTTCTATTTTTGTCTTTTATTAAATAAATAAAAAAAGTTGAGTGCTATTGCATGTCATTCTAGCTGTAGATTATAATTCTCTTGGGAAAAATTAAAAACTAAATTTCACCCCATACAGTCGCCATCAGATATATCGGAGCGGCCAAGGTGTTCACAATATCTGAACACGCACTCTAGCGCCTTGACAATAGAGGCGTGTTCAGATATTTGTGAGCGCCTCGGCCGCTCCGATATATCTGATGGCGACTGTACAAAAAACTCCACTCCGTCACATTTTTTTGAGGACAAAAAACGAGACAACGAAAAGAATTTTTACCCAAATACGTAATTCACTATTAATAGACGTCAAAATCATTCTGACATAGTCGCGGTTCCCAAGTTTTCCCTTTTACTTCAGTAGGTATTATGTATTTATTTTGTATTCCAAAATTTGATTGGAACAGGGCCATTTAAGCAACAAACACACAAGTCCAATTAAGTTCCGCGATCGCGCGCGATTTATTGGCAGCTATTAACAGAATGGGCCCGCGAAATCGTAGTGAGAACGTTACGTTTCGGCTTGTAATTGTAGACATTTAAATTTAAATTTTGTAATAGGTAATTGTTTCTATCTTAAAACATATTTTTCATTTAATTTAATTTAATATCATTTTTTGAAGTGAACATAGTTATTAAGGGGTAGGTATGTCATAATTAAGATGTAGGTTATTTATACTTTTAAACTCTTTTTACATACAATATATATATATAGTGGTACTACGTAAACGAAATTAATAACTAGCTTAAATCTAAAATAGGCCCTTGAGGCATTGTACCCAGGATGCTGGCGGCAATTCCTCGCTGTATCGCAATGCTGATATGTTGTGCGAGGAAGCCGCCAGCTCTTCGGTCACCAGTTACGTCAACCAGACGCTTCACGATTTCTGCAAACAATATACTTACTTATATAGTAGTTATTAGTGATAAACGTAATTTATAATTTTGACAGTAACAGTGGAATATTAAACTATAATCCCTCTTTTTCGGGTTTCAATGTAGCATAAGATACTGTCGTGTACCTACTTAAATGCCACGCAATTTAAATGTGTCAAGAAAGCATATTATATTATGAGTTTTAGATTATGTATTTGGGATCTCGGAGTAGAATTAGGTAGGTACTTGAAATTAAAATAAGTATTTAAATAAGCTCCCTGCAAACCTTTACCAAAAACGTAAGAGTTATTTTGTCTGATTTTTTTCGGCGTACGTTAAAACAATTTTTCACAGAAACACAATAGAAAAACCATTTCATGGAAAACTCTCGAACCTTGTTCAATTAAATGGGATTCCGAAAAAGTTCATACCTCTATATTGTGAAAAGGGTATTTTATTCGACGCCATTTTAAAAGCGAGATGTTTTTAATCGTGTGTCGGCATTGAGCGGTCACCGGAGCGTTACTCAATGTCTGCCAAATTAAAACGAATGACTGTTCTAAAATTGAAATTTTAATTCAATAATGGCGATTTCACTTTATATTAAAATTAGCGATCCGCCCCGGCATCGCACGGGTGCAATACTGATGTATTATACATACATATAAACCTTCCTCTTGAATCACTCTATCTATTTAAAAAACCGCATTAAAATCCGTAGCTTAGTTTTAAAGATCTAAGCATACATAGGGATCTAAGCATACTATGTAGTGATTTTCTTTTAATAAAATATTTAAAATGCTTTTTAGTTCTTGGAATATATATCATTTAAATTTGCCTAGAATACAGGCATTACGAAAAGCTCTTTATGAAATGTAGAAACGATTTTTAACTTTAAATGTGCGTTGTTTGGAAAGATATTAATTCCATGAAACTGCCTAGAACTTATCTTATAAATGACAAAACAAATCATAGTAAATATTAATAAAAGTTTTAATTGACGTTGGAATACAAATATAGCGATAAATCGCTTTTCTAGGTTTTGGTCGTTTCTGCAATATAATAAGTGCTAACCCTGGAGAAAATGTAAAAGGCCATCTATGGAATTTGTTTATTATTATTTAAGTTGACAATTGTACCTTAATAGCTAGAGCCACAGCGGCACAAATTGGGAGACAGTAATACTTATACATTGGGTACAAAAGTATTTACATGACAATATTAATTATTAAATCACATTTAGAAACGGGTCTATCGCGAATTTATTTTGTTACCTTTATTTACCGACGTTTCGACACAGGTTTCACTGGTCGTGGTCGCGGCTAACTCTACTTACATGCGGCGCAAATCACTGGATTGAGCTTCATAAACCAAAAGTTGTCTCCACTGAACGCCATTATTATCCTCGAGTTGTGCGAGAAGCGATTGAAATCAAGAAGCACCCCAGAAATTTTAATAGGGAAGATGGTTTTAACTTATCGGCAATTTGGGGACCAGTGATCCAGAAGTTAAAGCCATCGGATGTGTGCGCGGATGTTGTGAGTGTTGTGTGTCGGACTATTGACAATAATTAACTTTTATGTGTAGTGGGTGGTTTGAAAATGTGATGTCTACCTCGAACTTTAAATGCACTTTTCGTGGGGTAGTCACACAAATCTCTGTTTTGACATTTTGCTGGGACGTCAGTTAGCCGCGACCACGACCAGTGAAACCTGTGTCGAAACGTCGGTAAATAAAGGTAACAAAATAAATTCGCGATAGACCCGTTTCTAAATGTGATTTAATATGTGTTTAAACCGCGAAAGTTTTAAATGTAATAATATTAATTATACTTATATACCTATAATACTACTTACAGGCATCTCTCGCTATATCACTCTCTTACACTCAATCATCAGTCGTCCGATTGCACTCACAAACAAATCACACTCCGGGTGTGCCTCGAGTACGGAGTTGAGCAGAGCAATGGACTGAGTCAAATCTGCCATGGAAGGACCCCTGAACAAATTTGCCAGAACGACCTCCAACCGCGAGGCAAGCAAAATAGCGAAAAATTGTACCTACGGCAACGTGCCTGATGGCGGCAGTTGGTTCAAAATTATTTTCATTGTCTTGTTTCTGATTCCTCTGTCACGCTTCTGTTTTTGTCTTTTATCAAATAAATAAAGTCTTTCTAGCTGTGGAGTATAGTTCTCTTGAGAAAAATTAAAAACTAAATTTCACCCCATACAAAAAACTCCACTCCGTCACTTTTTTTTCTGAGCAAAAAATAAGGCAAAGAAAATTTTTTTGACCCAGTAGACCACGACGCTTTGAAAAGACAATGGCTGAGAAGAAGCCCTCGAAAATGGTAAATGATGATGATGATAATCAGAGCAACGAAACCTGACAGTTACCTTTATTAGGGTTCCGTAACCAAAGGGTAAAATCGGGACCCTATTACTAAGACTCCTCTGTCCGTCTGTCTGTCTGTCCGTCAGTGGTCTGTCATCAGGCTGTATCTCCTCAACCGTGATAGCTAGACAGTTAAAATTTTTACAAATGATTTATTTCTGTTGCCGCTATAACAACGAATGCTAAAAAGTACGGAACCCTCGGTGGGCGATTTTTACAATTTAGATTCAGGCTTGTGGAGCTGTTGATAGATGGAGGTATCTCGGTAAAGGTTCTAACAACTACAAATATCAAAATTCTCACCGGTTAAACCGTTAACCCAGTGTTAAAATGTACTGGTAACCTTGATAACTCCAGGTTTAACCGGTTAACCCCGGCCTAGTGAATGATGCAAGTGGTCCTTAGGCTTGAATAGGAAGGGTGCCTATTATTGTAAGGGTGTCCTTAATTGGCGTTCTGTTTTATTTTTATTACTATTAGGCTCTGTCCGCAACTTTGTTTGCGTAGAAATCATTTAACTACTTAATAAACCCCCTGTACAATTTTTGTACTCTGGTTTCGATTCGAAGGGAAAGCTTAAATCAAACACCTTGTTCGATGAAAATGACAAGCTTTCTATTAGAACATTGTTTTTATAGTGTCAAGGAGTATATTGAGCACAATAATGGGAATAATTAATATTACATACTTATAATAATCAAATTCAATATAAATTTTATGTAACGTAGTTATAATCAACCAATGTGATGTATTGTATTGATACTAGTCCAAGTGAAATATATTAATCGTAATTGTAATTGTTATTGCATGCATTAAAATTAAATTCAATAATAGAATTATTTTCAGTCTAACATATGTGCTAGACTGATAATTAATTGTTATGTAGGGACTATAAATTTGCGCATCGTTTAATCACGATAGATAGATAGATAGATAGATAAACTGTTTATTTGTTTGCCACAATACACACAAAATATTCAAATACAGAAATGACATAGGTACACAGAACAATCCAGAAAATAAATAAAAATTACAACAACAAATACAATACTGTTCAATATACTACAATAACAACGATAGAATACTGTTCAATATACTACAATAACAACGATAGAATACTGTTCAATATACTACAATAACATCCTGTAACTAAAATTAAGTATTCTTGCAAATAAATGATATTGATTGATTGATTGATTGATGACAAACAGAAGTATGTTTAATTTGGCTCCACACAAATTCTACCAAAGATAGATATAACTCCGTAATAGATGGATACAGTCTAAGGAAAAAACGTGCCTCGAAAATCAAGAAAATTTGACTCTCGATCATAGGGCGCTACTAGCTTTGGCCTACTGTCGTATAGATGGCGTTGACGGTTTCGTTTGTTATTTAACAATTTTTACGCATATCAGTGAAAGAACATGGGTCAAAATCATAAAAATAATTAATGCAAATAAAAAAAAAACATTTATCTATATTTAAATACATTTTATCGTATTTTTATAAATCTTTATTTTTAGTTTTAAAGTGTGTCGATAGATGGCAGTGAATTTACTGTGGTTACAAAATTTACTATGACAGTACCGCTCTAGTATAAGTTACTCTAAAATTTTAAAACGTAATAAATATAAGAGCCTCGGTAGAGAGTATCATTTCGTTCCATTTGGAGTTGAAACTCTAGGTCCATGGGGTCCCAGCGCGCATAAGTTGTTTGCAGAAATCGCGAAGCGTCTGGTTGACGTAACTGGTGACCGAAGAGCTGGCGGCTTTCTCGCACAACGTATCAGCATTGCGATACAGCGGGGAAATGCCGCCAGCATCCTTGGTACAATGCCTCAAGGGCCTATTTTAGATTTAAGCTAGTTATTAATTTCGTTTACGTAGTACCACTGTATATATCTTGTATGTAAATAAATTTGTATTTCAGTTACTCTATAATTCTACAAGCATCTTATACAACTACGTTGAACTAACGTTCGCTAGTTTGACGGAGGTAACAGTGCCATCTACCGGGACAATGGGTAAACCGTTTGAACTAGGCGTTTTATACACCCCTTAAGGTGACGTTCGGATATCAACTGCAGATGCATTACTGTAGCCACCTCATTATTGCGCCGCTGTATCTGACAATCTCGTGAATTTCCTCCGTCAAATTCCTTGTATTGTAAAATTGTTTTCTCAAACATGCTATGTAATATCATAGAGTAACTTATACTAGAGCGGTACTGTCATAGTTAATTTTGTAACCCCAGTAAATTCACTGCCATCTGTCGACACACTTTAAAACTAAAAATGAAGATTTATAAAAATACGATAGAATGTATTTAAATATAGATAAATGATATTGTCTTCGGTTACCGCGATAGTTACTCATGAAATAAAACTATGAAAACGGATTATATCGCGTATATTGAATTTATAATTCATCCCGACGTTTCGAACTCTTTACAGCGTTCGTGGTCACCCGTTGACCGCGATATAATCCGTTTTCATAGTTTTATTTCATATAGATAAATAATTTTTTTTAATTGGATTAATTATTTTTATGATTTTTACCCATGTTCTTTCACTGATATGCGTTAAAATTGTTAAATAACAAACGAAACCGTCAACGCCATCTATACGACTGTAGGCCAAAACTAGTAGCGCCCTCTGAACGAGAATCAAATTTTCTTGATTTTCGAGGCACGTTTTTTCCTTAGACTGTATCCATCTATTATTACGGAGTTATAACTATCTTTGGTAATATTGATATTACGTTCTTTATATTAGGCTGGGAAGTATCACGTGTCAGGCGCGGCTAGACGAGAGGTCTGTAATGAAATTTCATACAAAGTACGCTGGGATACTCCTAGTTAAAAAAAAACACGATATTTGATTGATATTTATAGTTGGTCAAGCAAATCTTGTCAGTAAATAAGAACAAAAAAAACTGACAAACTATATACCTATATTAAACGTTTGAGAAAAGCACTATACATACATCGGCGTGAAAACGGGTTGTCGGCCTCATAACTATCCGACCTCACTACGTTCGGCCGTATATTCTATTCGGCCGGCAACCCCTTCCTTCCCGGCCTCTGTAATGTACTATAGTTAGCTAAACCCTCTATTTTTTAAACAATTATTATGTTCCGTTTTCTCTAAAGATTTTATTAGCCCAGCAAATATTTAACAACACCATGCTAAATATCAACTAAAAGTTACAAGGTAGCTGTGCAAAAACAGTACATAGTTTCTCACTAAGTAGTCTGAGCTGTAAACCTTGGCTTACCAACTATTTGCTTCAAGCAAACGAGCATAACGTAAATATTCGTACAAAATATTGTTATGAGGGATTAATGCTTACTTAAACTTTTCATGTATTTAAACGGAGAAATATGGTACGGTTACTGATAACGTCTGATTAAAGTTGATGAAAGTGTTTGCCTATTGGCTTTCCAATTAACTTATAATAATGATGAAATGTCTCACTTTAAATGCTTATTTTTTTATTACAAAGAGATTTAAGAAAACAAGCATACAAGTTATGAACAGTATGTAGATTAAGATATATTATTTCCTTAAACATACGAGTAGTTACTGAGAACATACCTAAATGTTATTAGAATGTATATTTAGCAACAGGCTTATGAATAAATCTAAATTTTCACAAACAAATCGTATGGTTTACTAATGTATTGCCAAAAATCGTTTCCCAAAGTATTACTTCCCAAACTATTTTACGCAAACTATCATTTGGCAAAATTTCATTTCGCAAATTTTCATAATCCAACCTAACCTAACCCAACCTAGTACGTCATTTTCATTTCGCAAGTATGGGGTTGGGAAATGAAATGGTTGCGAAGTAAAAAAACTTGCTAAAATTTCATTTGGGAAATGAAACTGATGCCATAAGTTTGTTGGGAAGTGAAATTTGGCGAAAAATATTTTGGCTAAACGGCGGTATCCCAAATCGTATGCTGCCTGCAATACGGCCACATCTCAAAATTTATGACTATTGGAGATTAAATCTTAATTAAAAATAATAAAGTTAAGTTTTCTTTAAAAAATTTGGTGCCGCATTGGCCGTATTGCAGGCACCACACGAAATGTGTATAACTTTGGCCGGCCTGAAGCGATCCACTATATAGGCATTTGAAATAACGCAGAATCTGTACGGAATTATAACTTCGCCGTCTCTTTCGCCAAACTTTGTCCTTTATTGTCAACTTGACGCTTAGGAAAAATTGTTTTTGTCATTTCGGTACTTTATTCTCAGCTCTTAAAGTTGGGAGTTCGTAAACAAAGTAATATCAAAAGAAATATCTACACAAATAAATCTTTCTAGGACTAATATCAATGCTTAGTTACTTGTGTGGTTATAATTAAATATCTATATTTATACAGGATGAAGGCCTGCAAGAACCCCAGGTTGGGTGAAGGCCTCCTCCAAAGACGCCCAAATAGTTCGGTCTTGTGTATGAAATTTTTGTGTTCTTCTATTGTCATTCCGCCTCTTCTCACTTCCGATATACCTATTACATTGTACTTGATTTCTTTTATTGATTCTTCTAATTCAATTCAGCGGTCATATGACGAAAGTGTTCTGACGTTGTATGTTGCAATCTGTATTTGTTGAAATTGAAATTCTTTGTTCTTTGGAGGGTTTTGGTTGGGTTGGGTTTGGTTTTGGGCGTTTTTGGAGGAGGCCTTCACCCAACCTGGGGTTCTTGCAGAAGATAAAAAAAAAACAACAAATAAATATACTTAATAATCTTAATATGAAATTATAAATACTAAAAATACTAACATTCTAGAAATTAAGATAGGTAAAAAAAACACAAAATATGTAAAAAACTTACTACAAACAACTCCTTACACTTAGAAACAACATTATTGTTCTCTTTTTTGTATGCAAGAAATAAAAAGGCTTTTTTTTTTTTTTTATTTATACAGGATAACTAAAAAAAGAGTGCATGCCATTGCCAGGGAGGTTTTGGGATTATACTAAACAACCCCGACGTCAAATAAGTTTTACTTCAATCGCGCGTAAAGATTATACGCACACTTTTTTTCGAGCCACTGTTTCCTCCATGATACTATGCACTAAAGCTATTTATAAAGAGGTTTACAGTCTTAATTTACTAACCCCTATTACAACATTTACATCATAAATGTAATTTAAAACAATGTTATTAATATTCAGCCTTTTGCAGTTTCTATTCAGGCAATTTCCCTTAGGTCGTTGACTTGTAACGAAATATGAAAAGGGTATTTCTGTTATAATTCGCTTTTCAAGGAAAATACCCTTATATTTGAAGGCGGAAAAAATGTATGATGTTGAGGGGTTTATTATATAGGGGCTAGGCCGATTTGTAATATTTTCGTATTTTTTTCAACAAGTTTCGTGAATTATGTAGTAAGAGGTACGGCTACCACGAGTTTGAAACTTACATATTCGTTAGTGTGTGCGTACTGCGTAACTTACTTTCTGTGTATCTTGCTCGTCCTCGCATATTAGTGCGAGCGAGATGTATAGAAAGTAAGTTACGCACATGCTAGCGAATACGTCAGTGTCAAACTGTAGTAACAGTACTGGTAGTAACGGTAGAGGAGAACATCCGGACGTACGAAATAATTTTTGCCTAAGCTGAAACGGAGACCTTCGCTTTCGCTCGGTAAATTATTGTCGCAACAATTTAATATTGTCATGGAAAATGGAAATAGGACATTTCATTGTTAGCATTTATAACCGAAAAGTATTTTTTCTCAAAAATGGACGGCAAAGTCGACGTTGCCGGTTAAAAAGTAGGTCGCGAAGTGCGTAGTTTATGTTCAGTCAAAAAATTATAAAGTTAAAAACATTGCAGTCTCGATTTCGGGACTGCAATGTTGCATACAAATTCCATTATTTGTCGAGTTCCAAACTTTTTAAAAGTTGAAGTGACCATATCAAATGAAGGCATAGGTCCATTACACAGCCAAACAGATGATCAGTACTTATTATTATAATGTTGGTACCGCGACTATTTAGGTGTCTCAAATGGGTTGGCGTATTTTCAGCAGAAAAATACAATCCTATTTTTAATTAAAAAAATAAAAAGGCGGCACAGCAAATCTTTATACTTTTTTTTGGGAAAATATTCATAAAAACGTTGGTTCTGTAAAATATTTCTATTATATTTGTTTTTATTGCGCCATTTTTGAGAAAAGCACTATATATGACTCGGCTGGAAGGCTACTTGCTGGCTTCGGATACAAATAAACGGACTCCCAAGGTCGTCCGTTTAAAACGAATCCTCAGCCAGCAAGTAGCTACTTCCGAACCTCGACAATAATGTACTATTTTCTTGGTGGAATTCCATCACGTTACGGAACAAAATTTTGAAAAACCTGGTAACGTCATCAACACAATTTATCAAGGAAAATGTCAACGTTGCAGCAATAACGCTGCAAAAGTACCGTTGCTGCGGTCGCAATCCAAATGTGACCTTTATGCGAATATACTTAAATAAATTTACGTCGTCCACCACCCAATACAAATTTTCTCAGTCGGAATAGTCTAGTTATGATGAACATACATTGTAACACGAGCTGCCGAGTCAGCCATCACGTCAAAATGAAGGTTTTCTACCCTCCACGGAAAGGGTGCCCATTTCGTCCCGCGTTTCTTGGAGAAAATTTAAGAAATGCTCAGACACTACGTCCGTACTAGTGATGCAACAAATACGAATACCATTCGTATTCGGCTGACATCAACGTTTTTAAGAATATTTGTATTTTAATAACAAAACTTCCGTGAGACACAGACATATTAAATATATTAATAACGGGTCACTCACGTCAGTCGAAAACGCTCGACATGTTTCACTCCGTACCGAGTAGCATCATCAGGAGCTTGCGTCGACGGTGACGGACCGGCGCAGACTGCGGGCCGCAGCCCTCCGCGCCCGATGACTCGGCGCGGGCGCCGGTGGCGGCAGGGGGGGCGAGAAACTACCCTCGTTTACGGCATTATTGTCAAATGGTGGGTTGCACACAACACTCACTACGTCATTCGCTAATGGTTCGTCCGCACTGTCCACCGACGTAGTACCCAAAACAGTTTTCCAGCTCGGAGGCACTGACCAACCACAATCACGCAGCTAGCTGACCCGTTATTAATATATTTAATATTTTTTTTCACCAAATATAATTAAAAAAAACCGGCCAAGTGCGTGTCAGACTCGCCCACGAAGGTTTCCTTACCATTAGGTACGCAAAAAACGGCAAAAAAATCCCGTTTTTTGTATAGGAGCCCCACTTAAATATTTATTTTATTCTGTTTTTAGTATTTGTTGTTATAGCGGCAACATAAATACATTATCAATACGGTTCATGAGATACAGCCTGGGGACAGACGGACAGACAGACAGACGGACGGACAGTAATAGGGTCCCGTTTTGGCAGTTAGTGTTAAAATTCCTCTCGGTAGCCATGTGTAATTAATTGTGTATCTTAACTGCAAGGTTAAATTTGTACCTCAATCGTCACTGCTATTCCTATTCGTAAAATTCTGAGTTCTATTATTCATAAAGCACTATTCGTTGCATCACTAGTCGGTACACACCGTATATTTCTGGCAAGTGCCGTGTATAAAGTACTTTAGAACGTAACGTAGCGTCCTGGAATTGTAAATTGTTTCAATTGTACGAAAACGGTAGTTAATGCTACGGTAATGTTGTATTTTTTTGAGTAATTACGGTTGCTTTTATTGCCTTTACACATGAAGGTTTTGAATGTTTTAAATCGTGTTAATAATTAGATGAAACGCAGACGAAATGGGCAGAAGTGAGTAATGAAAAAAATAAAAATAGATAAACGTTTATTCAAAGATCTTACTTACAACTAAATACATATTTTCTTCTGCCAAACCACACAGTGGTTTGTTGGCAGACGAGGCTCCTTTGCGTTTGTGTTAGCTGTTGATATGTAACTTAACTTTATCTTAAACCTAAACTTACCTACTTAACCCTTTACTGCATGCGCAGCCTTATATGGTTGTTATGTTTTTAGCTATTAAAGTTTACTTTTAACCAAATACTTATTTTATTTTTGACATGAAGTAAGGGGTTAACTTTCCAATCTGAGCGTACAGTTTACAAATGTAATGTATTATAAAGGGTTATGTATTGTAATGTATTTGACCCTTTATTTTATTTAATAAAAAGTAATCGCACTTAAACTATCGTGAGACATATTTCAAAATATTTATCAGTACGGTTTTTACTCACTATTATTTTTAGTCGCTTTTGGCGACATGTTTCGGATTCTTTGGGAATCCATCCTCAGGCACGAGTGTCCGCGGCGGTTGTTCGTCGTGCACTGCCCGCGCCGCCCGCCTCGTCGCTCGTTGCGCACGCGCTGATGGGGCGGGGGCGGGGGGCGCGGGGCAGTCCGCAGATGGAGTCGTCAAGTGAAGGTCTGGTAGGGCGGCTGTATCGAACGAAGTCAAGCACACTGCACTCACTATGTCCCCGCGATCGTCACAACACACTTGCCGCTTGACCCTAGGTATTATAGGCTTCCATGCAGGTGGCAACCTGTCGTCTTGCCTTTTATTAAGGGGATAACGGATAGAATTGGACGCCTATTACGCCGAAGTTTTAGCATTAGGACAATCTTCCGACCCCATACCAAAGTCAGGCAGTTGCTGCGCTCTCCAAAGGACAAGGACCCGCTGGGGAGCCCGGGGGTATACGAGATACCTTGCGATTGTGGTAGGGCGTATGTCGGTGAGACCGGAAGGAATCTCTCCACTAGGTTGTCGGAACACATACGCAGCGTAAAGAACATGGACACCAGGAACTCAGCTGTGGCAGAGCATGCGAACGATATAGGCGCGTCCCATTTCATTCGTTTCGATAAAGCGAGATTACTGGTACGGGAGAAATGTTTTGTGCCGCGTAAGATTCGCGAGGCGATTGAAATTTCACGCCGCCCTAATTTCAATCGGGACGGAGGCTGGATGTTGCCACCTGCATGGAAGCCTATAATACCTAGGGTCAAGCGGCAAGTGTGTTGTGACGATCGCGGGGACATAGTGAGTGCAGTGTGCTTGACTTCGTTCGATACAGCCGCCCTACCAGACCTTCACTTGACGACTCCATCTGCGGACTGCCCCGCGCCCCCCGCCCCCGCCCCATCAGCGCGTGCGCAACGAGCGACGAGGCGGGCGGCGCGGGCAGTGCACGACGAACAACCGCCGCGGACACTCGTGCCTGAGGATGGATTCCCAAAGAATCCGAAACATGTCGCCAAAAGCGACTAAAAATAATAGTGAGTAAAAACCGTACTGATAAATATTTTAATAAAAAGTAACTTAATTTCTTTTTAAATGTTTGTTTTGTCATCCTTGTGGTCTTTAAATCCGACGGCAACTCGTGTCTTGTGTCTCATGTCTTGCATGCGTTACTTCAAAAAATATCAAAATGGCGGATTATTGTTTATAATTTTTATTGTAATTTGTTTTTTATTTAAATATCCTCGCAATTGAGATGCAAAGCATTGTGTTTAGATTTGATGGTAGTATTATATTGAACCTCAAATCATGAGGGGTCGTCGTTTTGTATTTTTTATCTATGGGTTTTTGCCTGAAATAAACATATTGATTGATTGATTGATTGATGCAACGCACCTATGCGATTATCTCAAGTTTGGGTGAGTCGTGCGAATATCAATTAGGACCTATTCGAGTTCAATATGTTTGATCGTGCGTTCGGACGAGTAAAATTCGCGCGAACTTGCGATAATCGCGTAGTCGCATTGTATAGTCGTCGGGTTTCTATTAAAATCTTGTTTTCAATATTTGTATTTCTTTATTTACTTACTATTTTATCTCCCTCAGTGTACACTGCACAATGTAGGTACTAATAGTGCTATTTTTCGTAATGTTTCGTCTAAACGTACTCGTATCCGAGTAACAGTGCTCGCTGCACACTATTAGTTTTTATTCCCTTTCAGGAACTTCGTATCGAGCGATTTGAGCGTTACTGCTGTTTTGGGAGTTCTTTAGATTTGAGCGTAGATTTTAGCAACAATTCTTTGCTTTTGTTGAGCATATTTGGATTTCTTTGTTGCTATTGAGAGTATTGAGTAAAGTGTTTCAAATCAAGTGTTATTCGTACCAAAGATAGATATAACTCCGTAATAGATGGATACAGTCTAAGGAAAAAACGTGCCTCGAAAATTAAGAAAATTTGATTCTCGTTCAGAGGGCGCTACTAGCTTTGGCCTACTGTCGTATATATGGCGTTGACGGTTTCGTTTGTTATTTAACAATTTTAACGCATATCAGTGAAAGAACATGGGTCAAAATCATAAAAATAATTAATGCAAATAAAAAAAATCATTTATCCATATTTAAATACATTTTATCGTATTTTTATAAATCTTCATTTTTAGTTTTAAAGTGTGTCGACAGATGGCAGTGAATTTACTGGGGTTACAAAATTTACTATGACAGTACCGCTCTAGTATAAGTTACTCTATGTTCGTACGTAGCCCGTAGGTACTAGTCAATTACGTCCAGTTTGTGATTTGGTATATCTTGTTGTTGGTCGAAACATATTTAAACGAAAACGGACTAACACGGAATATATTGTTGCGTTTTCTATATAAATGTATTAAATAAATAAATAAATAAATAAATTATAGGACATTCTTACACAGATTAACTAAGTCCCACGGTAAGCCCAAGGAGGCTTGTGTTATGGGTACTCAGACAACGATATATATAATATATAAATACTTAAATACATCGAAAACACCCATGACTCAGGAGCAAATATCTGTGCTCATCACACAAATAAATGCCCTTACCGGGATTCGAACCCAGGACCATCGGCTTCACAGGCAGGGTCACTACCCACTAGGCCAGACCGGTCGTCAAGGCCGGTATTCACTTTAAAGCTTTAAAAAGCCAATTAATTATGTCGTTTTTAATGGCGGTAATTTTGTACTACTAACATTTAAGATATTTTTTTTTTACTTATAATGTTAGGTGTTTGCCGCTGTCTTAGAAAAAATATTATGTGCAACGGCAAATAATTAGGTCTTAAAACTCCCGGGCCTGTCTTTACAAAACTCAATCTCGTTTCGTTTTGTAACTTCGGCCCTTGAATTTTAAGAACCTTTATTATGTAC
This sequence comes from Cydia strobilella, assembly GCF_947568885.1. Lineage (NCBI taxonomy): Eukaryota > Metazoa > Arthropoda > Insecta > Lepidoptera > Tortricidae > Cydia > Cydia strobilella. The sequence goes on along the minus strand of NC_086042.1, from coordinate 29,134,356 downwards.
CTGTTGCACAATAGTACATTGTGCAACATGGGGCGTAAGTTAAATATTGCAAACGAGTGTATTAAATCGCGACGGCTTGATAGACTCGAGTTTGCAATTACTACGTCCCGAGTTACACACAATGTTTTTCATCACACTTGCGATACAAAGATGAATTATAAAGACAGAAAACTGTTAATTATAATACTAGAAACTTCATAACTCCCTAGGGAAAATGCTTTTTCTATAGTTCCCGCTAAGCCTGCGTGCATTTCCACATTTACTGAGCGAGTGTGATGAAAAATAGTGAAGAGCTCTACGTCGTAGGGCAAAGAAAATGTTTCAGGAGGTATCTTTTCAAACAAAGCTTTAACAATCATCATCAATTTTCTGTTGCTGACTGGACATGTCGGGAACATTTTACCTCCACAGCCGACCTGCGTTAAAAACTCGACGTTTTGCTGGTTTTACGATAACTATTATCCCTTAGGTGTGCGTTTATACAGTTTTTTTACGGGCCGTTAAAATATCACACTTGTTTTCAAATAATGCCTAACTTTTACGTGCTTTCACTAGCCTTATTCTCTTTGTTTATCATGTTTCTCAGGTTAGGGTTTTTACAATATAAATATAAAATTAAAAAAATAAATCCACTTACAAAACACTATAAAAAATATATAAACACATTATAAAAAAGCTAACCGCCAGCACTGCCGTGTCAGACGTATCTCTGCTATCTTTAGATAGCAGAGATACGCCTAACCAGTGCTTAATGAAACTAGACACTATGCTTTATATAATACTTAAACAAAATTTCAAAAAATGTCTTTAGTTACTGAGATATTTCATGTTTTAAGATAGACGTTTTCGAATTTTTGGACATTGAGTTATGCGTATCTCTTCTAACTCAAGTTAGAATAATTACGCGTAACTCTTCGCAGTTTTTTTACGGCAAACTGGATATCTACTATCTCGAGTTATCATAGTTTCGCGTAACCACACGCAGGTAGTAAGGCGATAGGCGGCTCGCGGTGAGGCGGGGGGTGGGCGCGGAGGGAAAGGCTCGTCGCTCCTTGCCACGTGTATTTGTTTATTTGTGTCGTTTTCAAGCAAAAGGTACCACATTGTCGCTTATCATAAGGACATTCTGACAGGTTTTTCGTATAAAGATACAAGCAATTTTCGTCCTTATGGTAAGCGACAATGTGGTACCTTTTGATTAAAAACGTCACATTTACATTTCATTACGTACGTAATATTGACCCGGTTAAGTTAGCGTTCCGGTGTTTTTTTATGTTGTTTGTTCAAAATATGATAAATTAGTCTTTGAAATTACTTTTTTACGAAGTAAAGCCTTGTTACGAATGTGTAGTGATAGAAATGTGGTAGAAAACAAAGGTTGTGCGACTAATTATCTTAGCTAATCTCACTTTGTAATCATTGCTGAAAACCCTGTGAAAAACTAAACTATTTCGTTTTTTTTTTAAATCTTAAGATAACCTACATAGGTACTAAACTGTTTATCGTCGTCCGCTGTCTGTCATGAACTAGTCGTCAACTGGTCTTGTGATTGTCATGTCTAATTTTGAATTTTAGTCATTTAGTCATTTATTTAATAATTTTGAATTTAAATGTCGGTCGTTTCAAATGTTCCAATATTCCAAATATGTATGTCAGTCAGCCAGTCAGTCAGTCGGTCTATGTCAGGTCGCCACGGAGGTTAGAAGCCCCGACAGGTACCTACTTACAAAAATCTTAACGTAAATAAAAAATAAAAAATGACAAACACAAAATTAATTGAAATAACTGACAATATATAGGTAATATAAGTAATGCACGAGTACTATCTTGTTACATACTTCTGTAGTAGTTTCTTTCTTCTGTAGAAGATAACTAATAAATGCATAAAAAGTAAGTTAAGTTATGAACATAATTTATAAAACATATTTTTTTACTCTTCTTTTCATTTTTATTACTAAAAGCAAGAAAAAGTTTCAAACAGTGTCAGTAGAGGCAAAATATTAGTTTAAACATATATTTGGATCGCTGGAGTGTCTTATTTTGAAATACATAGAAACGTATAGTTAATGATTCTGATTCTGAATAATTTTTTTGGAGTAACTGACCTTAATATTTTTACTATATATCTTCTAATACCCACAATAAATTTACACCAAACCTGAACCAAAACCTGAGTTCCACTAGGTACAGCCGGGGTTCATCATCAGCTCTATCTTGGGTACTGCTCTCCCAAGTGCTCATCAAGGCGTGTCGGATGACCAAAACAGCGTTTGCCTACGTTGCACCAAACCTGAGTTCCACTAGGTACTACCAGGGTTCAGCATCAGCTTTATCTTGGGTACTGCTCTCCCAAGTGCTCATTAAGACGTGTTGGATGACCAAAACAGCGTGTGCCTATGTTACACCAAACCTGAGTTCCACTAGGTACAGCCGGGGTTCATAAGGAGGATGAGTAATACATAATTAAAAACTTATACAAGTTCAGTCTTAGTTATATCGGAGCATGTTACGCCGACGATACCCTGGTAACGGCTCGAGGCATCAGCTTCAGTGAGGCGTCACTTCTGGCCACAGCGGGAGTAGCGTCGGTCGTGGCTCGGATTAGGAGGCTGGGGCTGGAAGTTGCTCTAAATAAATCAGAGGCCTTGTGTTTTCATGGGCCTCGGAAAGCCCCTCCGGCGGGTTCCAGCTTAATGGTGGGGGGAACGTCCATTGGTGTTAAGTCGACAATGCGGTACCTAGGCATAGTCCTTGACAGCCGTTGGACGTTCAAGAAACACTCTGAGGGCCTTGCTCACAAACTAATTGGAGCGGCGTCGGCACTTAGCCGGCTTCTACCCAACGTCGGTGGGCCGAATGTGGGCTTCAGGAAACTGTACGCGGGTGTAGTGCGGTCCATGGCCCTATATGGGGTGCCCATTTGGGCCTTCTCCCTGACCGCCGAAAATCAGGCCCAATTGCGAAGGCCACAGCGTGTCATGGCGGTCAGGATGGTGAGGGCATACCGCTCCGTCTCCTACGAGGCAGCGTGCGTGTTGGCGGGGACTCCGCCTTGGGACCTCGACGCAGCAGTGCTCGCTGATGTTTATTGGCGTGTCACTGAAGCGCGGGCCGAGGGGATCTAACCACCTCTGGAGGAGGTCAGACGGTGGAGACTTGACTCCCGTCGAGTGCTCCTCCACAAGTGGAATGAAAGGTTGGAGGCGCCAAGTGCCGGCCACTGGACTGTCGAAGCCATCCGACCCGTTCTGGAGCGATGGGTCAAAAGAAAGGGGGGGTTCCTCTCCTTCCACCTTACCCAGGTCCTCTCGGGACACGGTTGTTTCGGGAGATACCTGTGTAGGAGGGCGGGACGGGAACCAACGACGCAGTGCCACCACTGCGGGGACGCTGAAGACACAGCGCTACACACGCTGGCTGGATGCCCAGCGTGGGCGGAGCAGCGGGCCGCACTCGTGGCCGCAGTGGGAAGAGACCTCTCCTTGCCAGCGGTGGTGAAAGCCATGCTTGGTGGGGAGAGTCTATGGAAGGCGGTGGCCTCTTTCTGTGAGGACGTGATGGTGCAGAAGGAGGCAGCGGAACGCGGCAGGGAGGAAGATCCGACCTCTCAGCCAATGCGCCGCAAGCGGCGGCGGTTGGCATACGACCGCCGGTTACCCCCATAAGGGTCCCTGTGGGCGGCAGGCTCGGGGACGTCTGTCGCCTACACAAAGGTCCCTGCGTGGGCGGGCGCAAACAAGGCGCCCATTGAGGTGAAGGGGTAATTTCCCCAAGAGCCGGGTCCGAGTCCGGACGGCCGCTGGCGAGGTTGCGGAAGAGTACTTCGGCGTTCCTGGGACCTCGCCGTATAGCAGTGAGGCGGCAACAGAGGGGGTTTAGTGGGTAAACCATGGGTCCCATTAGCCTGTATGGGAGTCCCACATAACCATCCCAGGCCCGCCTGGGTGGTATGCGTAACGCATTCCCCCTCTATAAAAAAAAAAAAAAAATACAGCCGGGGTTCAGCATCAGCTCTATCTTGGGTACTGCTCTCCCAAGTGCTCATCAAGGCGTGTCGGATGACCAAAACAGCGTTTGCCTACGTTGCACCAAACCTAAGTTCCACTATTAGGTACAGCTCTCCTGTGGTGTAGGCCACAGCCGAAGATCACCCTGTACAACTAATACCTATCTCCCATCTGATTTGATACGTCACACTCCCATATGTAGCATTCATGCGCTAATGAACACAAACAAAGGAAATCTATTTTAACTCGATTATTACGCAACAATTAACCAGAACAAAGAAACATGTGTACGTTTCGCTAGTATATAAGGCCAACATTTTCAATAAAGATTCATTCTATACTCAACTCCAGTGTTGTCATTATACCCCTGGACGTCCCACACTTCATGGCGACCGTGACAGTGGGGCTGCTCGAGGCAGCCCCAGCTTAGACGCTGCCCGGCTGCCCAACCACCGTGCCAGCCGTGCCAGCCAGCCAGTCAGCTCCAGTGCACCAGCGAAAGCCAGTACCATCAAAGTCAAGTCATGGGAAGTCAGTGCACAAAGGACAGAAAAGAAGAGGTCATCATCGCTCAGAGCGGAACCTCCAACAACGCCAGCGGTATCAACGATGATGCGCAACACCAACAAGGCAGAGCAGAGCGTCTAGCACCCGCCTCACCTGCAACAGCCCTTCTCCACTAACCCCACCGCCAGTGCGCAACAGCAACTACAGGTACAAATTCAACACAACTGCGTTAATTTGATAATTTGCGAATTTTTTTTTATTAAGGTGTAAAGACTGTTGTAAAATATCAGTTTCACAATAAATGTGAACATTATATGTAAATAACGTACAGACAATTATGACTGACATTCAAAAATTACATGACAAATTAAAATCATAACCACATACGAACAAGACACAATGACTTCTAATGACAGTTTTCACCTAAAAACGGCGGCAGCACTGCTGCCACCCATGGACGGTTCAGAGGCCGTTACTAAACAGCTTATAGACGCCATAGAATTGTATTCTACACTAATCAAGGAATCAGACGCAAAAATGTTAATAAACTTCGTGACTAAAACTCGTCTAACTCAAAGTGCAAAACTTACCATATCAGATAAGCATACCAGTGTAACCAATTTAATTGATGAAATGAAGCTCCGACTATTACCAACGAAATCAGCAACCGCGATACAAACAAAACTATTAACTACAAAACAAGGGAATAGGACAATCGAGCGATATGGCCAAGAGTTAGAGGAATTATTCGTAAACCTCACAGTAATACAGGCAAATGGGAAGCCAGAGGCCTATAAAATCTTGCAACCTCTAAATGAAAAAATGGCGATAAATAAATTCGCAGAGGGTCTGCGCAATGACAAACTAAGTACCATTGTAGCATCGCGAGGATATTCCTCGCTAAAGGATGCCATACAGGGTGCAAAGGACCAAGAGGTGTCCATCATAGCATATACGCCCGCACCGGAGCAAGTCTTGTACTTTCGGAACAAAGGGCATAAATACCCAAAAAAATAAAAATGGCAAAAATAAAAATATTAACGGAAGAAATATGGAAAAAAAAGTTTTTTTAACCAAAAAATAGGAAGCTAAATCAGATAATTATCGCAATCAAACGATTAGCCTGATCACCTAAAAGTTATTGTGACTCTTATATGCTTTTAATTTTACCACGGGGTAGTACACCAAGATACAAACCATAAACGGAACCCTTGAAACTAAAACAATTCGAGCGAGCTCTCAATTGAAAAGGTCCTAAGCCACACGGAAAGTTATTTTATTCCGATGTGTGAAATCACAGATTATATAATACTATACTGTGAAATTAACAAGTCTACATATTATTATGTAACAGCGCGCTATAAAAAATAATAATATTATTTTGTATCCAAAATAAAATACATTGAATATAATAATAAGGTCGGCCGACCACATGCTGAATACACATGCGCTAAAATACGCTGTGTAAGTACTATATATGTACTCATTTAAAAGACAAGTAACGCGAATCACAAAGAAGCTTACTTACCTACAGCTCGATAGTGTACGGAACGAGCATTAATTCCCACGCGAGGGTGTTAGATACATATATGCAGGCACTAAATGCTTGATACATCATGATACGGTCGAGTTACCATTCATGAAAGTCCTTGAACACGTAAGAAAGTGTTAAAAGAAGTTAAAATAATTCATGGTATAAAATAATGTATACACAATAAAGAAATAAATAACAATATACCGTGTATACAAATGAGAGAATTAATGAACAGGTTGAATTTTTTTTTTTTTTGTACGAAGGATAGAGACAGAGAACAATTACGCGTATATTCAATGACAATGACACTGACAGAAGATAATTTAGATTAGGAATTATTCTTTTATTTGTCATCCAGTAAGTTTATATTTTTATAAATTACCAAATTTTTCTAGAAAAAAAAAAATACATTTTATTCACCAATTATGGATAACTTAACAATGTAACTTAGTAACCATAATACTAAATACTTGCTTAATATGTTGTATTTATAACAGTAAACAAAACAGATATAATATGAACTGTTAAGATACCAATAAACACATGTTGGTGCTACAATGCATTCCATAGCCATATGAGGAACAGGTAGCATAAGCAAATTGTAAACACAGATAATACTTAGACTATTTTTGCTTCTTATTATATTCCAACATAGAATTATAAGAAACCATATATAACCCATAGAATTAAATAAAATAGAATTACTAAAACAAAAAAAAATACTAATTACCATTTTATTATATTCCAAAATAAAATTTTAAGAAACCATATGTACACCATAGCCATAAGTAAAATAAGATTATTTAAGCCAAAAAATATTATTATGTTATTAACTATTTTTTGTCTCAAAAAAACGGGGAAGCTGTGGTGTAGGCCACAGCCGAAGATCACCCTGTACAACTAATACCTATCTCCCATCTGATTTGATACGTCACACTCCCATATGTAGCATTCATGCGCTAATGAACACAAACAAAGGAAATCTATTTTAACTCGATTATTACGCAACAATTAACCAGAACAAAGAAACATGTGTACGTTTCGCTAGTATATAAGGCCAACATTTTCAATAAAGATTCATTCTATACTCAACTCCAGTGTTGTCATTATACCCCTGGACGTCCCACACTTCACTCCCAAATGCTCATCAAGGCGTGTCGGATGACCAAAAACAGCGTTTGCCTATGTTACACCAAACCTGAGTTCCAATAGGTACAGCCGGGGTTCAGCATCAGCTCTATCTTGGGTACTGCTCTCCCAAGTGCTCATCAAGGCGTGCCGGATGACCAAAACAGCGTTTGCCTACGTTGCACCAAACCCGAGTTCCACTAGGTACAGCCAGGGTTCAGCATCAGCTCTATCTTAGGTACTGCTCTCCCAGTTGCTCATTAAGACGTGTTAGATGACCAAAACAGCGTGTGCCTATGTTACACCAAACCTGAGTTCCACTAGGTACAGCCGGGGTTCAGCATCAGCTCTATCTTGGGTACTGCTCTCCCAAGTGCTCATCAAGGCGTGTCGGATGACCAAAACAGCGTTTGTCTACGTTGCACCAAACCTGAGTTTCACTATTAGGTACAGCCAGGGTTCAGCATCAGCTTTATCTTGGGTACTGCTCCCCCAACTACTCATTAAGACGTGTTGGATGACCAAAACAGCGTGTGCCTATGTTGCACCAAACCTGAGTTCCACTAGGTACAGCCAGGGTTCAGCATCAGCTCAGATCTATGTATACTAAAACCTTCTCCAAAATGTAACAAACATTTTTTCTGAATACCGCATCAAACTCGGTTCAGCCAAACGCGAGATAATCTCGGACAAACATACGGGTCAAACTGAGAACCTTTTTTTAAGGCGGTTAAAAATTTTGGAGTAACTGACCTTCTGCCGTTAATTCCGCCTTTTACACTTACTGGGATTAAATATTAAATAAAGTACATACAAACAAACACACACACACACACACACACACATACATACATACATACATACATACATACATACATACGTACATACATACGTACATACATACATACATACATACATACATACATACATACATACATACATACATACATACATACATACATACATACATACATACATGCAATACATGCAAACGCTATTAAACATAAGGCTCTTTCCACCATACGATTGATCTACTTTATAACCAATGATGTAAGGACTGATGGAAATCGGGCTCCTTGTATGTAATGTGAGTTAGCACAATATAAAATGGATTATCTTGTGTAGTCTGGTTACGCGTTTTACTAGGAGCACTAATACAACGAACTCTTACAACTTAAGATAAAAGAACTACGCGTGACCACCTCAATATTCCCCATGCCCTGGTTACACGTTTTACTAGAAGTTGATACAATGTAGTCTTCTAACTTTAGATAAACGAAAACCGCAATAAGCCCGCGAGCCGTGGCCACGCGAAATAGTATGAGCGCTCATACAACGAACTCATCTAACTTTAAGTTAGCATAGTTACGCGCAACCACCAAATGTATGAAACAGTGGTTACGCCAAACTATGTTTATGCGTTTATTTCAAAAACTATGTACTTTTACAAAAAAAAAGTAAAGAAATATTATTCTTCACGTCTATTGAAACACAAAATACATATTAAAAATGACTTAACTCAATAAACTCACGAAATATATGAGTTTATTAGTTTTCACGCTCACCAAAAACTTTAAAGTCGATTTACTCAAAACTATGTTTTTTGAGATAGCAGAGATACGTCTGACACGGCAGTGCAGCAGCGGGGCAAGGCACAAGCTGCCGGTGGTCAGGGCCGCAGAGAGAGGAACCGGCGGACTGTCCGCGCCGTGTCCAAGATCACCGTCTTCTGCATCTGTCCCTTGATCCAACCACTTAATAGCGAGAGTGTTAAGATGTTGATCTTCGCTATTATCGAAACGACTATCGGGACAATGATCGTCGAATCAATACGTACGTCGGTTCGGGACATCACTATACAGTGTGGAAAGACTGAATGGGCCCTGGAGGGAAAGTGCCTTAATTTTGCTCAAAGGTAACATTATTTTAAATATTTTTAAAAAGAAACAAAACTGCATTTACAGCCCTTATTTACCCTTCTAATGTTGGTCCTAACTAAATATGTACCAGTCCTCAAGGGACGCTCCCATACAAGCTATACATACACATATTTAGATATTTACATATGCCCAGCTGTGGGCAGTGGGACATTATTGCGTTTGACTAACGGCCGGATCCCTGCAAATTATATTATCCTTTAGCGAATCCGGGGCGTATTTACGTATAAAATTTCCTACTCCCAAGTGGCGCAATGCATAGAAAACTAGCGTTTTTATAAGAAAATAGATAATTCACATTAAACGCTTTGCTTCCAGCTTTGATATGCGAACGGCTAAGATTGGAACTCACTTCCTGCTAATCTGGGTATTCGCAGGCCATTGTAACTTGGATTTTTTCAAATCGATGGTGAATAGACCACTTTTTGGTTAGCATGTAACGTTTCATCCTATACATAGACCGCATCGGTACCACTTATATACCATCAGGCCCCTATTTCACCACGGTGACAGGTGCGACAATTGTCGACATCATTGTTGCTGACATCACAGGCTTCCATTGGCTACGTTTACCGCTTACCATCGGGCGGGCTGTACTCCTGTTTGCCATAATCATTGTATTATTTAAAAAAGCTTTATTATATCGGCAAAAAACAGGTTAGTTTATGATGATGATGATGACAAGTGTCACAGATTTAAAAGAATTTTCGGTAATTCTTGACAGGAAATGAGTTGTGTCGGGATTTCGTGACAATTGTCGTGATTCTTGTGACACTTTTATTGTCATTAGCTTCGCAAAATAAGTACTTATTTATTGACGATATAATGGATTTTTTTAAATTAAAATGTTGGTGGCAAATAAGCACACCGCCCGTCCGATGGTGATCGGTTACCGTAGCATATGGAGGCCTGTGACGTCAGTAATAGTGATTTCGACAATTGTCGCACCTGTCACCGTGGTGAAATAGGGGCCCGATGGTGTGATGGTATAATAACAACGACAACAACGTATATGATTCTAATTGAGAAATGACAACTTTACAGGAGAGCAAAACAGAAGTAGAATCCTTATACTTTTTTTGTGTTAAAGATAATAAACTGAAATTTGGCACTCATGATTATAATTTTATTTTATTGCTTATTTTATTTTTATATAACTCAGTTTAATGGTATTTTTCGAGAAAATGCAGATAGCCCACTAGATTGAGTTATAACGATTTGCTCACCATTGTGTATAGGTATACTGTTCTATATACCACTTAGAATATTATACTTGGTGAGATTGTATCATTGTAGACAAATGATTTTCTTTAACTTTTATAAGACACAAGCTGTGATATCACTAGTAACTAGTCGAATCACTATGTAAGAAAGATGTTAGACAAATTATATTATCCTTTAGCGAATCCGGGACGTGTTTACGTTGACAATTTCCGTGGTCCCAAACTGCACAAAGTATAGGCGACTAGCGTTTTAGCGTTTCTGGACAAAAAATAAATACGCAGTTTGTTACGCCATAATTATAAATACCTATACTATCGGAGGTTCGTGTTAATAGAGTTCGCCCAATGATTTCTAAAGTAAAGATGATATTTAAGATTTTCGACCGAACATTCTCGTTTGTTGTGCCTGGATGGAATGCTACAACGCGATTGGTTGATGGTTTCGCGTCACGCGCGCGATTGGCCGCAACTAGTTGCGTTAGGCTGTGTCTAGGTGAACGACTCGAGAACGCGAAGCGAAGCGGCACGACGCGGCGGTCCACGCGGCGAGGAAGAAACAAACCGTTGATACGTATGGAAGTGTCCTAGGTGAGCGTTCTTCGCGCGAACGCGGGCGGCGCGGCTCGATTCGATGGCCGTCTATACACGTGCACGTGTATGACTGTGATGCCTTGCCTTGCGCAACCTTGTAGTGTCAGGGGGCGGGCCGTGGAACCGCCGGAACTTCACACCCACGGACAATACTCCTCCTTGGTGAATTTAAAGTTCATGCTATGGACGGTATAGAAAGGACGACATCTCTTACGGCAGAACTGTTGCAAAAGTGACCAGTTTTCAACTGTAAATAATAATTCCTAATCTCTCCGGTGGCGCTAGGTAGGCTCTGGGACCAAAGAGTATTGTAATATATAGGAGACTCTATGACATGAACCATATAAGTATAATAATGTAGAGATGAAATAGGGGAGGGGCAACAAATAACCCGACCAAATTACGTGGGTTGTTTTTGGTACGTTGTCAGGAATGTTAAAACGTGTTTTTAATTTTGTCGCATTGCGTATGTTCTGTCCCTCACGGTCGCACATCTATATAAAATACTAGGTGTATGGTGGCGCCGCCTATTTACTGTTTTTTGATGGACACTTTTTATATATAGAGATTTTCCTCCTTTTGCTTCTACACTCCATAGTTCATGCCTTGGGACAGCTGTCAAACGGACAGCGAGTGACAGCCGGTCCCATGAACTGTCATGTCACGTAAAGGAATATGTACAATTTCTTCTCTGAATCCTGACGTTTGCGGTCAAGCGTGAACTCACAAGATACTTGATCGAAATAGGATTAAATGTATTTGAATAGTTTTTGGGATAGGTACTGTGAAATCCTTTGAGGGTTTTCGTTATTTTGGGATTGAAAGTATCCCATGTCAGGCTGTCCGTAAGGGGCATGGCACACTGCGTCCGATTCGCACGTCGCTGCGAAATATGAGCGAGACAACGCGCTGCGCGTATTATAGCGACGTCCCGCTGGCACGTCGACTAACTAAAGTATCTTTAGATAAAAATACGCGGGAAAGAAAAACAAATTTCATATTTAGGGCCGATTTTTATATTGTTGTAGTTTTTTTTTTGTCAGATCAGATTCCTGAATCCGCGATTTAATTTCATTGTTTTTACCTTAAATTTCCTCGTTTCAGCTGAATTGCACCAGCTGTGGTCACGGAAAACCCTTCGTGCGCGAGTCCGACTCGCACTTGGCCGGTTTTTTTAATTCTTTTACCCACTCTATTCGCCGTAAAGCTCAATCTATAAAATTAAGTCTTTATTTAATAATATTAAATTAAATAAATAAAAAATATTTAATAAAAAATTTAATTAAATTATTTTAAAATTAAATTTTTAGCTTAGCATAGCTTGGGCCCCTCCAAAAAAGTTGTAAAGTTATAAAGCCTTGTTGTTATTCGAATTTAATTTTCTTCGAAAATGTTCGTTTAATAACTTTGTCTACTTACAGATAAATTTAAACGGATGTAATGCCAATTTATTAGGAGCGTTTCGACAGTAAAGTGGCGATGCCAGACTTTGATCATCATTTGTGACTTCTGTATTGCTTTAAGACAATGGGTCCCATACAGACATTTGATCCTCAAAACAAACCTGATCGACTGATAACATTAATAAAAAAATTGTGGAATACATTATTATTATAATCTTTTACATGTGAAGCTGTATTGTAAGTATACAAACACATCAATCTCTATATATTATAGTATTAGTATTACATACTGTTTAAGAGTAAACCCTATTACTACTACTATTACTATTTGTTCCCGTTTAAACGCAAATATTAAATGTTTCGTGTAAACTTTTTGCTTTGTAAATTTATCCGAAATATAAGAGCGTTTTCATATTGTCCGATCCGTTATCGGATGTAGGATCCTACATCCGCGTAGTCAGGCCGCGGGAGCGCGCCCGGGCGTCATCTTTAGCGGTCACGCATACTACAACAACCATTATGCCTACAGATACGCACACAAACAAATATTATCGGTCCGACAGCTGACGGGGGGCTCCTACATGGCTTGGAATTTATCGGAAGCGCCTCTCCGATATCGGATGACGGAAGGCGACTATGACATAAATAGCTGCAGGAGAGTGCCATTGGCATTAAGTCCACCTTTTTGCGTTCTTTATCGTTTTTTAGTAATAATGATTTAATAAATGCAGAGAAACACATATATTTTACATTTTACTTCCTTCCGACATCCGATATCGGATGGAAAACGCTATAAAGCTGTCCATGAAACGCATAAGTGGCTCCTTGTGATGCTTATGTCCATGGGCGACGGTGACCGCTTCCCGTCAGGCGGCTCGTCTTCTCGTTTGCTGACTAGCACTTAAAAAAGCACACAATAACTTGCAAAATTTACGTTCGAGAAGCCATAGTATCGCCGGAAGGAAATCAATCGGGGCCGGGGGCTAAGATTGAACGTATCCCGCGAAATATCCCGGCAAATATCCCGACAGAAATAAACTATCATAAGTCACTATAACAAATCTGTGTACACATTGGACGTTAAGGCCGTTCCATTGGTTTGCCGCTGTCTCTGTCACATTTCGCAAGAAAGAACGGGAAAGATCATGCGCGCCAAGTGTCAATTTTGATCGAATTTTGTCGATTTTTATTTATTTTAAAAATATCGAGTATCGAAATTCGAAAGCTATGAAATTATTATTTAAGTTAAGATTGTTTTTTCTTCTTTTTTTGTTTTTAGTATCACATAATAAATAACCGTGTAAAGTTGGATTAAAAGTCCGAGTTAGAGGTTACTTTGGGAATTAATTGTATAGAGTGAAGTGTCATAATTCGTGTATCGGAAGCTATGATATTAAAGATAATATAGTCAAGAACTACATATATTTTTTCCACGTCTACGAATATCAACGCCTCTTAGAAAAACAGGATCATATAAGGAGATTTTTCGCCTTCTGGCTCAGGGAACCGCCAACAAAAAACTGTACGAGCAAAATGGCGTCTCATCTCGGTACTTACGTGCTTTTATAAACAAAATTTTGTGTTTTATCATAACTTACACATGATTGATTATTACAGATGATTGATGTTTGTGATTTCTTTGTTTCTTTAAAAAATTCTTTGTAGTTTTACATGTATGTAAAATGTATAATTTTGGTGCAATAAAGAATATTTAGTTACTTACTTACATTCGTTGTTAGATAACGGAAGTTTTAGGTGAAAAAAGTCAAAAATTCAAAAGCATTTATTTGTCCAACATAGGTATATACATACAAATTTCTGTAAATTTGTATGGACGTGGGGTACTCTCTCTCTGTAGCTGACTGATAAATAAGTTCCTTTGAATGTGTGTCTTCTTGATTTATTCACTTTTAGATGGTTGGTCGATTACTTATGTCTACATAATTAACTTCACTTATTGAAAATGAAATCTTATAATTATTTTCATAGACTTATCCAACTTTGGACACTTTGATATTTCCTTAAATAAAAACACAAAACCTATTTTTCAAATTGTGGAACATAATAGAATCAGGCGTTTTTTAGGGTTCCGTCCGTACCCAAAGGGTAAAAACGGGACCCTATTACTAAGACTCCGCTGTCAGTCTGTCCGGCTGTCCATCTATCTGTCTGTCATCAGGCTGTATCTCATGAACCGTGATAGATAGACAGTTGAAATTTTCACAGATGATGTATTTCTGTTGCCGCTATAACAACAAATACTAAAAAGTACGGAACCCTCGGTGGGCGAGTCCGACTCGCACTTTGCCGGTTTTTTACGGAAACACATATTCATTATAACAAATCTGATATAATACTTACCTTAATAACATATACTTACCGAAATAATAACGTGCCAGTAAATCAGTGCTACGTACATGACTTGCGTATTTTTTGCATGCAATTAATGTTGCCAACCTCCCACCGCATTTATTTTCGTGGGGACAACACAGTCATACACAAAAAGCAAATCCTTTATCAGTATTAGTCGCTCCCCTGCGCACTCTTATCGTGCGCACTGCTACCAGCGCTAAGTGGCGCTAGATGTAGTTAGCGGCACTCAGTTAGATTACTCCTTTGATACAGTTATCGCTCGCTTGTTTGCTAAACTGCGTTTTGAGCCCTGAGGTAGAGCCCCAGTGACAGCGAGCGTGTTTATTTTTAGGGTTCCGTACCATAAAGGATAAAAACGGGACCCTATTAAATAAATATCCTTTATCAGTATTAGTCGCTCCCCTGCGCACTCTTATCGTGCACACTGCTACCAGCGCGCTACTTACACTAGATGTAGTTAGCGGCACTCAATTAGATTACTCCTTTGATACAGTTATCGCTCGCTTGTTTGCTAAACTGCGTTTTGAGCCCTGAGGTAGAGCCCCAGTGACAGCGAGCGTGTTTATTTTTAGGGTTCCGTGCCATAAAGGGTAAAAACGGGACCCTATTAAATAAATATCCTTTATCAGTATTAGTCGCTCCCCTGTGCACTCTTATCGGGCGCACTGCTACCAGTGCGCTACTTACACTAAATGTAGTTAGCGGCACTCAATTAGATTACTCCTTTGATACAGTTATCGTTCGCTTGTTTGCTAAACTGCGTTTTGAGCCCTGAGGTAGAGCCCCAGTGACAGCGAGCGTGTTTATTTTTAGGGTTCCGTGCCATAAAGGGTAAAAACGGGACCCTATTAAATAAATATCCTTTATCAGTATTAGTCGCTCCCCTGTGCACTCTTATCGGGCGCACTGCTACCAGCGCGCTACTTACACTAAATGTAGTTAGCGGCACTCAATTAGATTACTCCTTTGATACAGTTATCGTTCGCTTGTTTGCTAAACTGCGTTTTGAGCCCTGAGGTAGAGCCCCAGTGACAGCGAGCGTGTTTATTTTTAGGGTTCCGTACCATAAAGGGTAAAAACGGGACCCTATTAAATAAATATCCTTTATCAGTATTAGTCGCTCCCCTCCGCACTCTTATCGTGCGCACTGCTACCAGCGCGCCACTTACACTAGCTGTAGTTAGCGGCACTCAGTTAGATTACTCCTTTGATACAGTTATCGCTCGCTTGTTTGCTAAACTGCGTTTTGAGCCCTGAGGTAGAGCCCCAGTGACAGCGAGCGTGTTTATTTTTAGGGTTCCGTACCATAAAGGGTAAAAACGGGACCCTATTAAATAAATATCCTTTATCAGTATTAGTCGCTCCCCTGCGCACTCTTATCGTGCGCACTGCTACCAGCGCGCTACTTACACTAGATGTAGTTAGCGGCACTCAATTAGATTACTCCTTTGATACAGTTATCGCTCGCTTGTTTGCTAAACTGCGTTTTGAGCCCTGAAGTAGAGCCCCAGTGACAGCGAGCGTGTTTATTTTTAGGGTTCCGTATCATAAAGGGTAAAAACGGGACCCTATTAAATAAATATCCTTGATCAGTATTAGTCGCTCCCCTGCGCACTCTTATCGTGCGCACTGCTACCAGCGCGCCACTTACACTAGCTGTAGTTAGCGGCACTCAATTAGATTACTCCTTTGATACAGTTATCGCTCGCTTGTTTGCTAAACTGCGTTTTGAGCCCTGAAGTAGAGCCCCAGTGATAGCGAGCGTGTTTATTTTTAGGGTTCGGTTTAAAGAAATTTATTGTCTAAGAAATTACAGAAATTTCACTTATAAGACAACTTATAAATAGCTAACTTAAAGTAATTATTTACAAATAACGCAATTAGTCGCTCCCCTGCGCACTCTTATCGTGCGCACTGCTACCAGCGCGCCACTTACAATAGCTGTAGTTAGCGGCACTCAGTTAGATAACTCCTTTGATACGGTTATCGCTCGCTTGTTTGCTAAACTGCGTTTTGAGCCCCTGAGGTTGGGCCCCAGTAACAGCGAGTGTGTTTATTTTTAGGGACCCTATTACCACTAAGACTCCACTGTATGTCTGTCTGTCCGTCTGTCTATCACCAGGCTGTATCTCATGAACCATGAACCGTGATATTTCAGTTGCTGCTACAATAACAAATACGAAAAAGTACAGAACCCCCGGTGGGCGAGTCCGACTCTCACTTGTCCGATTTTTTACACCCATTGTGACAGAAAAAAAAACTCCTACTTCCAAATCTTCAGAAAATTCGCTTTTATACAGTGTTTAAATCCAATACGTGCAATAAATTAAACCAGATATAGAATTTATGTGTCTACTCATTCATTTAGAAGTTTTTTTAAAGTTACAATTAAATACGATCCCGTATTTTTTTTTTATATTTACCGAGCAGCAATGTACTGCAAACATTAAAAGACATAAGATGACATGACACTCGTATGCTTTCAAGCATGGAGACTGTATAAAGGAGCCAAATCTCTATGTATGAAAAGTGTCCATCAAAAAACAGTAATTAGGCGGCGCCACCATACACCGAAATACTACCAAAAACAACCTACGTAATTTGGTCGGGTTATTTGTTGCCTTATATGGTTCATGTTATACTCATGTCCCAGAGCCTAACTAGCGCCACCGGAGAGATTAGGAACTATTATTTAAAGCTTAACGCGGTCACTTTTACAACAATTCTGCCATAAGAGATTGCGATCCTTTCTATACCATCCATACTTTCAAGTACGTACGCACTAATTACATTGACATTATTAAGAGACTAAGTAATTGACTTTAAGCTTAGAAAAATTTAAAAGTGGAAAAATTACTGCCTTGGGTGAGACTTGAACTCACGGCCTCTGGAGTTCAAGTCTCACCCAAGGCAGTAATTTTTCCACTTTTAAATTTTTCTAAGCCTAATAGCATCGATCGCAGACGTTTCTGCTTGTTAAAAATTAATTAACTTTAGTTTGAATTGATATTTTGCAGTTAGATGTAATTTATAATTGTTGATGTGTTTTTTTGCTTGTATGTAAATTCCATGTTGACGCGTAAAAGTGCCTTTGTGGCCTATTTGCTGAATAAATGATAAAGTTTGAAGACATTATATCGTTTCGTTCTAAAAATAACAGGAAATATAATAGCTATGTGAGATTTTTAATTTGTAATTGCTTCAATTATTGAGGCGTCAACTCGCATATAGCAATCTGTGCAGCAATCAAATATTCTAACCTATCAATTAACAGCATGTTATTATCGAAAATTAACGCCGTGGCTATTGTAGTAAGTATCATATTAACCATTTTCACCTAAAAACTGACCTCTATCAAAAATATCATCATTTAAGAAGGTGTAATTTACCTGTATTGTCAATTTGTCTAATAAGTGTATCTTGTCGGTAAAAATGTTCAATAATTGATGTTAAAACACGTATTAATTTATACGCCCCGTTTGTTACGAAATGTTACTGAAAGTAAATTCTTTGACTACCTACTTCACATTTGCATAGGGCAAATTACTAAGGTAGTCTTCCGAAATAGTTATTTACGATACAAGTGCGGAAAAGAAAAATATTCGCACGTGTATCGTACAACGTTTTACAGTACATATGGCCCTTTAAACTTTCGACATATGCACGAAAAGTGCTCTTTACGCACTAGGGCGAGAAAGTTGCACCATATGTACTGTAAAATACGTTTTTTCCATTTAATATAATCCGACTAAATACTAAATCTAAAAATAAATAAAACTAATCTTAACGTAATTAACTAAAATTTCTTGAAATTAATTATTATTAATAAGGTACGAAATGACGCTGGAATTTAATTCCTTGACCGCACTTATATTGTTTTCCTAAGTTTTTGGTTCGCCCTACGGTCTACAACGTTTGACGGATTCAATGTATGAGGTGTCATTAGATTTGCCTCACAGGTTTTTTAAGTAATGTCAACGGGCAATGCAAAAGAGGCACTTAGTAAACAATTTATTTACAAAGTGACCCATTCATTCCATTTGATCCATAAGTTCATTTAACCTTATAAGAAACTCTGCAACAAGAGTAAGCCTAAATGTTAATAATATTTTTCCCTTTTTACCTTAATATGCAGATGTCGCTAGTGACGTCGTCACAGTTGCAATTACTAAATTCGCGTTGATAGACGGATGGTCAGCTGGCGCAATTGGTAACGCATTGGACCGGCAATCCAAGTGGGTTCGAGTCCCACTACGTTGACCAGAGTCTTCTTCTTCTTCTTCTTCTTCTTCTTCTTCTTCCCAGACCTTATCCCATTTACTTGGGGTCGGCCCTCCCTGTCCTCTTCTTCAGAGAGAGAGATAGAGTTGATCATCGTTGATTTTTTCATTGTGATTGACATCTGTATATACAGTTTATAGAAGAGTAAGCATGTCCTTTTGGATTTATATCATATTTAGTTCATATTAAATATATTAGTGACGGGTCACTCACGTATTTTAAGTCGAAAACGCTCGACATGTTTCACTTCGTACCGAGTAGCGTCATCAGGAGCTTGCGTCGACGGTGACGGTACGGAGTGAAACATGTTGAAAGAAAGAAAAGAAAGAAAATACATTTATTTGACGCCACAACATAGTACATAAAAAAGAAAAGCATGCAGACAAAAAAACATTTGGACGCCAAAAAGGATCTCCACTCAGCATAGTGCCGCGGCAAACCGTGGCGCTGGTTTTCTGTGATGTGTGTCATGTCGAGCGTTTTCGACTTAAAATACGTGAGTGACTCGTTATTAATATGTCTGTGTCTCACGGAAGTTTTATTATTAAAATATTTATTTCACTTTAACGCTTAACAAACAAAGCTCACTTTTTAATAAATTCCAAACAGGAAACAAGTTATTTTGAGTAATTACTCCCAAAATAAAAATTTGAGTAAATTCCGACGATAGCAATAAATCGGACGGCACGGACACATAATAAATATTTTCGAACGTAAACATTATGGCGTGCTGAAAATTACTTCATTTCAAGCGTTAATTTATGGTTTTGTTTATTCGCTTTATTGCTATATAATAAATGCTGAGTTTACACTTAATATTTGAACGTCAACTGAGAGTCCTTTTATTGGATAATCCACTTTATTCTGTAAATGAGTATATGACCTCGACACTAGAAATAGAAACTTGACATGTTCTCATTTATTGATTCTTAACGAAATGTGTATATTAGTAGGCTAGGAAATGAATGCCCAAAAAAAGTTATAGAGGGAAATGCTTGGAACACAATTTTTGACTTCGTACCTTTGTTTGGACTAGACCCCGGCCGTAACGCCTTAGTCAACGCTATGTACTCCTTAATTGTCGTATTGTATCAGGTGAAGTACTTTTTTTTTTTTTTATACTTTGACACAATTGTAATGCAACATATGTAATACATACGACGTGGCTGTACTTAATAAATAAAATAGCTAATATGTAGCTACTGGTGAGAACCTGTAATTGGCTTTTTGTATCATATTTATAAAACCTATAGACATGTTAACAGCTGTTGGATCTTCGAATAATAATAAATAATAATAAATAAATAAATAAAATAAAATATAAAATAAACCGGCCAAGTGCGAGTCGGACTCGCGCACCGAGGGTTCCGTACTTTTTAGTATTTGTTGTTATAGCGGCAACATACATCATCTGTGAAAATTTCAACTGTCTAACTATCACGGTTCATGAGTGCCTGGTGACAGACAGACAAACGGGCAGGCGGACGGCGAGGTCTTAGTAATAGGGTCCCGTTATTACCCTTTGGGTTCGGAACCCTAAAAAGCGACTATGAACAGAGCGCCCGCTAAGCAGGTTCCCGGCACATTTATTTTATGCTCGCTCTTACTGCAACCCAACCTCGCTGAGTCATCGGGTCTGCTAATGTTACCCGTTTTTGTGTACATTGCAAACCTAACAACCAAAAACGTCGTAAATCCACCATAATATCATATCACTTACGCCCTTTTAAACTCTCCCATAAACACTTACAAGTAACTCAGCAAAAACGACTTATAAATAACTAAATGTTATGGCACTTACGCGTTTTTAACAGTAAATACTCTATTCGAAACAGTTCATTTTGTGCTATTTACTTAAGCAATTTTCAAGTGCTTACTGACCGCAGTTGTCTCTTTTATACTGTAGTAGATAGAGAGGGATGGACAAAGAGGGTAGAAAGTTTATATGGGTCAATAGAATTTAATAAGGGTTAAGTTAATTTCCTTGTTAGGTAATTGAGCGGAAATGTTAGAAAGTATTGACGCGTAACTTACTTTCTATGCATTTCGTCTCGCTCGTACTGACGTAGTGCGAGCGAGATGTATAGAAAGTAAATTACGTAGACGTTAATGTCAGTTTGACACTGTCAGTGACTCATGGTACGGGTACAGGGCTAGTTGTATATCGTAGTCAATCAGATCAGCCAATTTAGTCACAAGTGTCACAACAAGTGTGTAATTTTAATTTAATCGTTATGTTGTATCTTCTTGCTGTGTACCTTTTTCTTATTTAACTATTTGTTCATTGTATGTTATTGTATGTATCTTTTTTTTTCTTGTCTGTTGCCTTCCGCGATTTTTCATACCTGATGGTCTCATCGGAAGATCAGCGCTGGAAGTCACCAGCAACATGCTGAGATGACGCCATTTCGTGGCACTTTAATTATTTATTTTATGTTTTCTTTTATATTATGTAATGTATTGTTTGTTTGTGCTTACGAATAAAATTTTATTCTATTCTATTCTAATACAGCGGATGATAAATCGACGCCTAACAAGAATCAGAATCGGAATATTTTTATTTGTGAAAACATAGGTACAATAAAATTGTGGTGTTAAATTATGTACAGTACAGGTTTCTCTATGTTTTACCCGTAGGTATGCAAATTTTTGATCGCAGGGAGCATGCATCTTAACTATAGGGTAGCAATTTATATACAACATAAATTACACCAAGTTAAATAAGTGATGCTAGGACAGGAGTCACGAATCATAAATCAGGAATCATATATTATTATGTAATTCGTTTTAAATGTTTTAACCTTATATGGAAATATTTTCTGGATTAAATAATTTCATTCATTCATTCATTCATTCATTCATTCAGTATTACAAGTCGCGTCGATACGTCGCGCGGCGGCGCTAGTATGGATGGTATAGAAAGGATCGCAATCTCTTATGGCAGAATTGTTGTAAAAGTGACCGCGTTAAGCTTTAAATAATAGTTCCTAATCTCTCCGGTGGCGCTAGTTAGGCTCTGGGATATGAGTATAACATGAACCATATAAGGCAACAAATAACCCGACCAAATTACGTAGGTTGTTTTTGGTAGTATTTCGGTGTATGGTGGCGCCGCCTAATTACTGTTTTTTGATGGACACTTTTCATACATAGAGATTTGGTTCCTTTATACAGTCTCCATGGGCGCTAGGCCGGATTCAGTGTGAAACAAATGACTGTTATAAGAGCTCAGTTCAAATAATTCTATCTAACTGTCGCCGCTAGTGACGTACCTAACACAATTTAATACACAAAATAATACATCAGCCTTATTTATGAATTAGATTAGACAATATTTGATAATATCAGGGGAGCTTTATTTGAAGGATTAGACGAACTTAAATACCTACCCTTAGTTTAACTTTCCCACTACATTTTTAATCACACGACACGAAACACACAAAGTTTAAGAAACACGACAATGGTCGAATTTACTCTTGTGAGACAAGTAACATTAAATAATTTCACGGTTTGCTTGAGAAAGGAGACCTAGGCTTACCGAATCATGTCGCGCGAGTGACTGAAACAAGTGTCTAAACCGTGAAATTATTTAACGACAATGGTCACAAAATACCGACACAGAACTCATTTCCTATCAAAAGTTACCTCAAATTCCTTTAAATCTTGTGACAATTGTCATTAGCTTCGCAAAATAAGTATTTATTTATTTATTTGTTTTTATATAATGGAGTTTTTTTAAGATTAAAATGTTGGTGGCAAACGAGATCCGATGGTAAGCGGTTACCGTACCCTATGGAGGCTTTTTTTTTCGACAAAATTGTCGCACCTGTCACTGTGGTGAAATAGGGACCAGGGCAAGTTGAATTTAGTAGTTAATCAGATCAGCCAATTTAGGCACAACGGTCGATAAATCGGCGCCTAATAAGTCGTGTCGCGTCGATACGTCGCGCGGCGTGAGGCTGGAATTCAGTGTGACACAAATGACTGTTAACAGCACGTCGCTAGTGATGTGCCCGTGATCGATAAATGCGGGGAATTTATGGTAATAGGTAAGAATGTAGAAATAAATAATAATATTAGGTAAATTATTATTTTGTTAAAATAAAAGCAGTTTGCAGAATGTTACATTTTATTATGGTTTGTGCACAAATGTACTAGATAAATGTGGAAGAGCGGGGCTTGCTGTCACAGTATTATACATACTTACTAGGAAGTCCCAACCATGAGTTTTATGTTGTACTGTTTAACGAAATAAATGCTTTTTGATTTTGATTTTTGGAATGAAATTAATTTTTAACGGCGTCCTAGTCGGTATTGGTCCCGGTTTCAAATCCTGGTAAGGGCATTTAAAGAAAAGTACCTACTTTATGTAATTGCATGAATTCTATAGTAATTTAAATTGTATTTTTTTTCGTATTAACTCGTAATGCATGTTAATTATAAGATGTATTGTTTGTAATTGTAATATTATATTACATTAACATGACACTCTTGACATTAAATTGTCATAGAAACTTGACATTAAGGATGACATTGATATACAAATAAATGGCATGCAGAATTAGCTTCGGCCGAGTCTAGCTGCTACAATAGCTATTTATACAACAAGTGCGGAAAGTGTATGATTTCCGACGAGTTGAATTTTAATCAAGAGCGAGCAAAGCGAGCGAGTGTATAAAGGAATACGAGTCGTAAATCATCTTTACGCACGTGTATCATACAATGTTTTATTTACTTATTTAATCTTTATTGCACAAAAGAAAATACAAATGTACAAAAGGCGGACTTAATGCTACAAGGCATTCTCTACCAGTCAACCTTCGGGCAAAGCAGATAACTTGTAGGCGGTGCAACATCACGTTGTAATTACAAAACAAAGTAGGTATTTTACACAACTCATACACTTACTACTTTTACTATGCATTGTGCGAGTAAATAAAAAAACATATCATGGCAAATTAGTTTAATCATTAAAAGGAGTGTTTTAAATCGACACGAGTTGCGAATTATCTATTCGCACGTGTATCGTACAACGTTTTACAGCACATATGGCCCTTTAAACTTTCGACATATGCACGAATAGTGCTCTTTTCCGCACTCGTGGGAGAAAGTAGCAAAGCAAAGTAGTACTTTCCGCATGATATGGCTCCGTAGGAAACGCACTTTTCGAGCACATGCATTGTAAAAACTTTTTACTTTTACCTAATATACATCGCCCCATCCCTATTCCTCGTGGAATTCGAAAAAAGAACACCGTATTTTTCTCCTGCCAGCCTCATTTCGACGAGCAAACAAGTGCGAACCGGGCCACTTGTGTTTTTCCCGCTTTTTTATCGTCAAAAGATTTTTTTCTTAAAACGTTTCTTTTGTGCGGCATGAGCGTTTCGTATTGTGTCTCTCGTAATGCGTTGGAATATCGTTGTGATGGATTTTTAGGTATCAAAAAATACATTGAATACGTATAACGTTAACATTCGGATTCAGATTGCACCAATGTTATTGCAGCGCGACATTATTGTTTTGCGATCGCGATTTTGAAATCTATATATATATTACGCGAGGCCGATTTTTGTTCATCCCATCAGATCTACAGTTATGGTCCGATTTTAATAAATTATATGTCATTTGATTCGTCTCATGCTACAGATTTGCAATAAGCTCTTAGTTTTTTGATTTTTTCCCGAAATAGTACTAAAAAGTTAATTTGAAAAAATGTACCACGTGACCTTTGTTCTGACTTGAGATTGAATTGAACTCAAACCTATATATGTAAGGTATGTAAGGTATCCAATCCATTCAAATATTTGTTTTGAGACTGTAACATGCATACACCACACTAAAAATTATATTAAAATACCATAAAATTTTATTATTGTGTTTGACAACATGTCAGACATGTGTCATCCACATCGTACTCATTTAATTTAATGTAGAAACTTCGTGCCGCAGTACAGCCCAGAGTACACTCTTTGATAGAGAAAGATAGTCTTATTGCGATTCCTATAAGAGGAAAGAGAAAATAGTGCGATGCTTTGTCTTTATCACCGACCGGGCATTTTTTCATGGTCGGGTTATGGCAATGGCGAAATATCGAAATTTATACGAGTGAAAGAGAAAAAGGATTATGCTGGCATACATTAAACTGTGAATACAATAATATGTCTTTCTCTTATGTCTATAACTACTTGTACATACTATGTCTATGACTACAGCAGTAATGCTGCCGACTGCATTACTGCAACAACCGTCAAGTTTAATGCAAACGTCTTGATAAAATTATCTTTTAGTATAGGGGTGCGACATTTTTGACATTTTCGGCAGCAATGTCGAGCCGCAATACTTAGTATGAATCTGTGTGGTTTTTTACGATGCTTTTCTGGTTATGTTGGTAGCATTGAAAAGTAATATTGATTTGTTAGGAAGTATATTTGTCGTAAAAAAGTAGAAAATTAATTTTAAATTATTTTTTTTATTTTTTTACAAAATAGCGAAGAAAAAACCACATCTTCAAAATATCCTCCTTTAGCTATGAATTACATAACGCATATGTACGTGAAAATTATTGACAAAATGTAGCAGGAAAAATACGGTACTATAAATAATAGTGGTGGTAATATGTAGCAGTAATAAACAGTTTGTATGATTGACTGGTAGATAATGCCTTAAGACCGCCATTTGTAATTAACTCCTCGTTTAAATGAATAAATAAGTTATTGGGCCAGCCCGTAAAGAGTTAACGAAGGTTATCCCTGGAAGCGATCCAATTAAGAAAATTTAAAATAGACAGAAGAATTCAATTTAGAGTTCTGCTTTTAAATCAAAGAGTTTTGTAAAAGTGGGTTAATATTATTCAATAAAAGAACGTCTTGAAAGAGCCTGGGGTTTTATGGTAATCCCTTGCAATATGGTTACTTTAAGGTGCCGTTCAGATTCAGACTAAACTAGCATTACTGCTCCAGTAATGCTGCCGAATGCATTACTGTTATTTACTGCATACTGCAAATGTCAAGAAATCCAAGCCAAATCACAAATTTTAACTTTTGCGGCAGTAATGCTGTCGGTAGTTATGCTGCAATAATGCTGCAGGAATCGTCGTAAGGTCCTTTTATCGAGGCATTTATATTAAATTTGACGTCTCCTGCAGTAATTGAATTGAATTGAAATTCTTTATTTCGAACTTGACGTCCATAGGGTTAGGTCATACAATAACTTAATCTAGAGTTAGTATTACAATTAATTAGACAAAACAAACAGAACAAAACATTACATAACAGAACATTACATTTATAAGTTTCGCGGCGGAGCAGCAACAGGTGCGTGTAGCTGCATGTACCGCTTGACTAGGGGCGAGTCCCAACGCTGCGCCAGCTTACTTAGGATGCTGTTCGTGCTGTTTCGGCTGCGATTGAGGAGTGACGCGCATCGCTTCCTCATGATGGCATAAAAACAGTCTGTTTGAGCCTCAGCAAACATCGCTGAGGCACTACAATACCGCGGCAACCTGAACAGCATCCTAAATGCATCATTGTATTGAACACGCAGAGCGCCGTACGCCCTCTGCGTAAAGTTAGCCCACAGACAATGCATTGGACAGCATTACTGCCAGTTGTATTGCATTGCGATATTACTGCTAGCTGCATTCTTGCCGCATCGACGTTGCTGCCGGGAATTGTGACATTTTCGGCAGTAATGCAATCGGAAGTAATGTCACGCAGCATTACTGCGGCAGTAATGCAGGTGTATTCTAAATCCGAACGGGACGTTTATGGTAATCCGTTGCAATAAGGTTATTTTTACTTTATTCGAGTTAAAATTAAAAATGCCTTGGTGTGTGTAAAAATAAAATTAGTAGAGCAACGCCAACTTAACTAAGCTTAACTTAGCTTAAGTTGTTAAGGAAATAATATACAGCCAACAACTAAAACTAGTCGTTTTAATGATTCACTGTTAGTTTCACTAGACTTATATCAAAGATAGATATAACTCCGTAATAGATGGATACAGTCTAAGGAAAAAACGTGCCTCGAAAATCAAGAAAATTTAATTCTCGTTCAGAGGGCGCTACTAGTTTTGGCCTACAGTCGTATAGATGGTGTTGACGGTTTCGTTTGTTATTTAACAATTTTAACGCATATCAGTGAAAGAACATGGGTCAAAATCATAAAAATAATTAATGCAAATAAAAAAAATCATTTATCTATATTTAAATACATTCTATCGTATTTTTATAAATCTTCATTTTTAGTTTTAAAGTGTGTCGACAGATGGCAGTGAATTTACTGGGGTTACAAAATTTACTATGACAGTACCGCTCTAGTATAAGTTACTCTATGCTTATATTGACCGGGATATAGACCGTGATTACCTTTTGTATTGTTTTTGAGCTCCCGATATTTCGACGCAACTGATGCATCTTGTTCACGTGTAAACCGAACTGAATGTGAGCGCAGTCTATACAACTTTGACACCCACCCGCTATCTTCAGTTTACCCGTGAACAAGATGATTGAACACAATGTTATTTTGTGGCATCTAAAGAGGCCCACTGACTATCAGTGCGCCGGACGATATCGGCCTGTCAGTTGTTCGGAACTGTCAAATTTTTGTTCTAACTGACAGGCCGATATCGTCCGGCGGACTGATAGTCAGTGGGCCCCTTAAACCTTAGCCTTTGTGTTCGAGAATTCGGAAATATCGGCGTGATTCGGGAAATGAATTAGAGATTCACTAGACAGGAAATAGTAAATATATGTGACGTCCCACGGGTAAAGTACCTTATGGCGGTTGGCGCTTACGCTAATACGCCGCTCCAATGAATATTGGATGGCCGCCATAAGGTACCTTTTGCCGTGGAATGTCACATATCTTTACTATTTCATGTCTAGTGAATCTCTAATTCATTTCGTGGAATGTCACATATCTTTGCTATTTCATATCTAGTGAATCTCTAATTCATTTCGTGGGACGTCACATATCTTTGCTATTTCATATCTAGTGAATCTCTAATTCATTTCGTGGAATGTCACATCTTTACTATTTCATATCTAGTGAATCTCTAATTCATTTCATGGAACGTCACATATCTTTGCTATTTCATTTCTAGTGAATCTCTAATTCATTTCGTGGGACGTCACATATCTTTGCTATTTCATATCTAGTGAATATCTAATTTATTTCTCGAATCGCGCTGTCTGCCGCTGGACTGTATGATGGACATCTTAGAATGTGCCATAAACAGACCACAATTTTGATTGATCTGCGTACCCCTTTCGTTTGAAGTTGTTAACTTTACCCTTTGTCACGCCAGCGTACATTGTAGAGCTAATATCACAATGTAGAGCTCCCTAGAGGACCGTAACTTGGGTTTACTGCTGATTATAAAACAACTTACAATTCTGTAGGGCTTACGAATGTGTAATGATATTCAAATAATACTTATGTTTACTTTAGAATTAATACACATCTAACATTAACAATTTTTTATTCGAGAGTGAAATCGTACCCAGGATGCAGTGACGTCAGCGACGTCATAATGACGTAATAATGATGTCATTATGAAGTCATAATGACGTAATAATGACGTCATTTCTGGGTAAACTAGATTAAATCGCATCATCCTAGATCGCATCGGCACTTATTATCAGGTGAGATTGCGGTTAAATGCTGGCCTTTTTCTAAAAAAAATGTACATACTAGCTCCGCCCGCGACTTCGTCTGTGTGGAATGATGATGATGATTGATAAAAACTATCCCATGCCCTTCCCCTGGCCTCAAACTATGTCCATACCAAATTTGTTGTGTCCATACCAAATGTGAAGAGGTAACAGACAGACATAATTACATTAGAGGGATTATATAAAATTCAAACTGTACTCGTAATGTTGGTTGCATAATTGGATTAATTATGTCAAATGTGCATCAATTAATAGGCAATTAAGGCTGTTTAAAATAATAAAGGTGCGACCACACCGCTGCTAAAAAACGGTGACGGTATGGAATCGCAGTGACGCACCGTAAGTGTACCGTTTTTAGGGTTCCGTACGCAAAGGGTAAAAACGAGACCCTATTACTAAGACTCCGCTGTCCGTCTGTCCTCTGTTCGTCTGTCTGTCACCAGGCTATATCTCATGAACCGTGATAGCTAGACAGTTGAAATTTTTACAGATGATGTATTTCTGTTGCCGCTATAACAACAAATACTAAAAAGTACGGAACCCTCAGTGGGCGAGTCCGACTCGCACTTGGCCGGTTTTTATCGCATGCTCTCCACACCGCTGCTTAAAGGGGCCCACTGATAAGTCCGCCGAACGATATCACTGATATCAGCCTGTCAGTTAGAACAAAAAATTTACAGTTTTGAACAACTGACAGGCCGATATTGTCCGGCGGACTGTGAATCAGTGGGCCCCTTAAAACACGCCGACGGTGCGACATCGAAGTGACGGGTCGTAAATGTCACGGCTTTATCGCATGCCCTCCTAGTAAAATCGTAAAGTTTACGGCACGTCACTGCGATTCCGTACCGTCAGCGTATTTTGAGCGGTGTGATCCGCAAAAAAACGGTACGATTACCGTGCGTCACTGCGATTCCGTCGCTGTTTTTTAAGCAGCGGCGTGGTCACACCTTAATTCCATCATTTAATGAGCTATTTTGGATTTTGACACAAAGAGTCATTGAAACCAGCTGGTCTGGCCGTGTGTGATACTAATATTAGAAATGTCTAATATTATGAGTGTGTCTGTCTGTCTGTCTGTCACCTCTTCACGCTTAAACAGCTGAACCGATTTATATTAAATCACATTTAGAAACAGGTCTATCGCGAATTTATTTTGTTACCTTTATTTACCGACGTTTCGACACAGGTTTCACTGGATGCGATACCCCCGCAAAAATAAATAAATTCGCGATAGACCCGTTTCTAAATGTGATTTAATATGTGTTCAAACCGCAAAAGTTTTAAATGTTATATTGTGAACCGATTTAGTTGAAATTTGGTATATAGTTTTAGTCCCGGAGAAGGACATAGGGTAGTTTTCATCCCAGAAGTCATCCTTTAAGGGGGTGAAAAGGGGGGTGAAAGTTTGTATGGGGAATCGATAAAAAGTAGATTGGATTAAAGAAAGATACCCAAATTACTAACTCCACGCAAACGAAGTCGCGGGCAAAAGCTTATACAACAACTTTACTTTACACAGCAACGGAACATATGTGCCATTTTCAACCAAAAGGGTACTTATTGTCGCTTGTCAGTAAGGCGCTATTTCCATATAGCTTCAATTAGAAATCAACCTTATCAACAAGCGACAATGTGGTACCTTTTGGTTGAAAACGTCACATATATTCATTGACAAATTTAGAGGAACGCAAAAAAAAGGTTCAATTACTGGATTAGTTTTCATTTCTAGAAATCGCAACACATTGAAATGGTTTACTGATGTTCACTTTCAGTTCCCAAACTATTTCTTGGGCGAAATTTTATTTCGCAAATTTACATAATCCAACTTTTTTTTTTTTTGACGCAGGGGTAAATGCATTTACGCATCTCGCCCCCCGGGCAATGGGGAAGCCCATTGGAGGGTGGTATGTGGGACTCGCTCCTCCCAAGGCTCCCTCTGTTAGTCAGAGAGAGAGGAGAATACCCACTAAAATCCCCTGCGGCGTTTCCGTCACCTGCCATTTGACGGGAGGCGCCATGTGATTGCTAGCATTCTAACCACGACGCCTAACCTTTTTTTTTTTTTTTGCCCAGGAAAAATCTTCGAAAGATTCCCCAGCGCTAGGGGGAGGCACTGAGGATATGTGAGATTTCTACTCACTAAAAAACCTGGGGTGTTCGTCTCTCTGCCTTTGGGGTGGAGTCACGGGCACGCGGCGTCACTCATCCGCAACCCCACCAGCAGCTGCCCGTTAGGGCCCATCACCGGGCGGATGTTTGCCCGAAACCACCATTAAGGGCATGTCCGAACACTTGACATGCCTTCCAACCCGAGGACCTCTTCCCTATGGGTGACAGACGCCCCCGTCTAACCTAATCCAACCTAGTACGTCATTTTCATTTCGCAAGTATGGGGTTGGGAAATGAAATGGTTGCGAAGTAAGGTTGTGCCAACGATTGGTTTGCCAAATGAAACTTTGGCGAAAAGTTGGTTGCCAAGTGAAAACTGCCGAAATAAATTTCGCCAAAAAGGAAGTACACCCATTGAAATATAGCGATATTCGTATGTAGGACTTCTATGTTTTAATAACAAAACTTCCGTGAGACACAGACATATTAAATATATTAATAACGGGTCACTCACGTGTTTTAAGTCGAAAACGCTCGACATGTTTCACTCCGTACCGAGGAGCGTCATCAGGAGCTTGCGTAGACGGTGACGGACCGGCGCAGTCTGCGCAAGCTCCTGATGACGCTCCTCGGTACGGAGTGAAACGTGTCGAGCGTTTTCGACTTAAAACACGTGAGTGACCCGTTATTAATATATTTAATATGACTTCTATGTTGTTTAAGTTCTTTGACTATTACTTATTGTGTTCAAATATGTAACTTCATACATTGAAATTTCAACGCACATTAACTTCGAACTCCTAAACTACTCACTTTCTTGATATTGTTAGACTTCTAACGTAAGCTTGATTTGTAACATGGAGACTATATAAAGGAGCCAAATCTCTATGTATGAAAAGTGTCCATCAAAAAACAGTAATTAGGAGGCGCCACCATACACCGAAATACTACCAAAAACAACCTACGTAATTTGGTCGGGTTATTTGTTGCCTTATATGGTTCATGTCCCACCCAGGTAGCAAAATGACGTAAAATGACGTCATTTTGCTACCTGGGCAGAGCCTAACTAGCGCCACCGGAGAGATTAGGAACTATTATTTAAAGCTGAAAGCGGTCAATTTTGCAACAATTCTGCCATAAGAGATTGGCATCCTTTCTATACCATCCATAGTTTGTAAGCGACTTACAAACCAAACTGTTTCAACTCCATTCAACTCCATTCCTGTTTGACTCGGCTTAACAAAGCCAGAGACACAACAGTGTACAATAATATACAATAGCGTACACTACCGTACACCGCATAACACTTAATTGTTCTATTGGCTACAAGGAACCTATATAGAAATCCTAAACTGTACAGGCTATTGCAAAAGCAGTCTTGTTTTAAATGCATTAGGTTTAAATTTCAACAATTTTAGTTGTGTTAAGAAATAGCTGTAAGTGGAAAAATAGTTCCATGTAAAATGCAATCTTATGATTTAGCATTTAAGTCTATTTTAGGTTGATGGCATTTTGAGTTGAGCTTTTCTTATACGAGTTTAAATATGGAATTGTCTTGCTACGAGATTGCTACGCGTGCTACGGCGTAGATCAAGCATTGTTGTGACTTTTAGATGAAATAAGACCATAATTCAACTAGGGAACAGATGAAATTATTTTATGAAAATATTTTGATTTGTGTTTTTTAGGGGGCCCACTGACTATCAGTCCGCCGGACGATATAGGCCTGTCAGTTTGTTCGGAACAGTCAATTTTTTTTTCTAACTGACAGGCCAGTACAGTACAGGCAGGACAGTAGTCATACAAAGGCGCCTGTAGTTAAAGGCGCCAGAGAATTTGGGACGGGTACCGCCGTGGCCGGGTGGTCTAGTGGTCAGGACGTTAGCCGCGTAAGCTGAAGACGCGGGTTCGATTCCCGCCTCGGCCGTCGGACCTGGTTACTTTCTTCAATGTAATGTATGATATCTATTTCAGTTTTAAAGACCATATTTATATCAATATAAGATTGAAAAGAGTATTGTTCTTGAATAATCTGTTGTCTGTTTTTTTTCTAGTTCGAAAGTTGAAATTTTTTAATGAATCTGGCAAGGGTAGTATGTAGCAAATCTCACTACTATAGTACGGTGACAGCTATCATTTCCCTAAAACCAAAATATGTCTTGAAATGACAGCTGTCACCGCATTCTATATGAAAAATACTATAAATAGCATAAATTTTAGGTCTGTGCTATAAATTGTAGATTTACACTGTAGGATTTCGAGTTTAATACGATAAAAAATCACCACTATTACTTCTTTTAATTTATAATTTTAAGTGTATGTTAGGATTACGTCTTATGTTGCGAAAATACCATTTAGTTGAGGTTATACCGTGCTTGCAGTTGCAGGCAGTTTTAGTTTTGCCAGTAGCCGCTGGCGCTAAGCTGCAAGCTGGTTTTTGACAGATGGTATGGTCGCATTCATAATTATTAATGAGGGCTATCGTTTTTTTGCTCACCAGTTGGCGCCTCTGTTAATGGTGGTCCAAAAGACTAAAGAACAGCTGTCAGTCATTGAAGTGACAAGTGACATTTGACATTTCAAACTATGGAAAAGACCACCATCTACACTAACGCCCCTAGCGGCGAATTCATACGCGTTAGCCCTCATTGTCTATGGATTTGTTTGTTTGTTTCTTGAATGTTTTTCTTTTTTTTTCTTGTATACTTGTTTTTTTATTTTTGTTTGTGCTCTTCATGTATATCTTTTTGGTTTGTTTGTATATAATTAGGTATTCTTTGTGTGTATTTTTGTAATGTTTTAATATGTATCTTTGTGTGTTATCTGTCGTGGCATCACCGAATGGGCCCTACGGAAGACCAGCGCTGGCTTTATAGCTAGCATTATGCTGAGTTGGGTCCATTTCGTGATGCACACTTGATGATCTCTTCTTTTCTTGCTGTTGTTGTCTGTACATGTTCGTACTTGTGTTGTGATCGTCACGAATAAATGTCTTTTATCTTTATCTTTATCTTTACCTGTTAATGTGGGTGTTTTAAATATGATGTCTTTCCATACTTTCGGATCAAGACCCACAACGCAAGCCTTATTATTGACCTTATTGGGCTTGGTCGATTTATGTAAAATTTTCCCATGATATTTATTTTTATTTATTTTGTCATTACTACATAGTATAAAACAAATTCGCTTTCTGCTGTCTGGATGGATGTCTGTCCCTATGTATGCTTAGATCTTTAAAACTACGCAACGGATTCTGATGAGGTTTTTTTAAATAGATAGAGTAATTCAAGGGGAAGGTTTATATGTATAAGACATCAGCATTGCACTCGTGCGAAGCCGGGGCGGGTCGCTAGTTTATTATAACTAGCAACTAAATGTGACGTTTTCAACCAAAAGGTACCACATTGTCGGTTGTCGATAAAGTTGATTTCAAATTTAAGGTACATGGAAATAGCGACTTATTGACAACCGACAATAAGTACCCTTTTGGTTGAGAATGGCACAAATGATGAAAATAATGGGGTTTCTTCGAAATATTAAATACTAGCTTTTGCCCGCGACTTCGTCTGCGTGGACTTAGTAACCGCAGCTAGAGTAAGAATAGCGCCTAGAGAAAATCTTATAGCAATTATTCAATTTGAGCATATTATGCACACAAATTAGCAGACACTTCATTAATTATCTCAATTCCACCCCGCTTTTTACTTTCTTAAGGGATGATTTTCGGGATAAAAACTATCCTATGTCCTTCACAGGGACTCAACCTATCTCTATGCCAAATTTAATCTAAATCGATTCAGCGGTTTAAGCGTGAAGAGGGAACACACAGACAGACAGACAGACAGACTTTCGCATTTATAATATTAGTATGGATGTAGTTGAAAAAGACATTTCAGTCTGTTTTATTCTACATTGTGAAATGAAAACACGATATTCATATTATAATTGAGAATATTTAATTTGTAGATAGAAATGTTGGTTCATTAATGTCGAAATACTGCTTTGTTCTGAAAATAACATATTTTATTTGCTTTCAGGTACGTATTTCATCAGGATAAATAATTATTGACAGGTAATGATAAGGTAAACGCTCCAATATTTCACATGATAACCAATAATTCACACTTCGTTTTTAGGGTTCCGTACCAAAAAGGTGCGACTCTGTCCGTCCTTCTGTCACATTGCTAAATATCTCGAGAACTACTTGAGCTATCGATTTTAAATTTGGAATAGTTATGAACAACGGTAACCCAGATATATTGAGTGTATTTTTTTAAATTAAATATGACAAATGCCCCATATGAAGGGGCAAAATTTGAAACTACTTATATTGACCGGGATATAGACCGTGATTACCTTTTGTATTATTACCAAGATTGGTAAGAGAAGCCGTTGAAATTCACAAATACAAAAATTTTAATCGTGAAGATGGGTTTAAACTGCCAAATGTGTGGAATCCTGTGATTTGTTTGTGTAAAAAACCAGTGATATCCGAATCAAACACGCGTAGTGACACCGTGAGTGTAGTGTGTTTGGACAGACCAACGATTGTGAACGCGACCGGACCAACAAGTGTGAATGCGACCGTTGGTAACGTTGAAAGTGAACGCAGCCGACGCGCAAGAATGAGGGTAGACAGAGCGCTGTCTACACAACTTTGACACCCACCCGCTATCTTCAGTCACCTGTGAACATGATGCATGTAACTGCGTCGAAATATCGAAAGCTCACAAATAATACAAAAGGTAATCACGGTCTATATCCCGGTCAATATAAGTCTAGTGAAACTAACCGTGAATCATTCAAAACTCAAAATTTCATAGTCTAGTTACTAGGTCAAGTGGGGTATCGTTTAAAAGAACTCAAATTGTACATGTCAAAACAATTTAGAATAGCCGATTGCAGATTTAATTACGATAAAAACCTATCTTCTCAACTCTACAACACCACGGTGTTTTAAGGATGACTCACGTTAGACCGGGCCGTGACCGGGCCGGAGCTTCCGGCGCTTACTTTTCTATGACATGACAGGTGATCACGTAATGCTTTCCATAGAAAACGAAGCGCCGGAAACTCTCCGGCCCGGTCACGGCCCGGTCTAACGTGAGTCATCCTTTATACTCTTCTTGACTAAATGATTTGTTTCCGCTACCCAAAGGTTGTCTGGAAGAGATCGCTCTTCAGCGATAAGACCGCCTGTTGTCTACCTCTACCCTTAATCAATTGTTTCTGTAAGCTGTATCTTTTACTGAGGTGTACCAGAGTATTCCTATCTCTATAAAACATACACGTAGCCAATTATTCCTAAAATCGTGATACACATTATTTCCGCTGTTTTACCTCGAATTGCCTTTCATCTCTGGAGTCAACAAAATGCCGCCACGCGATCTATCAAAGGCATAATCCGGTCATAATTATTTTGTAAGACAATACCGCTCGCGTCATCGTAAATTCTTTGGCATTATGTTGTAAATATGTGACACGAGAGGGATTGAAACATCAAAATTTTGCGTAGCGTGAAAATTTTACACACCCGACTAAAAAATGTGGCAAAGATAATTTTCTAAAATAGGGAGTATTACGCAAAACTAGCACATACTAGGGGCCTTTACAAAAACCGCCTTGATGCATCAATGTCATCCTGAAAACTTCACAAAAAACTGTTTAAGGCATAATATGTGTAAGTTAAGCTTCGACATAAATTAACAGTGGAAAAATTCACTGTCTTGAATGGGACTTGAACCCACGACCACTGGACCACTAGTACAGTGCTCTGCCATCCTAATTAATTTGCCAACCAAATCAATTTAGAGCAGCTCATTATGACAATAATTGCGAACTGATTTTGAAATACTTGCTAACCTTAAGTTGCTGATCAAATACACATTTTGGCTGACCAAATATATATTTTTGTTCATCAAAATAGGAATATTTTGCAGATCCATTAAATAACACACTTTTTAGGGTTCCGTACCCAAAGGGTATAAACGGGACCCTATTACTAAGACTCCGCTGTCCGTCTGTCCTTCTGTCCGTCTGTCACCAGGCTGTATCTCATGAACCGTGATAGCTAGACAGTTGAAATATTCACAGATGATGTATTTTTGTTGCCGCTATTACAACAAATACTAAAAACAGAATAATATAAATATTTAAATGGGGCTCCAATACAACAAACGTGATTTTTTTGCTGTTTGTGTCCGTAATGGTACGGAACTCTTCGTGCGCGAGTCCGACTCGCACTTGGCCGGTTTTTTTTTCTACTTGGGTA
Source organism: Cydia strobilella (assembly GCF_947568885.1). NCBI lineage: Eukaryota > Metazoa > Arthropoda > Insecta > Lepidoptera > Tortricidae > Cydia > Cydia strobilella. The sequence goes on along the minus strand of NC_086042.1, from coordinate 29,097,316 downwards.
ATGATTACTTTGTTGTACACAGTCCTCCCGTGCCTCTAATGTACTCGTATATTATTAGTAAAGGATGACTCACGTTAGACCGGGCCGTGTCCGGGCCGGAGCTTCCGGCGCTTTCTTTTCTATGACATGACAGGTGATCACGTGATGCTTTCCATAGAAAACGAAGCGCCGGAAGATCCGGCCCGGTCACGGCCCGGTCTAACGTGAGTCATCCTAGTGCTTTTAAATAAAAGCTCAAAAAAGCTAAATTCTCTCGAAACACTCACTCACTTCACTTCACTTCATGCACTTCACACAGTTCACTTCACTTCACGCAGTTCAGTTTCACTTTACGCAGTTTTTATCTGTGGAAACTTTTAATTGGCTCACTGCTTCTATGTTATTACCTAACGTGTTACTTTAGCTGTAAGTTTTCCTAATAAATAAAATAAAAATCAAATAAATAAATAATAAACAATGGAATTATTGCTGCCTTGAAAACAGACAGTAGGTATCTCTAATTTTCAAAAGCATCATCTTTATGATTTTATTCATTAATTTTATGTTATTATAATTAAAAACACGATTTTAAAGAAGATAAGACGCAAAAATGTTTTGGCCGCCTAGATAGCTCAAATGTAAGTACGTATGTGCGTCGCTTTACAATAGCCCAAGTTTAATTAAATTGAAATAAGTTTCGCAATTTATGTAACTCAAAACTTCACTTCGTCTTCACAGGTTCATAATAACCTAAAACTTTCCAAAGCTCGAACAACGTTTTACAGACAATACAAGTCTTTGATGCTCTTATCTCGCTGAGACATAATACCTTAGGACTAAGGGTACACCAGGCGACAAAATCGGCGCCAAAATGAACTCTAAATCCGGTGGTATAACGACTACTTTTTTCCACTTCACTTGGCGTATACGCTATCAAAGGAGTCTCTTGAAAAAATCTCCATCGTGAAAGAATACCCTTCCGACAGAATAGGCACTGTTCTTTCATTAAAGGCATTTTTATGAACGACCTATTTTCCAATTTCACCAAACCAATAAGGAGCTTATGCTGTAGGCTATAAAGTTGCAAATCAGAGGGCAGGTGGATGTCGTTAAGTTAGAAATATAAGTAAAGATGTTTAAGTGGACCCTAGTTAGTCGAGTGGCATATTGATTTTTGCCCGTTCGGAAATTTTTAATATTTTCGAAGCGATGCGCCTGGCGTCGGAAAAGGTATATGTAGTATCTTATAAACGTGCTTTTTTCCAATCTCACCAAACATTAATTTTGAATAATATTTTTTCGTGCCGGATAAAAATCCTCTTGCTGACTTTGTTGAGTACTTTTCTTAAACTGAAACCCTAAAAGTACCAACTGGAAATTACTTTATACATACATACATATAATCATGCCTATTTCCTGGAGGTAAGCAGACCAAGGATTTCCACTTGCTACGTTGTTTCCTTCACTTTCATAACATTCTTCATACACGCTCGCCGGTTTAGGGTGCTCTTGACCTGACCTTTCTTCAGGATTTCCCCGATAATTATGATCAGAGAAAGTCCGCCGAGGTCTGCCCCTTCCAACTCCCGCTTCTACTTCTCCCTTATACTTCTTTGTTAGCCTGCTTTCACTCATTCTTTCCACGTGTTCAAACCATCTCAACATACCTTTCTCAATTTTTGTCACAACATCTTCGTTCAGTCCATACATTTTGATGTGTCGTTTGATTCTACCCCTTATAATAAGGTTATAAACATGATTTTTGATCACAGAAATAGTCGAGCACAGATTTTCAGACCCAGATTCGGGCTGCATTAATAACTTTTTTCGATTTTGTCGCTTAGTTCGTTATTCCATAACGCAGTCCAATTTCTGACACCCGTATGCCTTCATCATCATTAACTTAAGAGTTATTCTCTTGTCGGTGGAGTAACTTCCAACTTTCCCTATCCTGCGCCAGATCTTTGACTTTTTGATACACGACCCCTACTTTTTCTTTCGCTTGTTCTAAAAAGCTGCGTCTGGGTTTTCCTCTGACCCCGCTTGCTTATGCCTCCTATCTATCTATCTATCTGTATAAGCCCTTTATCCTGAACTCAAATTTTTCTTCCTTTCTTTAGTAGTTTTTGCTTTGTTTTTCCTTATCATATATATTTTTGATACAGTTTTTTCTATTTTTGTTATAATATGTCTCTAAGTTCAGTGTGCCTCCTGGCAAAGGCCTCCTCTAACTCCTTCCATTGCTTTCTATCA